>NC_081296.1:69297319-69600350 GCF_030435805.1 Mustela lutreola | reverse complement strand
TGGGCATTGTTAGATTTTTTTTCTTCTGTATTTGTCCTTGCATTCATCTCTCTGTGGTTAGCAGTTAAGGCAAATGTAATGAGTTCATAAATAAGTAGATATTAGAGTGGTGACAAGTTCTGCTTTTCAAGGCCTGTGGCAGAATATATGATGGTTAATTAGATGACATTAATCTGGATGTTCCTATGGCAAATATGAAAAACTGAGTTATAGTAGGGAAAGGGGTTCAGAGGAACCAAGTTAATGTTTCATGTGGACGAGTGGATATCCCCAGATGAACCCCATTTTCATCTCTATCTCCGAATTTTGGAAGTGTGGACTTTCCTCCTCCCATGGAAAGAAAGAATTGCTAGATTTCTGTGATGCAATCTACTGTTTATCTATCTGCTTTTCTGAAAATTACAGTTTTTTTAGGAATGGAAATTTCTGTAACATAATTGTTACTAGTGGTATTTTGAACATGAGTGATATTGATATGTTTTTCCTGTTTTAAACCAGATGAGCCAATGGATATGTCAGTGTTATCGGAAGGAAAAGGAGAGTCTTTTGAGAAGAAACTCGAGGATGATGAACCAGTGGAGACAGAAAATCCCCCTCTCCCACCTGAGTCCACTGTATCACCACAGGCCTCAACACCAGTATCGCAGAGCACACCAGTCTTTACTCCTGGGTCACTTCCTATCCCATCACAGCCCGAGTTTTCTCATGTGAGTATTGTAGAAAGAGTGTTTTCCTCCTAATGTTGTTGTTGTTGTTGTTTTAAACCATCTTTGAGGTATAATTTATAAATTATAAAATTCACCTATTTTAAATGTATAATTTAGTGATATTTAATACACTTACAGAGTTGTGCAGCTGTCATCACAGTCTAGTTTTAGAACTCTTCCAGAGTCACTTATGTTTAAATTTTGTATTATGTCTTGAGCTTTTTGAAAATGTTCGTGCAAATTGGAGGGGATGTTAATCATAATTCTACTGTAACACAACTACTATCATTTTTGTCTTTCCACATGCCTACTTTTTTTTTTAAATGAAGTTGCTTATAGTGAACATATAGCTTTAATCTTTTTTCCAGGTAACTGCATCATAATGATTTTTCAGTGTTACACAGTCTTCATACTATCTTTTCCTTTTCCTCCGCCTCCTTCTTTTTTTATTTATTTATTTTTTAAGATTTATTTATTAGAGAGAGAGTGCATGCATGGGGAAAGTGAGAGGGAGAGAAGCAGAGTCCAACTCGGTGCTCTATCTCAAAACCATGAGATAGTGACCTGAGCCAAATTAAGAGTTGGATGGATGCTTAACTGACTGAGCCACCCAGGCACCCCCATACTACCTTTTCAAAACTTGTATAGTATTTCTCTGAGTGGATGTACCATAAGCTAATTAATCACTCCTGGATGGAGGGTATTAAGATGATTTTACGTTTTCAAATGAGAAGTTTTCTTCTAAAAGCAAGGGAAAACTAACATCTTTTCTGTGTAATTTTAAGTATTAAAATAATAGAGTGCAGGTTTTATTCATAGTGAATTGAAAGTCCTTAACTAAATCTAAGTGAGTATATTATATTTTCAGTCTAAATGCCTCTTATAAGACTGTAATCGGGGGGATTATTTTAGTGTTACTGGGAGAACTTCTTTCATGCCTTTCAATTTGTGGGTATTGTATGAAAGTTTATATTTAAAAAGGAACAGTAGTGAAATATACTATAAATTCAGTATAGAGATAGTAGGAAGAAAAGTTTTAAAATTTTGGAGCACCTCAGTGGCTCAGTTGGTTGTCTGCCTTTGGCCTAGGTTGTGATCCCAGGGTTCTGGGATCCAGCCCAGCTTCGCTTCCTGCTCACCAGGGAATCTGCTTCTCTCTCTCCCTCTGTGCTTTCTGTGCTCTTTCTCTTTTCTCTTTCACTCACTCGCTCTTTCAAATAAATAAAATCTTAAAAAAAAAAAAGTTTAATTGCTTTCTGCAGTTTTTAAGACTTGTGTGTTTTGTTGGAAATTCCGTTTTATGCCAATCATTAGAAGTGACTTGGTGGGGTGGTTAAGAATGACGCTGGAGTCAGAACTTCCTAGACTTAGTTCTGGCTCTGCCATTACTGCCATTATGACCAGTTGGAACTGAGTCTCAGTTTCCTCATCAAATCAAATTGGGATATGGATACTACCTACCTCAAGGGTAGTTGTGAAGGTTACATGGGTTAATATATATCAAGTGCCTAGATTAGTGCCTTGCATGATCCAGAAGGGTTAGTTTTGCCAGCATTGAAGAAGTGAAGACATGGCTACCTAGAGGTGAAGTCAGTGTGCATACACTGTACATCTTTTAGTTTTTTCTTTTTCTGTGAAAGTTGTATGTGGATATATATAGTTCTAAAGAATCATCAGAGTTTAGGGATGAGCTATAAGCACTGACCAAGAGCACTGAGAAGAATTTTCTAAAAAAAGGTAGCTGATGTGAAAGAGATCAGTTACAGATGTTTATCAGTGATCAAACGGGACTTTGGGACTTACATGGAAATGTGTATCTTTGCAAAAAGGTATCCCTACCAGAAGAAGTGAAGCCTGGCCACAAAGAGATAACTGACTTTTTGAAGAACAAGGCACTGTTGAAGGAATTGCTTCACCTTCAGCATTTACTAAAGACCTCCAGAGCATTTATAAAACTAGCAATAAAAATTTGAGTCAAATAATGATGTTGAACATAGTTCAAAGGTCCTTTGAACCTAAGATGACTTAAATTTCTTTGGATTTATATTTTGAGATGCCTCAGTCAGTACAGTGGTCCAAGTCTCCAAAAAAAAAGAAAAAGAAAATAAACAAAAAAGTACCTTTACAAATCTTTCAAGAATACCTAAACAGTTTTTATGTTAAGGCTCTGTTTTTACTTAATAAACCTTATAAAAGCCAAAAAAGGAGTCAGATGGTGAAAACAAGTTCTCTCTTCACCCCCACCCAGAGACCACTACTTTCAGTTCCTTCAGCTTTTTCTTGTGTTATCTCCATAACTCTGTATATCATGATTGTATTTTTATGCACTCTCTATTTTTAATTTTTTAAAAGATTTTATTTATTTGTCAGAGAGATTGAGAGAGAGCTTGAGCATAAGCAGGGGGAGCTGCAGGCAGAGGGAGAAGCAGGCTCCTCGCTGAGCAGAAAGCCCAAAGATGTAGGACTTGATCCTGGTATGACTAGGTCCCTGGGATCACGACCTGAGCCAGAGGCAGATGCTTAACTCACTGAGCCATGCAGACATCCCTCATGGATTCTTTAAAAAAATTTTTAGGGATGCCTGGGTGGCTTAGTTGGTTAAATGTCTGACTTGATTTTGACTCCCCAGTCATGATCTCAGAGTTATGAGATTGAACCTGGTGTTGGGCTTCACACCCAGCTGGAGATCTTCCCTCTCCCTCTGCTCCTCCCTGGCCCCCCCCAAAAATTTTTTTTAGCTATTTCCCCATCTTCTCAGTAAAGTTACATCATAATTTTGTTTAAATCATTATTGAATTTACATATTATGAATGTTGTTATAAACACTATTCAAAGCGGAATATGTGGAATATTATTTTTCATGTTTGCATAATTTCTTATTTTCTCTGGAATTGATAATATAGTTTTTAAATTTCTTTAGTTTTCTATAAATTTCTCACTTCATCAACCTTAGGCTCTCCATCAATTGTCAAAATCTCCTTTCAAGATGTTTGAGGGTCTCAAACTTCATCTCTTTGGAGAAACCTCTTTTGGAGACTCCTGATTTCTGATCTTTTCTTTTCTTTTTTTTTTTTTTAAGATTTTATTTATTTATTTGACAGAGGTAGACACAGCTAGAAAGGGAACACAAGCAGGGGAAGTGGGAGAGGCAGATGCAGGCTTCCTGCTGAGCAGGGAGACTGATGCAGGGCTCGATCCTGGGACCCTGGTATCATGACCTGAGCTAAAGGCAGATGCTTAATGACTGAGCCACCCAGGTGCCCCATTTAATCTTTTAAAGATTTTATTTGTTTAAGAGAGAGAGGGAGAGGGAGAAGCAGACTTCCTGCTGGGCAGGGAGCCTGATGTGGGGCTGGTTCCCAGGACCCTGAGATCATGACCTGAGTTAGAGGCAGATACTTAACTGACTGAGGCACTCAGCACCCCCACCCATCCTGATTTCTAGTCTTTCCTGTTTTCTTCTATGCCTGGTGTGTTAATTCACCTCCTTTTCACCACAGTCCTTGGAGGTTGTCTTTATGTGTCTTTGTGTTGAATTCTTTTTGGGTTCCATGTCTTACTTGGTTCACTCTCTCATTTTGGTAGAGGACATTGTTTAATAGCATACTTTCTATTCTCATTTTTTTTTAAAGATTTTATTTATTTATTAGAGAGCACATAAGCAGACTCCCCTCTGAGTGGGGAGCCTGATGTGAGGCTTGATCCCAGGACCCTGATCATGAACTGAGCTGAAGTCAGATGCTTAACCGACTGAGCCCCCGAGGTGCCCCTCTACTCCCACTGTTGATTCATAGTTTGAAGAAGTATAGAATCCTAGGTTGGAAATAACTCCTTTTAATTTTTGAAGGCATTGTTCCACTGTCTTCAAACTTGCAGTGTTGTTGAGTAGTGTGCAGCCAGTTGGATTTTGATTTTTAATATGTAAGCTGTTTTTCTCCTTAATGAAATCTTGTAGGACTTACTCTTTTTGTCTCTAGTGTTCTGAAATTTCCAATTCCACAGCACAGGTTTATTTTCATTGTACTGGGTGGTTGTTAAACCCTCTTATTCTAGAAATTTGGGTCCCTTCAGTTCAGGGAGATTAGTTTAATTTCTTCCCCTTCGTCATTTCTTTCTTTCTTTCTTTTTTTTTTTTAATTTTATTTATTTATTTGACAGAAAGAGATCACAAGTAGGCAGAGAGGCGGTGGTGGGTGGTGGTGGGAGGAAGCAGGCTCCCCACTGAGCAGAGAGTTGGATATGAGACTGGATCCCAGGATGCTGAGATCATGACCTGAGCTGAAGACAGAGGCTTAACCCACTGAGCCACCCAGGTACCCACCTTTGTTGCTCTTTTTAAGATTTTTTTTTTTTTTTAAGATTTTATTTATTTATTTTTCAGAGGGAGAGCGAGAGCGAGCACAGACAGACAGAGTGAAAGGCAGAGTCAGAGGGAGAAGCAAGCTCCCCGTGGAGCAAGGAGCCCAATGTGGGACTCCATCCCAGGACGCTGGGATCATGACCTGAGCCGAAGGCAGCTGCTTAACCAACTGAGCCACCCAGGCATCCCTAAGATTTTTTCTTTTACTAGAATACCTGTTTTTGGGATTTTGAAACTCCTAGAATAGTCCTGTAATTTTCTTTTTTTTTTTTTAACTTTATAATTTTTAATTTTTTATAAACATATATTTTTATCCCCAGGGGTACAGGTCTGTGAATCACCAGGTTTACACACTTCACAGCACTCACCAAAGCACATACCCTCTCCAATGTCCATAATCCCACCCCCTTCTCCCAAACCCCCTCCCCCCAGCAACCCTCAGTTTGTTTTGTGAGATTAAGAGTCACTTATGGTTTGTCTCCCTCCCAATCCCATCTTGTTTCATTTATTCTTCTCCTACCCACTTAAACCCCCAAGTCCTGTAATTTTCTTACTTTGTTTTGTACTTTACATTTCTGTCTTTGCAAAAAAAAATTTTTTTTTTTTTAAGATTTCATTTATTTGAGGGCGCCTGGGTGGCTCAGCGGATTAAAGCCTCTGTCTTTGGCTCAGGTCATGATCCCAGGGTCCTGGGATCAAGATCGGGCTCTCTTGCTCCGCAGGAAGCCTGCTTTCTCCTTTCTCTCTGCCTGCTTCTCTGCCTACTTGTGATCTCTGTCTGTCAAATAAATAAATAAAATATTTAAAAAAAAAGATTTTATTTATTTGACAGAGAGTGGAGGAGGGGCAAGGCGAGAGGGAGAAGCAGACTTCCTGCTGAGCCCTGTGCAGGGCTCAATCCCAGGACCCAGAGATTAACACCTGAGCTGAAGTCAGACGCTTAACCAACTGAGCCACCCAGTTGCCCCTCACCATTTTTTAAGGTGTATAATCCAGTGACTTTTAGTATATTCACAGAATTGTGCAATTAGTCTCCACAATCTAATTTTAGAACATTTTCGTCTCTCCCCCTCCCTCTAAAAGACCCCATGCCCATTAGCAGTCCCTCTATATCCCCTATCCCCAGCCCTAGCCAACTGTTAATCTACTCCATGTTGCTGTAGATTTGTCTTTTCTGGATTATTTCTTAAGTAGAATTATGCAATATGTAGTCTTTTGTTTTCTTTATTTATTTTTATTTTTATTTTTTAAAGATTTTATTTATTTATTTGTAAGAGAGAGAGTGAGAGCGAGCACAGGCAGACAGTGGAAGGCAGAGTCAGAGGGAGAAGCAGGCTCCCTGCGGAGCAAGTAGCCCGATGTGGGACTCGATCCCAGGACGCTGGGATCATGACCTGAGCCGAAGGCAGCTGCTTAACCAACTGAGCCACCCAGGCGTCCCATCTTTCTTTATTTTTTTAAAGATTTTATTTATTTATTTGACAGATCACAAGTAGGCAGAGAGGCAGGCAGAGAGAGAGAGGAGGAAGCAGGCTCCCTGCTGAGCAGAGAGCCCGATGCAGGACTCCATCCCAGGACTCTGAGATCATGACCTGAGCCGAAGGCAGCGGCTTAACCCACTGAGCCACCCAGGCGCCCTAAGATTTTTTTTTTTTTTAATTTATTTGACAGAGATCACAAGTAGGCAGAGAGAGAGGAGGAAGCAGGCTCCTTCCTGAGCAGAGAGCCGATTTTGTTTTCTTTACATTAGCATGTTTTCATGGTTCATTCATGATGTGGCATGTATCAGAACTCCATTCCCCCCCTTTTTCTTTCTTCATTCCTTTTTATTCTGAATAGTGCTACCAGATTCTATGTATATAACACATTTTATTCATTCATCAGTTGATAGACATTTGGGTAGCTTCCCATTTTTGCTTATTGTGAATATGCTACTGTGTACATTCATGGACAAGATTTTGTGTGCACATATGTTTTTATTTCTCTTGTATATGCCTAGAAGTGCAGTTGCTGGGTATAATCTTCTTTAGACCTGAGTTATTAATTTCTTCTTCTGGGTTTTTAATTTAGAGACTGTTTTTTTCTCTGAATGTTCTTTTTGTTAAAAACAAGAATATGTTGTTTTGTTTTATGGGTATACTATCTTATCTGCCTCAGGATATTATTAATAGTTTTTTGAGAAATTTTTCTCTTTCCTGCAATAGTCGCTATTTCTTCAAATAGATTTTAGTTAGTTTTGATGTTTGACTTTAAAATTAAAGGGTTTCCTCAAGTGTCTGATAATCCTTGATTATCTGCTTTGAAAGTTTAATACCAGAACACTGATTCTAAGTTCTGAACTGGTGGTTGATACTTATTTCTGGGATTCACTGTAAAGTGGTCTACTGGGCAATTTTGATGATCCCCTTGTATCAGTATCTTGATTTGTTTCAGCATGGTCAGTTTCCCCAGAAAACTGTCTAATCTCCTATCTCCTGTCTGTCATTCTTCTAGAAGTCTGTTGATGGAAGAGGGCTGGGGGTGTTGGAAGGCAGGTGCAGGTTCCATTCAGTATGTGAATTTTCACTTCATCTCTCTGTATCTGAGAGTTGAACAACAACTTCTTCTTCTCCTTCTTCTTCTTTTAAAGTTTTTATTTTATTTTATTTTTAGTAATCTCTGCACCTAGCATGGGACTTGAACTCACTACCCCAGAGATCAAAAGTCACATGTTCTTCCACTTAAGCCAGCCAGGCGCCCCTGAACTGCTTCTTAAATAGCTTTCCAACCAGTCCTGCTGTTTTTAGCTCCACCCTCACCACCACTTCCAGAGTCACCTGGTGCTGCTGCCAAGTCCTGAATCTTTTTTTGGATGTGGTGGTTCTGTGGTGTAACTTGGGTTGCTTGGCTTTCTCCACTGCTGGCTTAGAATTCAGCTTTCACTAGTCTGTGAAATAGATGATGACTCTTCCAAAATTTTGTTGCAGTTATCATTTTTTCTGTTCTTTTTCTTGAAAATACATGTTTTTTAAAAAAATTTACTGGGGCGCCTGGGTCGCTTGGTTGGTTGGGATCTGCTTTCGGCTCAAGTCAGGATCCCAGGGTTCTGGGATCCAGTACCTTGTCTGGCTCCATGCTCAGTGGAGAGTCTGCTTCTCCCTCTCCCTCTCCCTCTGCTGCTTGTGTGCTCTCACTTGCTCACTCTGCCTCTCAATTGAATAAATAAAAAAATTTTTAAATAAAGCTTACTGTTTCTGGGGCGCCTGGGTGGCTCAGTGCATTAAAGCATCTGCCTTCAGCTCAGGTCATGATCTCAGGGTCCTGGGATCGAGCCCAGCATCGGGCTCTCTGCTCGGCGGGGAGCCTGCTTCCTCCTCTCTCTCTGCCTGCCTCTCTGCCTACTTGTGATCTCCCTCTGTCAAATAAATAAATAAAATCTTTAAAAAAAAAGTTTACTGTTTCTTAGTGGGGTTTTGGAAAAGAGTTAAGGTAAATGTGCGTATTAAATCCACTATTTTGAGGGCGCCTGGGTGGCTCAGTGGGTTAAGCCGCTGCCTTCGGCTCAGGTCATGATCTCAGAGTCCTGGGATCGAGTCCCGCATCGGGCTCTCTGCTCAGCGGAGAGCCTGCTTCCCTCTCTCTCTCTGCCTGCCTCTCCATCTACTTGTGATTTCTCTCTGTCAAATAAATAAAAAAAAAAAAAAAAAATCTTTAAAAAAAAAAATAAAATAAATCCATTATTTTGATTTTTTGTCCTTATCTATTGAACTTATTATGTTTTATTTTTAATGGCCAACCTTTGCACATCTGTTATTCTATACTTTGATTCCTGGAGTCCAAGTCAACCTAATTATGATGTTGTAAGATCTAAATGTTTATGAGTTAAATACTGATCAAAAGATAATTAGGGGGGCGCCTGGGTGGCTCAGAGGGTTAAGGCCTCTGCCTTCAGCTCAGGTCATGATCTCAGGGTCCTGAGATCGAGCCCCGCATCGGGCTCTCTGCTCAGCAGGGAGCCTGCTTCCCTTCCTCTCTCTCTGCCTGCGTCTCTGCCTACTTGTGATCTCTGTCTGTCAAATAAATAAATAAAATCTTTAAAAAAAAAAAAAGATAATTAGGATAAATGTAATTTTGTGTTTTTTTTTCCCTTCTTAATATATTTGTTAATTGCATCGCCTCTTTGACCCTTCACAAGGGTGTAAAAATTTTCTTTATTTGAGAGAGCACAAGCAGGGGGAGCAGCAAACAAAGGGAGAGGGAGAAGCGGGCTTCTCACTGAGCAGGAAGCCTAATGTAGGAAAGGATTGGTAAAATATGGTTTGATACTTGACACTTTTTTCATATCTGATATACATGTCAATTCAGGGTTGACAGATTACAGATGACTATGACTAGCTCTTAAGTTCTACGTATGTGAGACCAGTTTTTGACTGGTTGGGTTCTATGGATTTAGGTCTGTACTGAATCTAGACTTAAAGATGGACTCATACTGAGTGTAGATCTGAGAGTTCTCCATCACTCTTTGTTCAGAGCCCTGGAGAGTTTCTGTTCGCTTAACTCAGTTATTCTGACCAGGCCTCCAGGGAGTCTCAGCACTGTGATTATTATGGGCCAAACACTCTTGAGGCTAGATCCAGGCAGTCCTTAGAAATAGAGCTTGTTGATAGGCTGGTTAGCCCATGACTAAAGTTCCACTATATTAAGCAAAAATCCTGTAAAAAAAATCACACCAGTGGGGCATCTGGGTGGCTCAGTGGGTTAAGCCTTTGCCTTCGGCTCAGGTCATGGTCTCAGGGTCCTGGGATCGAGCCCCACATCGGGCTCTCAGCTCAGCTGGGAGCCTGCTTACCCCTCTCTCTGCCTGCCTCTCTGCCTACTTATAATCTCTATCAAATAAATAAATAAAATCTTTAAAAAAGAAATCACCCCAGTATTTATTCTAATAATGCTTATAAGGTATTCATAATTGGGGGGCAACTGTTTAATGGGTATATGGTTTCCTTTTGGGGGCAATGAAAAATTTTTGAACTAGAGGTGGTGGTGGTTGCACTGCCTTGTAAGTAAGTGTTCACTCTGAAGTGGTTAGTTTTCTGTTATGTAAATTTCACTTAAAAGATATGTGCAGTTTATTAACAGTGTCTTATATGTAAGCCTTTGTAAAATGACTTACTTTTTGCAGTAGGGAGAATTACGTATTTGTTGTAGAGGATGTCTAATATATGGATAAATGAAAGTTAAGATCATAATTATATTGGGACACCTGGGTGGCTCAGTCTGTTAAGTGTCTGCCTTTGGCTCAGGTCATGATCTCAGGATTCTGGGATTAAGTCCCACATCAGGCTTCCTGCTCTGTGAGGAGACTGATTCTCCCTCTCCCTTTGCTTGCTGCTCCCCCTGTTTGTGCTCTCTCTCTCAAATAGATAAATAAAATCTTAAAAAAAAAATCAATTATTCTATCTCAGAAGTAACTACGTTTAACCTTTTTTTAATTTTTTTTTTTTTTTTTTTTTTTAAGATTTTGTTTATTTACTTGACAGAGATCACAAGTAGGCAAGAGAGGCAGGCAGGGAGAACAAGGAGGAAGCAGGCTTTCCGAGGAGCAGAGAGCCCGAGCGGCGCCCAATCCCAGGACCCCAGGATCATGAACTGAGCCGAAAGCAGAGGCTTTAACCCACTGAGCCACCCAGGAGCCCCACATTTAACCTTTTTATGTGTGTATTTATTAATTTAAGAATACATGAAATTAAACATGTATAAAAAGAGTATAGTAAAATACATATTCATGTACTTTTTTTTCCTCCACTGAAATAGAGACTTTCTATTTGGTGCATAGCCTGAATGTTTTCCTCTTTTAATGTTTATAAAAGTAACTTTCTTTTTAAAGATTTTATTTACTTGTTTCACAGAGAGAAAGACAGAGAGGGAACATAAGCAGGGGAAGTGGGAGAGGGAGAAGTAGGGTCCCTGCTCAGCGGGGAGCCCAATGCAGGGCTCCATCCCAGACCCCAGGGATCATTGAAATACTTTGTGTCAAAAGTTTTACATGAATCTCTTTTTTGGGGCACCTGGCTGGCTCAGTCAGAGGAATATGTGATTCTTTATCTCAGGGTTTTGAGTTTGAGCCCACATTGGTTGTAGAGATTAGTTAAAAAATATAATAAAATCTTTAAATGAATCTCCTAATTATACATTTAAGGTGTTTTATATTGTTTTCTATTTTAAATAAGAAATTAGGGGTGCCTGGGTGGCTCAATTGGTTGAACAACTGCCTTTAGCTCAGGTCATGATCAATGGAGGCCTGAGATAAGAGTCCCACATTGGGCTCCTTGCTCAACAGAGGGTCTGCTTCTCCCTCTGACTATCCCCCTCTCATGCTCGCTCTCTCTCATTCTCGCTCTCTCTCATTCTCTCTCTCTCTCTCTCTCAAATAAATAAATAAATAAAATATTTAAAAAAAAAATAAATTTGTACTGAACAGTATTATAGCTTAAGTCCCAGTTCCATCAAATCATGTCCCTGAAATGGAATTATTGAGTGAAGGAGTATATGAAGTTTCAGGACTGTTGTTTATTGTCCTAATGGCACTTAGAAACACTGAACCAGTTTTTACTCAATCATACTCGAGAGTCTCAAATTAATGACTTTTATCACCTGAGAGGGTACAGAGTAACCCCAGATGTTGAAATGTAAGTGGTTATGGAATATATGCAATGTTTGGCAACCTGTTAGATTTTCTCTTTCCGTTAAAAATCATAGGCAATTAATGCCTTACCAGCTACATCTAGAGTTATATAGCATTTATGTCAGGCAAAATAACACTAAATGTAAGTTCTTACATAAAAACATGTCTAAGCTTTGAGTTATTTTCTTTTTTTTATATTAAGATACTTAAAATAAAATACCATTTTAAGTGGATAGTTTGATGAATTTTGGTAGTTGTGTACAAATATATAACTGCCACCATCAATGTAGAAAAGTTTCCTCACCCTCATAAGTTTCTTCGTAATCTTTGCAGTTAATTCCTCCTCCCCATCCTCCTGATCTCTTCAACTTCAGGCAACCACTCCTCTGCCTTCTGTCACTGTAGTGTTTTTTTTTCTTTTTTGAGAATTTCACATAATTGGAATCGTAAAGTGTATATGGTCTTTTGTGTTTTAATTCTTAGCTTAGCATATTTTTGAGGTTCATTCGTATTACCTGTATTAGCATCTTACTCCTTTATGTTGTTGAATAGTATTCCGTAATATACATATCCACAATTTGTTTATTCGCCAGTTGACAGATATTTGAGTTGCTTCTAGTTTTGAACTATTAAGAGTAATACTGCTATAAACATTTGCATACACATTCTAGGATAGGCATAGGATTTTATTTCTTTTGGGTAAATACTTAAAAGTGGAATTTCTGCGTCATATGGTAATATATGTTTTACTTTGTAAGATACTGTCCTGCTCGTCTCCATTTTGCCTTCCCACCAGCAGTGTATGAGAGTTGCACTTGTTCACATCTCACCCACGGGATGTAGTCTTTTTAACCTCAGCTGGCCTTGTTGGTATATAGTGGTGTCTGTTGATCAATGATACTATAAGCTTTGGATTAACATCTGTTTTATGAATGCTAGCCTGTTTTGAAACAGTACAAAGTAAAATAAGTGTATATTCCCACATTGTAAGAACTGAAGTAGGCTGTGTAAGCATTTGTTCGAATGATTACTATGAAATTGAAGGCCCACCAAACATATGAAATGATTTTAGTAGCTTGGTGATGTACAGTTAAATTTAAGTGTCCTCCTACCCTTAGAAGGATAAGATAATACTTCATTGTTTTTGTTTATATTATGCTGATTCTAGGTTAGTGGTTCACAGGAAAAGGATTAAACAGAATGACTTGTATTGCTGAAAAGACTGGTGACTTATGAGCTTTGTATTTCTGAGATTATGGCCCTTGAGTTCTATAATTCTTGAACAATTGATTGAGAAATTTTAGATGAATTCAGAGATTAGATATAAAAGAAATATTATGAACAAATGATTTCTTTCTTTTTGTTCCTCAGGACATTTTCATTCCCTCTCCAAGTTTGGAAGAACGATCAAGTGATGGGAAGAAAGGTGGAGATTTGCATAGTTCATCTTTGACTGTTGAGTGTTCTAAAACTTCAGAGACTGAACCAAAGAATGCCACTGAGGATCTTGGGCTATCTTTGACAGGGGATTCTTGTAAGTTGATGCTTTCTACAAGTGAGTATAGTCAGTCCCCAAAGATGGAGAGCTTGAGTTCTCACAGGATTGATGAAGATGGAGAAAACACACAGATTGAGGATACTGAACCTATGTCTCCAGTTCTCAATTCTAAACTTGCTCCTGCTGAAGATGATAATATCCTGATGAATCCAGCACAAGATGGCCAAGTAGAGCTGAATCAGAATGATAAAACAAGAGGTGATGACACAGAAACCAGGGACGACATTAGTATTTTAGCCTCTGGCTGCAAAGGCAGAGAAGAGACTGTAGCAGAGGATGTTTGTATTGATCTTACTTGTGATTCAGGGAGTCAGGCAGTTCCTTCTCCAGCTACTCGATCTGAGGCACTCTCTAGTGTGTTAGATCAGGAGGAAGCTATGGAAATTAAAGAACATCATCCAGAGGAGGGGTCTTCAGGGTCTGAGGTTGAAGAAATCCCTGAGACTCCTTGTGAGAGTCAAGGAGAGGAGCCCAAAGGAGAAAATATGGAGAGTGTCCCATTGCATCTTTCTCTGACTGAAACTCAGTCCCAAGCGTTCTGTCTTCCAAAAGAAATCCCAAAACAAGAATGCCAGGAAGCTATGGAAGTTGAAACCAGTGTGATTAGTATCGATAGCCCCCAAAAGATTCCAGTACCTGACCAGGAATTGGAACATAAGGATCAGGAAGCGTGGGAAGAAGCTACTTCAGAGGATTCAAGTGTTGTCATTGTAGATGTGAAGGAGCCATCTCCCAGAGTTGATGTTTCTTCTGAACCTTTAGAGGGAGTGGAGAAATGCTCAGATTCCCAGTCGTGGGAGGATGATGCTCCAGAAATAGAACCAGGTGCTGAGAATAGAGCTGATGCCCAGGAAGGAAAGAGTGCAGAATATGAAGGAGATCTGAAATCAGTGACTGCAGAAAAGGAACCTGTAGAAGTACATTCTTCACAACCTCCCTTGACTTTAGAGAGAGCAGGTGATGCTCTGGGACCTGACCTAGAGATGCAGCAGGCAGAACCTCCAGAGAAAACTGGTAACTCGTTAACAAAAGACTCAAAAATAGCTAATGCAAAGCAGCTGGGCTCAAGTGTAGAAGCCCCGGAACTGGAGAAGGGCTCTGCCCATGCTTCGCAAAGCTTCTGTGAAAGCTCTAGTGGTGAGTGTGCTTGGAAATTGTTGTGTGTTTCCAACCAAATTGTAACTTGGAATGGAAGGTAGGAGGGAACTGTGCTTGTATCAGGGCAGAAAATTTACTTGGAGTTATGGTTATGAATAGCCAATAATAGTTGTATGTCAGCTTTGTAACTCAGGAATAATCAACATGAATTTTCTAAGTATTTGGAAATTGTATCAGTCTTGTTTTCTACTTAGGTCCCAACCGTTTTTTATATTTTTGTATTTTGAAAGTTTCCTTGAAATACAAGGACTTTTTTTTTATTACCCTACATAGTAAAATATTTAGAACTCTGTTAATGAGTGTACTGTTTTTTTCCTCTTTATGGGCAAAAGTTATAAATTTGGTTCAACACATATATATCTTAAATATTAAACTGGAAAAGGTATTAGTTTGTGTTCTTTACCTATTTTATCTAAGATCAAAATGAGAATATAGATTACTTTCTTTTTTTTAAGATTTTATTTTATTTATTTAACAGAGAGAGCACAAGTAAGCAGAGAGGCAGGCAGAGGGAGAGGGAGAAGACAACTCCCCACTGAGCAGGGAACCCCATGCACGGCTTGATCCCAGAACTCTGTGATCATGACCTGAGCCAGAGGCAGCCGCTTAACCATAATGAGCCACCCAGGTGCCCCATAGATTACTTTCTGAAATATTTGTAGAATATTCTATATGACATTAGCTGAAAAGAATCCCAACTTTCTAAATGCCAAGAGTTCATATAATTTAAAAACAAAGTTTTTAAACTATGAGTTTAAAAAGCGATTGAGTTCATATAATTTAAAAACAAAGCGAACTCCAAAAATAAAAAAAAAATAAAAACAAGACACCAAGGTAAGAAAACAAGCCTCTAGGGATATGAAAATGCAGTATTTGGACATCATAGCTATTAGTATGGGTGATGGGAATTTCTGGTGGCTTAAACTTGTCTAGGTGTGATTATTAGTAGTACTTTTTTTGGTAGCTTTCAGAATTGCCCCTGTTCGTTAAGAGTTAGGTTTTGTAATCAGGATTCCAAGACACCCCCACCCCACCGCTTTTCAGAACAAGAAAATGTAGCTGAAGAAGATGTTGGGGGTTATGGGTTCAGTCTTTTCTTTCTAAAGTCAGGACTAATTAATAATTAAGATGGAACTAGAACCTACGTCTTTTGATTCTGAAGTCTCTTGCTTTATACTCCTGTCAACTGTGTAATATCGTTTCTCTGAATCTGACGAATAATGGAAACCATCTGAATGATCTAATATTGTTGAATATTTTTGTAATTGTGTTACATCTAAATACTGTTTTTGACCTAGGCTAAGAAAATATTAGAACCTATAGATTGTTTTAATATGGTTACTTAAGAAGATTTTTAAATTATCTTAGCAGTTGTATGCAGAAGAAGCTTCTAACATTGGGATAGTAGTTCTGTCACATTAACTGTATTCTCCATGAATTCTTGCTTACACTATTACTTGGCAGGGACAGTTTTTATCATGGACATTCCCATAGTAAAATTTATTTTTGCTAATATTTATCTAGATTGTTGAAGATACTAGTAAGTTATTTTCTGCTTACTTCAAGATTTTTTTTTTTTTTTAAAGATTTTATTTATTTGACAGACAGAGACACAGGGAGAGAGGGGAACACAAGCAAGGCAAGTGGGAGAGGGAGAACCAGGCTTCCTGCCAAGCAGGGAGCCTGACCTAGGGCTCTATCACAGGACCCTGGGATCATGACCCAAGCTGAAGGCAGATGCCTAACAACTGAGCCACCCAGACACACCAAGATTTTAGTTTTTGAGCAAACAACTAACAATAGTAAAGCCAGTAGTTGGACTTTTAGAGAATTAGTCTAAAGTAAGTCATTCAGAAGAGCATTGCTAGAAAAGAGAAAAAATTATTCTATACTTAAAGTAGTTATTTAGTTGCTAAAAGTTAAAGAGAGACTAAATTAAATGAGAGTAACCTAAAAAGTTAATGGTTCTTTAGTCTGGAAAGACAGAATGAAAGGTATGAATTAGTTGAGTCCCAGGTTTGCTTAATTAGATTTCTGTATACTAAAGTTAGAAGGGTACTTTTGGTTTTTGTTAATAGCTTTATTGATTAAAAAAAAAAAAAAGATACCTGCGCTTAATTGTTAAAGTTCAAACGGGAAGGAGAAGAGGGGGATTTGGGAGAGAACGTGACCGAGCGTGAGCTAGCGGGCTTGCGTTTTCGAGCTCGAGCCGGAGGGAGGGGCAGAGGCCTAGGGAGGAACAGATTGCCTGCTGAGCAGGGAGCGGGATTCTGGGTGTGATCCCAAGACCCTGAGATCACAATCTGAGGTGAAGGCAGGCGCTTAACTGACTGAGCCACTCAGGTGCCCCTTAAGGAGACCTTGAAATTTGAAAAAGCAAATTTAGAAATATGGTACTTAGAAACCTGCCTCTTTCAATATAAAATAAACTTTTGATAGGTTGATTATGTGAAAAATTGTGACAAGTTAGCAAGTCTGTAATTAAATCCACAAGTGGTAGTCTGTGATAGGTTAATAATGATCAAGGAAGCTAGTGTGTTTGTGCTTTAGCTCTAACTTTTATTGGCTTACTTTATGGAATTAACATTCTAATTAGCGGTTAATGTCACATAGAGACTGGTAGGGTATACTGTTTATGCATGATGTCACCCAGTATAGAAGTTCTTGTATTTTTAATTAGATGGTTTTTAATCAGTTGTAAGAAGTGACCAGTTCTTTTGAGCACAAAAGAAGATTAAATGGGTTATAGATTGTAACAAAGTTAGAAGTTGGGGAGACCTTCCTGACATTAAGAGCTTTAAATAATTACTTTGAACTAATGAATTCTCTAAAGTCCTTAGTAATAAGGACAAACACCCTGTTCAGCTGGTTTGATGATTGATATTCAGTTTCCTTTTGTTCATTGCTGTCTTTCTTCATAGGTTGGTATGCTGGCATAGAATAGGATAGCCCATGATAATCTGGGATAGCAAGAAGGGACTTGATAATTTAAACAGTAGGCATGCTAAATGTCAGAGAAAGAATTAAATATGTGGAAAATTCCAGTATTAAAGGCTGAAATATTATTTTGCAGGGTGGTGATGACTGGATTAGTGGTGTCTTTCAGTTGAGTTGAACAAAAGCAGAGAAATGGGAAAGCATTTGGAGGACATTGAATAGAGGCTTTCTGAATATGAATAATTAAAGACTAAAAATAAAGGCTGCATCTGATTAACTGATTGCTGACTAAAGACTTAGGAAATTTTGGCATTTTGACAAGGGGCTAACATGTTCAAAGTAACATTTTATAGGAGTGTTGCTTTGGTTGTTTTTTTCCTGAAAGAATTCTGGGTTGGGGAAAGGGGAAGACTTCAGACAGAGCATGGGTTGATTGGCTGTTTTAATAATCCAGGAATGAGTCATTGAAGGCCCAGATAAATAGTGTCAGTGTTGCCTGTAAAGTTAGACTCTTTTCTCCTATTAAGCTGTAGGAATGCAATGGGATCAGTGGTGCTAAAATAGTTTTTTCATAATTGTTATCTTGTGCCGTGCAAAGGAAACCCTCTTACAGGGAAATAGTGTTCAGTAATTAGTGTTTGCATGTTACATTTGCATATTATAGTATGACATAGAATGATGGACTTAAACATTTCATGTAGATTTTTTAAAAAGTCTGCATGGTCAGTCATAATAGGAGGGATGATTCCTGTCAATAAAACAGTGCAGTGCAGGTGATTGTTCTGATTGTTCCAGGAACCAAAATTCTGTAAAATACATCTTTGGAATATTTGATATTTGTGAGATTTTTTTTACTTTTTAGTTTCTGTATCTTCTAAGTTTTTCTTTATTAACCTAAAGGACTTGCTTTTTTAGGGAATTGCCAGAGAATGAATCCTTACCTACCTGCCCCATTTCTCTTTTTTCTGTTACTGTAGTGGAATTCTTTGCCATTTAAGATGTGATTCTGAGGGGTGCCTGGGTAGCTTATTTGATTAAGTGTTGTCTTTTGATTTTGGCTCAGGTCATGATTCCTGGCTCTGCTGCCCGGCAGGGAGTCTGCTTGAAGACTCTTTCTCTCCCTCTCTACCTATCCTCTTGCTCATGCTCGCTCGCTCTCCCTGAAATAAATGAATCTTAAAAAAAAAAAAAAAAAAAAGACGTGATTCTGTGATTCTTCGCTCATACTCTACAGTTCCTTTAGTTGAGCATATATTACGTCTCACCCTTTATTTCTGAAGTGTTTTTCATTTTCTTTTCATCTCTTCAGGTTACTAATTCATTTTCTTTCATATGTAGATGTAAGAGATGTTTTTGTTGTTTTGTGACTTTGGAGAAAAAAGTATCAAAGTGCTTTATATAAAAGATAATAGAACAGAAGTAGAATTGGAAAAAGATGAAAAGAGAAAAATGTATTATCAGAAATAAACTTGTTCTTCATCCAGTTCCTGGCAAAGAGCTCCAAAAGTCCTTGTAATTTTCTAAGTGATAGGAGTATCTTTTGTTATACTTTTTTTTTTTTTTTTTTAAAGATTTTCTTTACTTATTTGAGAGAGAGAACAGGAACAAGGAGGAGAGGGAGAAGCAGACTGCACTGAGCAGTGACCTGAAGTGGGGCTGGATCCCTGGATGTTGGGATCTGATCTGAGCCAAAGGCAGTTGCTTAACTGACAGTTCTACCCAAGTTCCTCTCTTTGTTATTCATATTCAACCCTTTCAGACACTTATGCCATGAGGTGATTTAGGGTGGAATTTCTAAATAGCCTCAGGACAGGGCTGTACACCAGGAAGACCTAGGGGATTGAAACTTTCAGCCCTGCCCACCCTTCTCCTGGAAGGAAAGGCTGGAGAGAGAAAAGCTTGGTAAAAACTCTTGAATAAGATTTAATAAGGTTCCTCTTTGTTAGGAGCCAGGAGGGTGGGTATCTCATCCTAGTTGCTTGGGGCATAAGCTCCTGCTATCTGAACCCTTCTGGACTGCACTTTCAGTATAGCTTCTTCTGGCTCTTCATCTGTGCCTTTTATAATTGGTAAACGTAAGTAAGTGTTTCTCTGAGTACTGTGAGCAGCTCTTGTAAGTTAGTCATTACCTGAAGGAGGCTGTCGTAGGATCTTCAAGATACAGCTAGTTGGTCAATAACACTGGTAACAACCTGGCTTTGTGATTGGCATCTCTAGTGGGGGCAGTCTTGTGGGACTGTTTTAAATTTGTGGGATCTGATTCTGTCTCTAGGTAGATAGTGTCAGAATTGAGATACCCAGTCAGTGTCTGCTGAGAATTGGAGAATTGCTTGGTGGTATTAGGATACACAATGGGCAAAATGTTTGTGAAGGAGTAGTGACTGGGTATGGCAGATTGTAGGTATTTTGAGCCATCAAAGTGATGAGGGAGCAGGAGGCTGGCTGAGAATGGAGCAGGGGCTGGCACCTTGCACCCCCTCTCCACCCACTCCCCTTGGTAATATGTGTGACATTTCACAGGCACCCCTGACTGCCCTAAAAGAAGAGCAAATGGTTATCTTGCAGAGATCACAGTCCTGCAAGGCAGGAGTCTCTCTTGGTTTACAAATGTCCTTGAGATTTACAACAAAGAAGTTGCCTTATCAATAGCCCAATTTCCAAAGATACATAACTCAGTTCCTCAAGCCCTAATGTCACCCTCCCCTCCATAAAAAAACCAAAGGAGATGGAGGTAGAAGGAAAAGTAAATAAAGTTAAATTTCTTTTAAGACCTAAATCTCACTAACAAGGACGTTTGATAGCAGGAATGTAACATTCCACCAGGAGACTCCCAATTGTCTTTATGTTAGTGCCTCATTAGAGGGAAAGTGGCCTTGGCTTGATAGTAACCATGCCTTCCATATCCTGACAGTCTTCTTTATCCCAATAGCCCTTCTGAACAACCCTTTGTCCTCACCTACCCAACTCCTGTGTATATAACCAGCCACTCCTCACAACCCGGGGCAGCAGCTCTTCCTGCCCACGGGTCCTGTCCCCGTGCTTTAATAAACCACCATTTTGCACCAAAGATGTCTTAAGAATTCTTTCTTTAGTCGTCAGCTCCAAACCTCACCCCACCGAACCTGACTTAGGTTCTGGAACTTCATCAAAAGGAAAGTAAGTACAAATTTTCATAAGTGATGTTTTAATAGGAGCAGTCTGGCACAGTCCTTTTTTTTCTCCCAAACTTGGTTGGTTAAGTTGGTTAAGCAGCTGCCTTCGGCTCAGGTCATGATCCCAGCATCCTGGGATTGAGTCCCACATGGGGCTCCTTGCTCAGCGGGGAGCCTGCTTCTCCCTCTGCCTCTGCCTGCCATTCTGTCTGCCTGTGCTCGCTCTCCACCCCCCCCCCCGATAAATAAATAAAATCTTTAAAAAAGAAAAAAAAAAAAAGACTGGATGCCTTCTTGTCTGCTTTACCTCTTTTATTAAAAGAGGTAAACAAATCAGAAAATGTGATTTTGGCCGTTGACTAATTTGATTTGTAAAAATTTGGAACCAAGGCCTAGTTAAAAAGTGAAGTTTATTTTATGTTATTGATGACTAACCAAAATGTGTGTATAGGGAGTGCTCATATATGTGAGATTTACCACTGTGCAGACATTTAGGTATGAATATTACTGTCATGGCCTAGAGTGAGTGCTGGTCAGTACATGTTACTTCTCATCTCCTGTTTCTTAGGGCCTCTAAACTTTGGATGTCTTCAGTTTTTCTGTTTTCTGGTTGTATGCTTTGTGTCAGTCCTGTTGGTGGCTGTAATGAGCACAGAGAATAGTAGGAAATTGGTTGGGTGGTCTGGTGAGGGGGGTTGGGAATGAGCCCAATTTGGGGAGCACAGGAGAAGAATAATTGAAATATTTCTTGCAGTTCTTTTCAGTTTTACTTTTTTTGATAATCCCATTTTGGTCATCTTTTTTTCCACCTCCAGAAACTCCATTTCATTTCACTTTGCCCAAAGAAGGTGAGATTATCCCACCGTTGACGGGTGCAACTCCACCTCTTATTGGACACCTAAAATTGGAGCCCAAGAGACACAGTACTCCTATTGGTGAGTGGCTAAAACATAATGGTATTTAAAGCAGAATTTCTGAGGTACCATTCTTTATGCAAGTGATTCTTTTAGATCTGAGGAGTTGGGTCTGCCTGATAAGGTTGGTTTTTGTATTAGGAAGAATAAGGTTGTGGTATTGGATTTTATGAATTTACTCCCAAAAGATTTTGAGCAGTAATGAAAAGAAAGGGTGGAAGGAAGGAACAGAAAGACTACTTATGAGGATTGTATTCTGTTACTTTCAAGGCAGTAGAATCTGAGTGCTAAGGAATGATACAGAGGTATTTTTATAAGGTAGGGTCAGGAAATAGGGTAGAAGTACTATTTATTCTGTACCCTGGCTATCAGTCTGCTGCTTGACAGGGCAGGAAAACTTAGATCCTCCTTCCCTGAAGCAGCCAGTAGTCTTCTGCATTAACCTATTTGTTTTCTCTAGTCAGTGCTGGGAGGTAACAATCATGCCGTCTGGAGTCTCCTGCTACCTATGCCTGATGCTGGCAGATGTGGGTTGGCTGAGGGCTCATGCAGCATCCTTTGTCCAGATGCAGAAGTGGAACTGAATCCTGTTGCTCCTCTTAAGACCAGGTGTCAAAACTAGTGCGTAGTTGTTGATACTGTGACAGGATCTATCCTAGGAACCCCCTGCAGTCTTGCAGAGCTGTGGAGCCAAACAGGCAAAATGATGACCTTGAATTATAGTTTTTCCTGTTTGTATTTTAGAGTTCTTTCTTCCTCCTGCCTCCCTTGTTTCAGGTATTAGCAATTATCCAGAAAGCACCATAGCAACCAGTGATGTCATGTCTGAAAGCATGGTGGAGAGCAACGATCCCATACTTGGGAATGTAAAAGGAGATCTTGGGGCTGCCCCAGAAATGGATGATAAATTGTGTCTAAAAATGAAACTGGTCAGTCCTGTGACTGAGACAAGTGAAGAATCTTTGCAGTTTAGTCTGGAAAGTAAGTTTATTTTATGTTAATCTTGGGTAATTAGTAGCTGCAGATCATCTGAGAAGTATTAGTTATCTTCTAGTTACAGTGATCAACACTTGTATTACTAAATGTATCTCTGAAGTCTTGTTCTTACGGATTTAATCCTTTGCTTTCGGTTAGTCACTGTAGTGTTACTGAAGACACTTCATTTTAAAATCTTGTGTGCTGTTTGGTTTTCTGTAGTAAATCTGTATCTCTAAAGTAATTGGTTTCCATATTCAGAAACAGTTAAGAAGAAGATAGACACTGTAGGATTGTGGACTCATGTTGTAGGCTTATGTTGACTGTGTTCATGTTAATTAATTGCACATCCATTAGTATGGCTAAAATGCAGAGAAGGTACAAAGGAGGCTGCAAAGTAGGATCCAGATTTGAAAAGGCCTTTCACATGATGCTGAAACACTGAAGAATTTTAGGTAAGGGAGTCATACCAGCTTTGTTTTTTTATTTTTATTTATTTATTTTTTAAAGATTATTTATTCATGAGAGAGAGAGGGAGGCAGGGGCAGAAGGAGAAGCAGGCTCCTGTGGATCTGGGAGCCCAGTAATGTGGGATTCCATCCCAGAACCCTGGGATCATGACTGGAGCTGAAGGCAGATGCTCAACTGACTGAGCCACCCAGGTGCCCCAGATTTGTTTTTTTAAAAGGATTAGCTGAGTGTCTAAAAATATTCTGCCTTTGCATTCTTCCTTGCCTGCCTTGCCCATTTCCTGTTCTCCTGCCTCTTTGTTTAACCAGGAAGTAGGGTCACTACTAGAGGAGGTGGAAAAGAGGGGATGAATCTGAGAGGTGAATAGTAGACCAGAGAGAACCTTGGGACAGGGAAGAAAGAGGGTGGGGGGGAGGGGGACATGAATTTACATCAGAATTTAGTTTTCATGATAGTGCTCTAAAGAAGATATTCTTATTTCCAGACACAGAGAGCTGTTGCAGTTACATACCTAAGGTTGCAATAAATTTTTTTTTTTAAGATTTTATGTATTTATTTGAGAGAGACATAGAGCATGAGCTAGGTGGTGAGGCGGGGCAGGGAGAGGTATGGGCAGACTCCCCACAGTGTGGAGGCCCACGAGGGGCTTGACCCCAGGACTCTGGGATCATACCTGAGCTAAAGTCAGATTCTGAAGTGACTGAACCATCCAGGTGCCCCAATAGTTTTAAAAAATATATTTATTTTAGAAAACAGGGAGGTAGGTTGGGGGAGAGGAGGAGAGAGTCTTAAGTAGAATCAGTGCTGAGCACGGAACCTAAAACGTGACTCCATCTCAGGACCCTGAGGTTATCTGAAACCAAGAGTCTGATGCTTTAACTCACTCTGCCACCTAGGCACCCCGCTAAGGTGCCTAGTAATTGCTAAGGTCACAGTAATTGCTAAGAGGTAGTCCTAGAGTTTGAATCAGATCTGTTTGACACAGAAGTTTATATAATACTTCCGCTAGGTAATTTGTAAATGCTATTTAATGGAGTTAGAGCAAGAAGTCTTAAAGGATTGTAAAGGAACATTTAACATAGAGGACTAGAAGAGTATGAAGATGGAAGTCTGTGGGGAGGAGAATTAAGAAGGTAACAATGTGAGACACAAAAGTAGGGGTCTGATAAGGTATATCTGAAAATGAACAGTGGATTTGACAATCAGAGTCCATTTGGTGACTCTAGCAAGAACTATTTCAATATGGTGCTTTGTTTGGGTAGATGTTATATTGAAGGTAATTGAGGATTGATGGGGAAAAGAGGTAGCAGATACATTATCCTTTAGAGAAGTTTGAGGAAAGAAGGAAAAGTAGGCCAAGTTAGAAATTCAGGATTGGAAATATTTTTTTATTTTTATGCCTATAAACATAGGGGCCTAAGGAGATTTATAGAGTGGAAGAGTCACCAAAGAGATTGGTTAAAGATGAGGGATCAAGGGAAATGGTTGGTGGATCAAAATCCTCGGGGCATTGGGAAAGGAAGTTTTCAAAGACTACCACTAGAATTGGTGGACTTGAATAAGAAGTGCCTTGCATTCTCCGCAGAGACCAAAGTTTCTCCGCAGAGACCATATACTTTTGAGTTCTTAAGATATACCAGGCATTTTACATGTACAGCTCAGTAAATCTCACAATAAACCTGTGAAATAGGTCCTTTATTACCCTCATTTTATATTTGAGGAGACTGAGGCATAGGGAGACAGCAGCTTTCCTAGAGTTGAATGCCTAGTAAATAGAATAGCCTGAATTCAAAGTAGTTTTAAGAAACAGGAGTGCAGGGGCGCCTGGGTGGCTCAGTGGGTTAAAGCCTCTGCCTTCGGCTCAGGTCATGGTCCCAGAGTCCTGGGATCGAGCCCCGCATCGGGCTCTCTGCTCAGCGGGGAGCCTGCTTCCTCCTCTCTCTCTGCCTGCCTCTCTGCCTACTTGTAATCTCTGCCTGTCAAATAAATAAATAAAATCTTTAAAAAAAAAAAAAAAAAAAAGAAACAGGAGTGCATGGCTGGTTCAGTTGGAAGAGCATGCGACTCTTTGATCTTGGGTTGTAAGTTAAAGCCCTGCATTGGTTGTGGGTTTGATGTAGAGATTCCTTAAAAAAAATAAATTATTAAAAAATAAACAAAGCAAAACAAAAACGGGGTGCCTTGGTTAAGCATCCAGCTCTTGGTTTCAGCTTAGGTTATGGTCTCAGGGTCGTTACATCAAGCTCAGTATTGGGCTATGTGCTCAGTGGGAAGTCTGTTGGAGATTCCCTCTCCCTTTCCCGTTGCCCCTATCCCCCCCACACCCTGTGCACACATGCTTGCCCCCCCCCCCCCCAGTATATATAAAATTTAAAAAGAACAAAAGTCATTTTAAGAACCAGAAGTCTGGGTCTGAATTACATTGCTATTCTGCTTTTCAGTGCTTAGTAATTTGAATCTTAATACTCAGAAATTAAAAGTATTACGTTTTCATTTTTATTATATCTAATATCAAGTGGGGTCTTAATTATTAAGAGAGTATGTGGTAGCCTTGAACCTTTATTTATATTTATTTTTTAATGATTTTATTTATTTATTATAAACGATTTTTGTTTATTTGACAGAGATCACAAGTAGGCAGAGAGGCAGGCAGAGAAGAGAGGAAGGGAAGCAAGCTCCCCACTGAGCAGAGAGCCCGATGTGAGGCTCGAAGCAGGGCTCGATCCTGGGACCCTGGGATCATGACCTGAGCCAAAGGCAGAGGCTTTAACCCACTGAGCCACCCAGGCGCCCCTTAATGATTTTATTCTTAAGTATTTTCTACATTCAACATGGGGCTTGAACCCACAGCCCAGAGATCAGCCAGCCAGGTTCTCCTACTAACTCAGCCAGCCAAGTTCTCCCCCACCCCCTGCTTTTTTAAAAGACTGAATCTTTAGATTTGAAATTATAACTGGGAAGACCTTAAATGGAGCTAACGTTCTGGATGATAATACTGTCTTTCTTGATACCAGGAGCATTGTATTAGGCAAGCACCCTACTTTTAGTTTTATTCATTTCATCCTCACAACAAATCTGTGAGTTTTGTTTTTGTTTTTGTTTTTGTTGGTTTTGTTTTATCTCTGTCTTCTAGATGAGGAAACTGACTAAGAAGATGGACTACTAAATGCTGGAGCCATGGCCTGAGCCAGGTTTCTGTTTCAGAGCCAGGGCTCTAACCACTAACGTTTTAGCTCCCATCTTGTTTAGACTATGTCCAGTCATAAATGCTTTAGAAATGTTTAAAAATATTTGCTATTTTCTCTAATGCTGAAATAAATTGTACATGAGCAAATTTTAATCCTTTGGCATAAGTAACACTGGTTTGAGAATATGGGATTTTTTCAGTATCACCCTTAATTCTTTGCTAGAGATTCTTTCTTGAAAATGTGTTTTGTTTTTTGAGTATCTGTCACAAAGACACTTTGGGAAGAACTTGAGTACTGTCTGTTTTGGGTTCTCTTAAAACTGCCCACTATTTAAAATTTGTGCATCAAAAAAGATAAAATTTTGTGCATCAGTTTAAGACTTTTTTACCTAAATTTTAGTTTTGTTTTAAATTTTGTATTTTTTAAAAATTTTACTTATTTGAGAGAGAAAATGAGAGAAAAAGTACAAGCAGGTGGAACAGCAGAGGGGGAGGGAGAAGCAGATTCCCCTCTGAGCAGGGAGCCTGATGGGTCCCAGGACCCTGAGATGATTCCCTGAGCCAAAAGCAGCAGCTTAACCAACTGAGCCACCCGGGTGCCCTGAAAATTTTTTTTTACATAAATTTTATACATCTTGTATGAGAAGAGAGGAATTGATTCAGGAGGAGTTTGATTGTCATTTTTACATGTCACTGTTTAGTAATTCATTATATTATATTTCTGGACAAACTTTCTTTTGTAGGAGGTTTGAAAAAAAATTGATTTGGCACAAGTGAGAAAAATTGTACCATTAAATGATAAATCTTTCTTCACTTATTCTTACCTCTTTTTGTCACTTGTTGCAGTACCAGTAGAGCAAGTTTTTAAGTGTGGTACTAACTGAATTCAGTTTCTCTTTACTTTCTGTTCTTGCTTTTGTTTTTATTCAGAGCCTACAACTGGCGAAAGAAAAAATGGATCTACTGCTGTTGCTGAGGCTGTTGCCAGGTAACCAGAGTTGGTTGCTATTTAGAGGAGTTTAATATACAAAGCCACTCTGGTAATAAGGAGAAGATGATTTATTGATAGGGGAAAAACTTGAAACTCCACCATAAAGGATTTAGCCATATGTCGAATCTAATGTAGGCTGTCTTACTAATACCTTCAGTCTAATAAAGCTTTTACTGTACTTAGAACTAAGATATTTAAAGGTGTTTCTCTTTCTCCCTTTTGTTCATGTGGGAGTGCCCTTTTTTCTTTTTCCTGTTGGTGAGACAGGTTATTTATTGCTGCTTATTGGTAAGGTAATAAAGGGTTTAATAAGAGCTCGCCTTAGACCTTGTTCCTTCAAAGATTCCTGACTCAGCCACAACCTCAGGCCATTTTCTCTTCTGCCTGCCAAGTTAACTACTGTGTTGAACTGCTAATTTTTGCTTTGTCACGAATGCTGTAATGCTTGGAGGATGAGTTTGACCCCATCCTGAGGCTCTTGTGGTAAGCTTTGCCATCTGGTGGCTAGGAGAGTAGAACTGTTCGTTGGTTTATAGCATGAGTCATCCAGCATGAACATACTAGCAGCAGTCATTGGTGAAATCTAGGTGAGGATTCTTAAATGGGGCTTGGTAAGTACAGTAAATAAGTAAAGCAGGCCAGGTGCCAGAGCACAGAGTATTAAGGACGTTGGCTGGCTGAATGTGTGTCCTATTTGAACATGTGCCCCTGTTCAACTCCAGCTGGTTATTACCATGCAAGAGTGCAAACTTACTGTTGCCAGACCTTTACACTTTTAACGAGAAAGCTGGATTTTTAAAATAAAATTCCTTGCTTGTTGGGTCAAATAGAACATGTCTGTGGACTAAATTTGACCCTCAGTTGCAAGTTTCTGACCCACATGTAAATCCTTTGTACTCAGTTCTGTTGAGTGTTCTGTTCTGTTCTGTTCTGCTGAGAGTTCTGTTTTAGAGATGGTTCTCTGGGCTCTTGCATATTTAATCTGAAAGATAAGCAGTTGAGGGTCATTACTCAGTTAAAGACTCTTTAATGTTACAAGTTAAAGAAAATGCTTAGGTTTTAACATAATTATATATCAGACATGACTTGTCATTAGTCTGTGCATGTGCACATTAAGAGGGAACAGTATGTTGTTGAACCTTTTGTGCCAAATGGAGGGATGAAAAATAAGGGTAAGACTTCATTTTGGAGGATGGGTATTGGGGAGTCAGAATGAGATGAAATTCATTGGTACTGTTGTTAAGGAAATTGTGTATATGAGAATCTAGATTTTAAAAGTCTTATTCACTTTATAGTTAGGTTCACCATAGAAATGTAAGTAAGCTGTGCTTGAATATTTTATCTATCTATCTTATCTATTTATTAAAAGACCTTCTTTATTTGACAGAGAGAGATCACAAGCAGGCAGAGAGGCAGGCAGAGGGGGAGGGGAAGCAGGCTCCCCACAAAGCAGAGAGCCCAATGGGGGGGGTCTCGATCTCAGGACCCTGAGACCACAACCTGTGTTGAAGGCAGATGCTCAACCCACTTAGCCACCCAGGCACTCCTCTGCTTGAATATTTTCAATGATTGCTTCTTTTGCATTTAAGTGAAGCAGTACCACTGTTATCAGGTGTCATCTGTTAACTGGGCTCTGTTCACATTACTTGCTGTTATCTTCTTTTTCTCTTAAACATTTCATTATTGAAGGTTTCAAGTATATACAGAAGTAGAAAGAATAGTAGAATGCAACAATACGTATTCACCACCCAGTGTCAAAAATTACCAACTCATTGTCTTGGTTCATTTATAAATACTTCCATCACACTCACCCTCACTGGATTATTTTGAAGCTAATTCCAGTGTACCTCATTTTATCTATAAATATCTCACTGCTATTTCTAAAGAATAAGGATTTTTTATTTTGAACTTGACCACAGTGCTATGATCATACTTTGAAAATTGGCAGTGATTCCTTGAAAAAAAAAAAAGGTCAGTGTTCAGATTTTTCTGATTGCTTCATAAAAGGTTTTTTTACA
Source organism: Mustela lutreola (assembly GCF_030435805.1). Lineage (NCBI taxonomy): Eukaryota > Metazoa > Chordata > Mammalia > Carnivora > Mustelidae > Mustela > Mustela lutreola. The sequence goes on along the minus strand of NC_081296.1, from coordinate 69,571,261 downwards.
CGGTTAAATCAAGATCCAAACAATGTCCACATATTATGTCTCTTAAGTTAAAATTTGATTTGATTTGTCTCATAAGATCTGATTATGTCCTTTTTTGTGTGTGTTTGTGTTATGTTAGTCACCATACAGTACATCATTAGTTTTTGATGTAGTGTTCCATGATTCATTGTTCTATTGGGATCTCCTCCCCCGCCACATACCCCACTTTTCCCCCTAGCCATTTATTTGTTGAAGAAACTGAGTTGTTTGTTCTATAGAGTACTAAAGTTTGGATTTCGCTGATTACATCTTTTTGGTATTTGATACAGTCCTCTGTCCCATCTTACTTCCTGTGAATCTTCTTGAGAGTTTTTAACTGTGCTAATTTGAAACAAGTATGAAGGGTCTTTTGGTATAATAAGGTGGTTTGGGATGCAGAGCAAGGATTTTATTACCTTTGTGCCTAAAAAGGATAATTGCTAGAGGTACTTTCCCTTTCCATACTAACCCAGTATTGCTTTATTATCTTAGTTCTTCAAAGACTGTGTCTGTGTTTAGCTGTGTTTGTGAAGCCCAACAAGATGATGAGGCTCGAAGTCAGAATCCTCCCTCTGTGCCCATGAGGTGAGCATTATTTTCATAGCCTCTTTTGAATCGTATTGATTTGCAGAATGATTGGTACCAAAATCTAGAATGTACATTGCACCGTTTTATGAACTTGAGCTTACATTTTTATCTGAGGGATTGTGACATATTCTAGATGGATTTATAAATGAGATGATGTGAGAAATTTTATTTAATATTTTATAGGTACAGGTTTTTGTCTTGATTTACTTATTCTATCAATTTGAAATGATTCAATCTTCATAAATTTATGAAAATATATCATTCTAAAAAAAAATCTGTAGTTCTATATTTTTAAAATCATACCTTTTTTCTGTTTTGGAACTGTTTGCTTTTAATAAGACTTCTCATTTTTCTTTAGTTTCCCAAAGGGCAAACTGAGATGTTCACCCCCAAATTTAAAGTTTGTCATACTTGATGGAATTAAGATTTGCCTGATTTCTTTATTCTATAATCTCTTAGAATAGCTCTGAAACAAAAAAAATTTTTGTGTTACAAAGTATTCTTTCTCTATTTAAATAGAGTATCTTGTTTGGGATATACAGTTCTTATATTTAGTATAAGGAAATAAGGCAATGGAAATAAGCTTGTATTTTCATTATTATATGGTGTTCAGTGATTCTGTAATTAGAGAATTGGATGATGTTTTGTCAGCGGGTATGTTCCTAATGTTATCTGCAGCATAATTTTAATGTTATTGACATAAATATTCAGAAGGAAATATATCAGTGCTTTTATTAGCATTCTGATTATTAAATGTGAGCTTGTTGGTATTCTTGAGAATCAAATAGCCCAGGTCACATTCTAACAACGGGGAGCAGCAGGTAGAGAGAGAAGCAGGCTTCCTGGTGAGCAAGGAACCTAATGGAGGATTTGATTCCAGAACCCTGGGATCATGACCCGAGCCAAAGACACTTAACTGACTGAGCCACCCAGGCATCCCTCTGTTCAGAAGTTCTACCCTAAATAAACAGCTTCTGTAAAATGTGGTAGGCTTCTTTAAGGGTGGGAAACAGTGGTAATTGAATTTTTCAAATAGTTAAGTACTTTTCCTTTCAGCTTTTGACTTTTATTGTTGTTCAGCTATTGATGTTCGCTGTCTGAAATATTCAAACATGAGTATTTAGGTTATAGAAAAGATGAATAGAATTTTCTTAATTGCTTTGTTTTATTCAACATAAAGCAACATAGTATCGATTGAGCATCTGCTGTGTACCTAGCCCTGTGCTATGGTCACTTAAAACCTCTTCAGAGGTAGGTTTTACTCCTCTGTCTCCTGGTGGACTCTTACTCTTAACCTTTTCTTTATTGTGTTATATATCCTTATTCATTTGAGGTTCCTGACAGGACTCAAGCTATGACCACCAAATTTTTACCAGCCTGTCTTGGGCTACGCCTTTGTTCTAAATCTCTTCAATATCTTGTTTTGGTAAACTGAGCTCAACAAGATAGACATCTCAGAAACTTCTTTTCTCTTTCTTATTCAAGATCCAGAGCAGGGCATTTCTCCAGGAGCTCTTCCTGTTTCCTATTTTCTGCCTACGTTTATCAGCTCAGTTCTTAAGGGATGAGCGCCCCTTCCAGAATGGAGACAGCTTTCTCTTTCTCAGTGACTAGTTCCATCTTTCTCTGGCCAAATGCTCTCAGCAACATATGACATGGTTTCTAGATCCTTGATTATACTGGCTGTTCTCTTCTAGGTGTATCTCAGTTTATGCCGTATAAACTATGATACTCCAAAATGAAACATCCAGATATGGTCATACCATGGTCAGTTTAGAATGGATTCCTTTTCTCTTTTTTCTGGCTACTATGCATTTAATGTAGCCTAAAATGCATTAGTTTCTTATTTTGTTTGTAGTGTAATGACTCACTGAATTTTAATTTACCAAAAATTAAAAGTTCATAGACATTTTCTATATGAATTTGCTACTTACACAATTAGTTTACTTAATCTGAGAGTAGATTTTTACAATTACTCAATCTCTTAATGGAGAGAACATTAATTCTTTTGTTCGTAGTACACTTATTAAACACTTAATGTGTAATAAGCTCTGTATTAGGTGTTTGAAGTAGAGATGAATAAGACATGAATGTTAAGTTTCTGTGTAACCCTCACTTGGAGTTAATCTGGGCCTTTTTATTCTGGTTAAGGACATTTTAAAAAGCCCCTAGGCACCTCAGCTTGGTGGTATCTAGTTTGAGGAGACATTAATCAGATGCTTGTGGGATAAGTGAATAAGTCACTGATGGCCCAGTGGGAAGACTAATGAAAAGAAGTAGGCTGTATCTTGAGAATGTCTTCAAGAATCCAAGTCATTCTGAATTGTTAGTTGTAAGATCTACCAGTATAGCTAGCAAAGCTAGAATCTCACCTATAACTCTATGCTGTAAAAATTAAATTTCTTTCCCTAAAATTATTGGTTGGGGTAGGAGGTAATGGAAAGTATCTAGACTGCTAGGAGTCATTTGAGAATGTTAGAACCAATAAAAACCAAACTATACATCTTGACCTAATTGAGATTTTTTTTGAAGTAGATCCCTAAACTGCCTTCATTGACTTTGACTTCAGGAATAGCTTTACATCTTTCTGTTTACCTTATTTTCTGGTATCAGATTTCAGAGTTCGTAACTAGTGATGGGAAGAAATTTTATGACTATTTTATCATCATGGTGGGATAGTCCTATGTACCATTATTTTTTCGAGAGTATAGTTAGGTTGGGGCACCCAGGTGGTGTACGTGGTTGAGGAACTGACTTCTGGTTTTGATTTAGATTGTGATCTCAGGGTGATAAGATCCAATCCCAAGTCAGGCTCAGCACAGGTTCTGTTTGAGACTCCCTCCCTCTCCCGACAGTGCTCTCTCTCTCACTCTCTCTAAAAGAAATATATCTTTAAAAAAAAAAAAAAAGGTGAAATTATGTTGAACTTTGTAAGGTGATATGCTCGGTCACCTTAGTTCCTCCCTTCCCCACATTTCTCAGATTGTCAAATTTGTGTACTTCCTCTTGCCAGTAGACACACACACTTGCTTACTTGACATGGCTTCTTCCTATGGTTGATTTTTAGGGGGAATTCGCTCAGTTTTCCAAGTACTCAAGATGAAGAAGAGAAGGAAAAATTGGAAGGTGAACAAAGGACCAGGAAGAGTCAACAGCCTATGAAGCCCAGTTGTCCTGTCAAAGACCCTCCTTCTCCTGTCTCCCAGCAGGTGGCCACACAGGGGTCATCCAGTCCTCAAGGGGAAGCAATGGAGACAGATGTGCTAGAAGGCCAGAATACCAATCAGGAAAAACCTAGTAATGCCTTGACTGAAAGGCCCAGCCAAAATAACATAGGAATCCAGACCATAGAGCGTTCCCTGTGGGTCCCAGAAACTGTTTCAGCAGCAACCCAGACTGTAAAGAATGTATGTGAACAGGGGACCAGTACGGTGGACCAGAATTCTGGAAAACAAGATGCCACAGTTCAGACTGAGAGGGGGACTGGTGAAAAACCAGTCAGTGCTCCTGGGGATGATACAGAGTCTCTCCATAGCCAGGTGAGACAACATACAGAGTATCTTAGGGGTCCTGTTTTTTGACTTCATGGATTCCTGGAGAATTGAACATGTGGTACTTGTACCTAATGATAATTCTTAAGGATTTTGTACAGAACAGTAATTAAAAACAATTTTTCCAGGATGGAGATAGGGTAGTGAAAATTATGGGTAGCTGTATCCAGTAGGTAGTCTGAAACAGTGTTGGAGTTTGTCAAGTAGGTCTTTACTGGAAACGAAAGCCAGGAATTTAGTCTAGGCCCTATAATATTCTTCTACATTTAACTTTTTCTGCCACAATTTTTCGTCTTCCCTTAAAAGCATCATTGCTGATTGCTTCCCTCCCAAGTTTATTTCACCAAGGTTCCCAGGAACTTGAGAAGAGTACAAAGCAGAGGAGAAGGGATAGAGAAGCATGAAGGATACTGTACCACAGTATTAGAAACAGAACAGTAAGAGAGAGAGGAAGGAGTGCTCGGGTGACTAGGACTGCAGAAAGAGGCTACAGCTAGATATAATGGGAGGAAAAGGATTGGGGCTGATGGAAGTAAGACTGGAGGAGTAACAGGTTCTTGGGAAGAGAGTTGGGAAGTGTAGGTAGTAATAAAAATTGAATGGGTAAGAAATTGTGGTAGAACTGTACCTATTAACAAAGAAGAGGAAGTTCATAAAATCTCATTAGATGGCATTTGGGTTCCATGGCAGGGAAAATTTGGAAGTTATTAATAGTGCTTAAATTGCCTTTTCAGTTGCTCTGGTAGACTATCGTCATTTGGAATCTGCCTAGGAAAGCTTCATTAGTGATGTGATAGAAGTTAGTGATGTGCTAGTGACGTTCTAATTGTCCAAGTTGTTTGTTTTATAAAAATAAAATAATATAGTTCCTCTTTTTTGAACACCTAAAGTGTATCAGCATTGTGCTCAAGACAACCCATGAGGTTGGTATTATTATTCCCATTTCACAGGTAAAGAAACCGAGCTGAAGAGAGGTTAAGTAACTTGCCCAAGATTTTGCCATCAGTAGGTGGCAGAACTGGAATTTGAACTCAGCATATCTGACTTCAGAATCGGTATTCTTTTCATTATGCTATGTTGCTTTTCTCTTTATTAATCATGGCCTGTGTAGTCTTGTTCTGTTTATCTGTGCCTCTCCAGGAACTCCAGAAATTGTTTACATTATTAGCCTTTCAAGGTAACATGGTCTATGAAACTTAAGACTATCAGTTTGTACAGATTGAAAATAGCATAGTTTTTTGAATATAGGGGTTATAATAGATCAGACCCTATTTTGCACTTATTTTTACAAATATTTTACAAATATTTTTATTAAAGTGTTTACAGTCTGTCAGGTAATAATGTGGTCTCTCTACCTTTATAGAAAGTGTTAAACTTGATCCAAAAGATAGCAGTCTTATAGAAGCCACTAGATTATGTCTTCCTTTCTTTCTTTGTAAAATAGGGAAATAATCTCTGCTCCTATCTCATGATGATGAGAGCAGGAGCCAGTGAGCCCTAGTGGTTAAGCCTAGGCTGTGGAGTCAGACCACTTCTATCTGGGATATTGTGAGGATTAAATGAGATAAGGCATGTGAACCCCTTACTTAACACTACACCTGGCACATAGTAGATAGCTCAGTATATGTTGGCTACTGCTACTGCCTGTTGATTATTACGATTTTAAACACCACTGCTGATACTGTACTGCTATTGTGTCATACAGAGTGAAATAACATACTTAAGAGCTAATTTTTCCTGCTAAGAAAGATGCTAGGAAAATCTAGGTGGTGAGTAAGTACAGTTTCACTTGGGAAAGGTGAGACATTATGGAGGTGGATTATGGTGATGTTTGCAGAACAGTGTGAATGTGTGTATGCTTACAAATGGTTATAGTGGTAAACTTCGTGTATATTTTACTACAGTAAAAAATTACAGATGAAGTGGGTACAGTAACAAATCGGCATTGCCGTGCTGTATTTTGAAGAATGTTGGAAAATGAGGAAAGCTCTGTGGAGGTTTTTCAGGTGCCAGTGTTTTCGTATCCACTGCATTCTGGGTAGGACTCCGGCCAGTGCTGGGGAAAAGCATAGGTAGCCTACCTTAGACAGTCCTTAAAATTTCACTTCTGTAGCCAGTGCACCTAGAGCCAGGCTTTTAATAAAGAGCAAGTTTGGTTTTGTTTTCATTTTATCTTCCTTTTATAATGCTAAGATCATCAAGCTATTTATCTTTACAGAGACCTCTTTTTAGAAGACTGTTTGAAGAGAGAGTAAGCATAGCTTTCTTTTTATCTGCCCCCTTTCTTTTCTCTCCTTTCTTATTCTGTCAGACATGTTTATTTTTAAGTGTCTCTCTTGAAGTGATCATCTTGTCTGGCTGTTGTAGTGGAAGAATGCAGGAAGTCTTGAGAAGTCTCAACACAAGGAGTGTTGATGTATCCCTGAAACCTTTAAGACCTCTGTGATCCAGGGCCTGGCTCTCCCTGTGTAGGCAGGAGATCTAGGCTGTCACGGTTCTGATACAGGGGCACCCTGATGATGGAGCTGTGACAGACCAGAGCTCTGACCACTCATTAACCAGAGTTGTGTATACAAAAGTACTTTAGTGTATGTGCTGCCAAAGTGAGCACTATACAAAAGTATTTTAAGAAATGAGTTGGTTTATGTTTCTGTACTTTTTGTTTTATTTATATCCTCATAATTTAGATACCCATTTTGGTAGATACTTTACCCCTAAGATGTAGTTGGAGTGGGAATTAGGAAAATTACTCAAAGTTTTAGGTAAATTACTACCATATTGGTCAATAAAAACCCAGGATCATCATCATTGCAGTGGTATATATAGTTCTTTGGAAAGACTTGGATACCTTGACATTGACTGTTTTAAAAAAAAAAGTCAGTCTACTGTGGGGAAGTAAAGCGGGAGAAAAAGTGCATTTTCTCCTGCTCAGAATTAGAGAGCCAGTGAGGTGGAGGGGAGGGCATGGATGCTGTCAGATGTGGTATATGTGTAATGAGAAAACATGTATGTAACAGTTGGCATAAAAATGTAGGGTTTATTTAAGCTATTTAACTATTCTTTATAGTACAAGTAAATACAGAATCCTTATTTATTAATGTTTTCTGTTTGTGGACACTAGCTTGGCTCTTGTTATAATTATTACTTGAAACATTAAATATTTCATATTCTGAGAGAAATCTGTATCTAGTTCTAGGCATAATTAAACTATAGTGTTGGTGACTAATGTGGGAAAAACAGACTGCACTGAGATTAATAGATTACTCTGTTCTTATATAAAGTTCTAAAGAATGCCTTTTATTTAAAGAGATGATGCAAGTATAAGTTTGTATACTGATTGACAAGTCAGCATCAAAATCCAAAGGATTATAACCTAAAATGTACTTTTATGGGGGTCAGAGTTTCACTTAAATATCCTTGATACAAGTGCTAGACGTTATGATTTTGATTTAGACAGAAATAGGTCATTTTAAGTGATAAACTGTTAAAAACTCTTCCTAGCTTCTGGCTATATAGTCCATCCCTGTTCTTATCTATAGGTGAGTAGAGTACAAAACAACTAGAAAATTCCGTCACACTAGATTCATGGAACCTCTGAAAAATGCTCATCATGAAGAAATTGATCTGATTCTTTTTGCAGTGAGACCCATGCTTGTGTTCCATATTTTCTGTCACAGGGAGAGGAAGAGTTTGATATGCCTCAGCCCCCACATGGCCATGTCCTGCATCGCCACATGAGAACAATCCGTGAGGTTCGCACGCTTGTCACCCGTGTCATCACAGATGTGTATTATGTGGATGGAACAGAAGTAGAAAGAAAAGTAACTGAGGTAATACATACTTGGGTCTATGTTGCAAATTTCAGTAGAAAAGTTTCCCTGGCTCTCCACGTTCACCTCTACCTGCCCTTCTTGTACAACTAGCTTTTGTGTTTTCCTTTGTCTTGTTAGAAAGATGTTAAGAACTTGGTAAGAGGAGAGTCTTTTTTTTTTTTTTTTTTAAATTAAAAATTTTATTTATTTGACAGATCATAAGTAGGCAGAGAGGCAGGCAGAGAGAAAGGGGGAAGCAGGCTCCCTGCAAAGCAGGGAGACCAATGATGGGGCTCCATGCAGGGCTCGATGTGGGGCTTGATCCCAGGACCCGGAGATCATAACCTGAGCTGAAGGCAGAGGCTTAACCCACTGAGCCACCCAGGCACCCCAAGAGGAGAGTCTTCAATTATTCTCTTTTTCCTATCCATGAGCTTACTGTTTGACCTTTGGTCATCTATTTGACCAGTCCCATCATGGTTTCAGTTTTTTTTTTTTAAGATTTTATTTATTTATTTGACAGACAGAGATCACAAGTAGGCAGGGAGGCAGGCAGAGAGAGAGAGAGAAGGAAGCAGGCTCCCCGCTGAGCAGAGAGCCCAATGTGGGGCTCAAATCCAGGACCCTGAGACCATGACCTGAGCTGAAGACAGAGGCTTTAACCCACTAAGCCACCCAGGTGCCCCGAGAGGAGAGTCTTCAATTCTCTTTTTCCCAATCATGAGCTTACTGTTTGACCTTTGGTCATTTATTTAACCAGTCCCATCATGGTTTCAGTTTTTGGTTTTTTTTTTTTTTGTTTTTTTTTTTAAAGATTTTATTTATTTATTTGACAGAAATTACAAGTACACTGAGAGGCAGGCAGAGAGAGAGAGAAGGAAGCAGGCTCCCTGCCGAGCAGAGAGCCCGATGTGGGACTCGATCCCAGGACCCTGAGATCATGACCTGAGCCGAAGGCAGCGGCTTAACCCACTGAGCCACCCAGGCGCCCATGGTTTCAGTTTTTGTAAAGAGCAGATTGATGAATCTCTTTAAATCCCTGTCATGTATAAATACAGTCTATGTATTATTTTTAATCCTTGGAAACACTTAAGGAGCTTTAGAATTCTTCTGCTTTATTCCACGTGTTTTTTCTCATTGCCTCTCGCTGTTTTCTCATTTGTGTTTATGTTTATTGATTGTGTCCTTTCTTGGTCTCCATTCATGTGTGGTTATACCTGCTGGTAAAGATGCACCTTTATTTCTTAGTAGGATTCATTATGGACTCATTCCCAGTTTTGGCAAAATATTGGCATTTATTCATTGTCACTGGACAACATTATACTTTGTTTAGATCTCATACTAGCTGAAAGTAAGCACATTTTCTAGAATTAAAGATGTGGCACCATTCTCGGTACATATGTTAATTTCTAAGAACCATTTTATTAATTGATAAGATGCACAGCTACGTACTTTCCTTCCTTTACTCAGGCACTTTAAAAAAAATCTGCCAGCTAGTCATACGGGAAGTTGAGCTCAGGGAGAATTAAAATTGTATGTAGTTTATTAAATGAAACATATTATTGCTGCTGTTCATTGATGGGCCATTGTGCCCCTCACGGCAGAAAGGATTTGACATTAGTTTGAGAAATTGTCTTGTATTCTTTCTTCATTGTATACCAAAATCCCAGATGTTATCTTCAGTTTTACAATTGTGGAATTTTTTTTTTTGGTGTTACTACTATTTTGGAAAAACTGGGAACTTACAGCAGCTTTAGAAAAGTGAATGCTTTCATGGATAGTTTTTATAAATACTTTAATCTAAAATGTTACATTGTAGCATTAATTTATTATTTGATGTGCTTTTTTTTTTAAGATTTTAGTTATTTATTTGAATGAGAGAGAGGGAGCAAGAAAACATAAGCGGCAGGCAGAGGGAGAGGGAGAAGCAGACTCCCCGCTGAACAGGATCCCAGAACCCTGAGATCATCACCTGAGCTGGAGTCAGACGCTTAATTTACTGAGCCACTCAGGCGCCCGATGTGTTTTCTAGAGTATATTTCTGGAAACAGCAGGTCTTTCAGATACTCTGAGAGGAAAAAAATGTTCCATGGTCAAAGTTTGAGAAATACCAAACGTTTAAAAACCTCCCATCCCCCATGAAAATTCATAGTACATATTACATTAAAGGCTCTAAGAAGTCCTTTATTAAAGATGTTTATTTTATTATTTAATACATTAGTTAACCAAACTTATTTGACAACTGAACATTTTTTAAGGTAGCACTTATTATACCCATATGGAACATAGTTTGGAAAATGCTGCCATAATTAAATACAGTAATTACAGGAACCAATGTTTTTGGAGTACTAACTACATGCCAGGCACTATTGTAAGGACTTGAAGTGATTTAACTTACTTAATCCTCACAACTAAGCTGTGAGGTAGATGCTGTTATCCCATTTTCTAAATGAAGAATTGGAAGCATAGCCAGTAAAAATAACCTGCTTTAGGTTACATAGCTAATAAACAGGAACTAGAACTCATCCCATGCAGTCTAGGTCTGGAGTGTACATTTTGTTTTTTTAAAGATTTTATTTATTAATTTGACAGAGAGAAATCAACAAGTAGATGGAGAGGCAGCCAGAGAGAGAGAGAGATAGGGAAGCAGGCTCCCTGCTGAGCAGAGAGCCCAATGCGGGACTCGATCCCAGGACCCTGAGATCATGACCTGAGCCGAAGGCAGCGGCTTAACCCACTGAGCCACCCAGGCGCCCCTGGAGTGTACATTTTTAACCACTACATTTGCTCACTTTCAAGAGTAAAAATGATGTATGCAAGAAGTGGTATGTGATTCATATGGTAGTGTGATGAGGAAGAAACTCATCTGAGGGGAATTTTGATGCAGTCTTTCTGAATGATGTCTAGAAAGCATTTGAGTTGGATACTTAAGTTTTTAGAAGTTGGATTGATAAGAGGGAAGGGCATTCCATATAGAAAGCTTGGTGAGTAAAGGCACAGATAGAGTAAAGAGCACACAGGCATGAATAGTCTAGTTGGTAGTCAGCAAAAAAGATGCATGAAGGAGTGTGAAGATTGAGGTCAGAGGCTTCTGGGAACTTAACTTTCCTCATATCTTGTATCCTTTGCTTATTATTATTATTATTTTTTAAGATTTTATTTATTTATTTGACAGAGAGAAATCACAAGTAGATGGAGAGGCAGGCAGAGAGAGAGAAAGGGAAGCAGGCTCCTTGCTGAGCAGAGAGCCCGATGCGGGACTCGATCCCAGGACCCCGAGATCATGACCTGAGCCGAAGGCAGCGGCTCAACCCACTGAGCCACCCAGGCGCCCTTTTGCTTATTATCTTTTAGAGATTTTATTCATTTGTTTACCAGCAACAACTTCTTAACTGTGTTCCTATAGTGTGGCAGGCCCTGGGACTACAAAGATAAAAAAAAGACTCCTATTCTCTAGGAGCTTATACTTTGTTCCTACACCGTGGCAGGCCCTGGGACTATGAAGATAAAAAAAGACTCCTGTTTTCTAGGAGCAACGAATCCAAAACTTGTTGGTTGCTGAGGTAGGGAGTAGAAAGATGTGTTAGAAGAGGGGGCAGAACCTGCCAGCTTACCTGAAGGTGGCTAAAAGATTTTTCAGAAGATGTAGTACTCAAAAGTAGCAGATGACATTGAGGGGTGGGGGAGAAGGACATTATAGACAGAATGAAAAGTTACGTAAATATGTAGATAGATAGCATGATATGCTTAATGAATATTTAGAGGCTCAATATGACACTACAGTCAGGTAGGGAATGGTAGAGAATGCCATTGGGGTTGGTAAAGGCCCATAGCGTAAGGGCTTTTGTATACCATAGAGGAGTTTAGATTTTTATCTTTGGTGTGATGGAGAACCTTCAAAGAATTTCGGAGAAAAGAGTGATGTGCTCAGATTTGTATATGGGAAAGGTCAGTTTAGTAGCTATTTAACCATGGATTCGAATGGGTTGAAGCATAGTTGAGACAATAGGTAATGAGTGCCAGATTAGGACAGTGGTGGTCAGGGTTGAGAGAAGAGACAAGATGCAAGAAATAGATAGAGGGTAAAGTTTTGATAGACTTTGGTGAATTCCTGATTGTGGGGATAAAGGGAGAGGGAGAAATATAGCATGGTCCCTGGGCTTTTTGCCTGTGCAGCTAGATAGATGGTACCACACACTGTGTCAAAGAATGTAAATAGAACACTGGTTTGAGAGAGAAGATCATTCAGTAAATATTTCCCGAGGGTCTCTCTTGTGGTATGCACTGTGCTGGATTTGGGGTATACACATACCCAGGAAAGAAGATAGTGTTACCATCTCTGTCTTAACAGGGCCTCTGTAGTTTGGAAGAAGAGACACGATCTTAACAGGCCAGCTTAGTGCCTGTGTCTACGTCATTAGAAGAGCAGTGGCTTTGACTGCAGGACAGTTGCAAAGGCAGGAGTAGCTTGCTACTGTTCCAGGGCTTACTATCCAACAGAGTCTGGAATCCCAGCCTTTTAGGCTGACCATGCCTCTACTCATTTGTCATATCCAAGTGAAGAGATTGTCTTCAGTTCTGGGCTGTTGTAGTCAGATGACCAGACTGGAATCTGGCTGGAGCAGACAGTTTGGTGAAAAGAGACAGTGATTTGAGAAAGTCATATTTATCTCTGACACTTTTTACAGGTGGTGCAATTTCTGGTAAAGACCCTGAGGACACATGGCTGAGGTAGTGGAAAATGTTGATGGCGGTAATCAGATCAGGAACTTGGTTATTTCTAGAAGGGTTATCTGATGAATGTAAGCCACAGAGGATAGTGACAGATGTAGGGAAAGACTGGGAAGGGAGGCTGTGAACCAGGAATTACAGTGTTCATTCATGAGAGTGAGTGGGTGGGAGGATTTGGTGAGTAATGGGGAGAGGAAAGTTGAACAGAATGGCAAATAGTAGTTTAGTAAGAGCAAGAAAGAGGTGGGGAGATAGAAATGGTCTATTAATGGCAGTGGGGAGCAAGGTTGCCTCTTACCTCCATACTCCTGAATTGAGGTTAGTTGAGAAAAACCATCCTCTGCATAGAGCCATAGGGGATGTGAGATGCACTGGGCATATCCAGGATTCATTCATTGAAGGCAAGGAAATGGAAGGAGGAGGACATTGTGTTTTGGATGGGTTAAATGTCAAGTGTCCTTAGTACATCCAGAGAGAAGACTTTATTGGATATTTGTATCTGTGAGTTTGGAGCAGTCATCATTGTGTGTTGGCAGACGGGCAGGGATGAGTCTGGTAAGACTGACCAGGGAAAGCACAGTAGAGTGAGAAAGGAATGAGAAAAGTCCTGTGAAATACTATTTCTAAAGGATCAGACCAAGAAAGAGGAACCCCAAAAACAAGCACATAAAGAAGTAGCCAAAGAGGTGGACTGAAAGTAAAAGTGACTTTGTAGATTCCAAGGGAGAGATTTTCAAGAAGGGAGTGGTCAAAGATAATCATTTAATTATCTTACAGCATTATTTAAATATGTGTGCTTTGCATACTGTATGCCCAGAGAGGCTATAAATAAAGACTGGGGGAGGAGAGTCTGTCTACATGTCTCCCTGTCTTCTCTGATGATTTGGATAATCATGAACAGTCTAGAGCAGGAAGGCAAATCTGTAGCACCTGGGCTGTAATTCTCAGTCCTATGCCCAGAGAGGATGTTGCTGATTGGTCCCATAACGTTTTAGAAAAATCCTGGGAATTAGCCTCTAAAGGCTGCTTAAAACTGAGCTCCATTTACCACTCCGTCAAAGTAAGCATGTGAGATAAAGTCAGTTTGACATTCCTGTCTTCTATGATACTGCAACCTTAAACGTTTTATTACCTTTTTGGTTTTCATTTTTCTAAACAGTAGCACCATTTTTAGCCCATTTTTGCCTCGTTTTCTGTTTCCTTTATCGTTTATGGAAAAGTAATATAACTAATTTCAAAAAGCATGTAATTTTATCCACTGCTGATCAAATATCCAGAAGGGCCCCTAACCACTTGTTTTCCTCCTCTAACTTTCCTTTCTTCTTACCTTTCTTCTCCCAGACAAAGATTGCCTGTAGTCTGGATTAGAGTCCTTACTGTTTTCTTAGTAGCCAAAAGTTGTGAACTTGTTGAGTAAAAAGATAATATAACTTACTAGCTTATAATAGAGGTCTCTCTCTTTGCACTCCAGTACCACCTTTATTTCTTTTTTATTGAGCTATAATATAATCCCTGTAGAAAGCTCAAGTCTCAAATGTTCAGTTCAGTGGCTTTTGACAATTAATTGTATGTAACCACTACTCAGAACGAGATACAGAACATCACCATGATTCCAGAAAGTCTCCTGATTCCTGCCTTTCTGAATTGAAATTTCTATCCATCTCAGGTTTTTCAACTTCCACATTAGCATGATGTCATTGTGGCGGCTTTTAGCTTTTGTATCCATTTCTTTCTTGCAGGAGACTGAAGAGCCAATTGTAGAGTGTCAGGAATGTGAAACTGAAGTTTCCCCTTCACAGACTGGGGGCTCCTCAGGTGACCTGGGGGATATCAGCTCCTTTTCCTCCAAGGCGTCCAGCTTACACCGCACGTCAAGTGGGACAAGTCTGTCAGCCATGCACAGCAGTGGCAGCTCAGGGAGAGGAGCCGGACCACTCAAAGGGAAAACCAGCGGGACAGAACCCGCAGATTTTGCCTTGCCCAGCTCCCGAGGAGGCCCAGGAAAACTGAGGTGCAGACAGGGTCTCCAGAGAGAGAGCTACAGCAGGGGCAGGGTTGCTGACATTTTAATACCACAGGAAAAGGGGAGTCATGGGAACACCCCCCCCAATTCTCCAACTAGGATAATTCAAATCCTCTTGCTCCCCTTGTTCCTCTCCTGTTTGGTTTTGCATGGGAGGTAGGGTAGAGCTCTGTGGGAGCTAGACTTCTAAGAAAATGTAGGAAACAGGTGAGGGGACTTTGGAAGTGCTGGCATATGCTGCTGCCATCCCCATTTTATGTAGCCTACAAGTGTTTTGGTTGGGAATACAAAAAGTTTAGGGTAGTGACCCCAACTTGACACATTCCTAGCTTCTTGTTATCCTCTGCAGGTGTCTAGAGCCTGAAGTAGAAAAGGAGGCAGGGCGGAAATGGGTGTGCTGTTTTTGAGGGCAGCAGTAGGAGGCTTTGTCAGGAGGGAATAAACTTGTGCAGAGGAGGATGTCCTTTCCTTATTATCCAACACTCCCACTCCCTGGCTGATAGTTTTGGTGGTGGGTGTTCAGACTGGCTTCCTGCTGCCCTGGAGGGCTAGCACATGTTGGTTTGGCATGTAGTTTAAGGGCCGTGGGGAGAGTTTGTGAAGAAAGGACCCAGTCGCAGGTGCTGTCAGACTAACCTGTCTTCATTCTCTAGTCCTAGAAAAGGGGTCAGTCAGACAGGGGCGCCAGTGTGTGAGGAGGATGGTGATGCAGGCCTTGGCATCAGACAGGGAGGGAAGGCTCCAGTCACGCCTCGTGGGCGCGGGCGAAGGGGCCGCCCGCCTTCTCGGACCACTGGAACCAGGTACCCGGGTAGTGTGAGATAATGCTTAGTCTATGACTTGTTCAGCAAAAAAGGGAGTAGAGCGAAGAGAGGGGAGTAGAGAGTATGTGGGGTGTCAGGAGGGACATGAGGGGTCCGCACTGACTGGGGAGTGGGCAGGGATCAGAGAGGCTACCGAGAAACCAGGCTTATGCCTGTGCCGGGTCCTCTAAGAACGGGCTGACAAAGGAGTGGGAAACCTGGTAGATAAGTACTTTTTAAAATTCTTACTGCTGCCTCCTATCTCTTATCTCTCTTTAGAGAAGCAGCTGTTCCTGGCCCCTTGGGCATAGAGGACATTTCACCCAGCATGTCACCGGAGGATAAATCCTTCACTCGTATTGTGCCCCGAGTGCCAGACTCCACCAGGCGGGCAGATGTGGGTGCTGGTGCTTTGCGTCGAAGTGACTCTCCAGAGATTCCTTTCCAAGCTGCTGCTGGTCCTTCTGATGGTTTGGATGCCTCTTCCCCAGGGAATAGCTTTGTAGGGCTCCGTGTTGTAGCCAAGTGGTCGTCAAATGGCTATTTTTACTCTGGGAAAATCACTCGTGATGTCGGAGCTGGGAAGTATAAATTGCTCTTTGATGATGGATACGAGTGTGACGTTTTGGGCAAAGACATTCTGCTGTGTGACCCCATCCCACTGGATACAGAAGTGACCGCCCTCTCCGAGGATGAGTATTTCAGTGCAGGTAATAAAGGGGTGGAGTCTGTAAGAGATTCGCTTTGCCGGGGCCAGTCTTCTCTCCAGTCAGTTACTACCAGGAGCCCTCGCTCCAGCCTGATTGCTCTGCGGGGGTCTCTAAAGCTGGCAGTTCCATTACTACTATATTGGTTACTTCCACACTGCCTTTTTTGTTTTCCTTTGTTGCTTATTTTTAAATGAACTTACTTTGGCATAATATTATATTTATGGGAAATAATACAGAGTACTGTGCCAAGTACAGAATACTGGGATAATGTAGGGAGTTGCTGTCCACCCCTCAGCCAGCTTCCCAGCTTTCCCTGTTGTTAACATCTTCCATTAGCATGGGACATTTGTCACAACTAAGAAACCAACCTAACTCCTTACTAACTAAATTCCAGACCTTGTTTGGATTTCATGAGCTTTTACGTGTTCATTTTCTGTTCTAGGGATCCAGTCCGTTAGCCCTCATGTGTCCTTTGATCTCCTTTGATCTGTGACAGTTTCTGAATCTTTTCTTCTTTTTCTTGACGTTGACAGTTTTAGGTGGTTAAATATTTTGTAGGATATCACTCAGTTTGGGTCTTCTCATGTTTTATTTGATTAGATCAGAGTGTTAAGGGTTTTGAAAAGAATGCTGGGAAGGTGAAGTGCACTTCTTTTGACATCACATAGGGCAGAGAGGCCATGACATCCATAGGACGTCACTGGTCTCGTTAGTCCTCATCCCTTGGTTTAAGTGTTTGCAAGTTTTGTCCACTGTAAAGTTAGTGTTTTTTCCTTTTCACCACTGAGACTTACATACAGTACCTGCCTTGCTGGGAATCTAGAAGGTGAGTGGCAGATCTATTGAGATATTTTTACTTAGGAAGAAGTTGTTTGTACTGTGTTTTTGTGCATGCATACCTACCGACCATGGTAGGTACCTTTTTTTTTTTTCTTATAGTAGCCAGTTCCCTATAATCATGATGGTGACAGATTTGTATTTGTTACGACTGTTTCGTGTGCCAGTTCTTTGAATATATTGCCTCTTCTGTGAGCTAATTTGAACATAAATGTTTGTGTTGAGTTTTATCATTTAAAAATACCGTTTCTGGAGATTGTTTGGAACATGGATTAGGATATAATGGACAACAGTGCCTCTGTTAAAGTATCTTCACACCTTCCTGTGATGTAGACTCCTGAGTAGTTGTTTCCCCTTTATTTCGTTGTTAAACTTAACCTTTTAGCACTGAATAACAGCTCTATGTGGCTTTAATTAGTAGCATGGGGATTTAGGTCTTTTATGGTCTGTAGCTTATGTAGTTTGTATCAAATATATTCATTCTTCTTTTTCAGATGTAAAGTTTATCTTGGAGGTCCTCTTAAGACAGACAGTCTTTATGCAGGGTGAATTACAGCATCGGGGTTGGAGGGAGTCTATGTCTCATTTATTGAGGTTGTCTACTAATGTCAGTGTTAGCCACCTTTAGTTTTAGTAACTCTTCATCAGTATGAAGTTTATTTTTGCTTTGGGCTTCTTTGTCCTTTTCAAGGGGGTCTTTGTGACTTAGTTTCCTGATAGAGGTTTAAACAAGGGGAAAGAGAGTGATTGTGTGGCATAGATAGAGAACCAAGTCTTGCTTTTCATGTCTGTTATTTCTTTTCTTGGTGGCATATGCTCTGGGTTTCTTTTAGCCCTTCATTCAAGCATAGGCTAATGGGGGAAAACAAATGGACCCTTTTAAAAGGTGTTCATGATAATGCATTGTTTTTACCTCATGTATGTGTTTTGTGTGTGTGTGTGTGTATACACACACATATATTGCACACGTGTGTGTAAATTATTTGATAGGTAGAGGGTATTTTTCATAGGTTTCAGAATGGGTTTTACCCAAGACCACACTGCTTGGTGGTGGCAGAATTAGACCTAGGCCTAGGTCTCCGGAATTCTAGCCCTGATCCCTTTTATATTCCACATTGTGTTCCTTCTAAATGAGAGGCCTTATTTTTAGGTTCTGAATCAGAGCAAGAAATATTAGGGAAAATTAGGCAGGAGAGGCAGAATTTATTTATTTTTTCCTTTCTTTGCTGTGTATCTCTGTTTTGATTTAGCCACACAGACACATGTTCTCTTAGCGTGATGTCATCTTTCACCTACAGCTTAACTCAAGAATTACCACTCAGCCTCCAAAGAAGCCAAGAAGGAAAGGTTTAGTAAGTTATAATGGGATTGTTAAGAAACCACATGTCTCGCTTCAAAAAATACTTGAACTACTAACAACTCACAAAGGCTGGCTTTAGGAAGTTATTTTATAACTGAAGAGTTCTTTCTGTTAAGAACCTTTCCATGTCCCAACCCCAGGGTAGTAGCTACATACCTTTCTAAGTGGTGGTGGTGCCACTGGAATTTCTTTAAGTACTGGCTTCAGCCCCCTGTTGTACCTTTTAATGCCCTGCCTCAAGCCTGCCGTGCAGAGCCATGGTGAGTGGGTGCCAAGCAACCTAAAACAACAGCAGGCCGCTCTTCTGTTGTTCCCACTCAGGGGTGGTGAAAGGGCACAGGAAGGAATCTGGAGAATTGTACTACAGCATTGAAAAAGAAGGCCAAAGGAAGTGGTACAAGCGAATGGCCGTCATCCTGTCCTTGGAGCAAGGAAACAGACTGAGGGAGCAGTATGGCCTTGGCCCATACGAGGCAGTAACCCCCCTTACCAAGGCAGCAGATATCAGCTTGGGTAAGACCTTTGCTTCCTGAAAAACTGCCCCCAGGCCCTGCTTTGTTTGTGTTAGGAGGAGTGAATTCTAGAGTAGTAAGCATGCCTTCCTAAATCTTACTACTCCTGTGGTGTATGAGATGCTGATGAGCTGCTGTTTTCTGGAGCCATTGCCTATCTCTGTGTCTTTCCCGGGACCAGAAAGTAAGTCCTCAGATTCTTCTGACCTCCCCAGTTTTCTGCAGGGGGCCAGGCATACTTCAGTCATGACTGAGACTGAAACAGAAAAGGTGGTGGTTTGAAGGGAGGTTTTGTGCTGCCTGGGGAGGTGGAGGAAAGGGTGTGGTGATCTCTAACTCAGGCCCTACCCAGCTTCTTGGAGTCCAGGGCCTCATGGTCTCATGGAGTTGACCAGCCTTTGGCTTACCCTATCCTAGACAATTTGGTGGAAGGGAAGCGGAAACGGCGCAGCAACATCAGTTCCCCGGCCACCCCCGCTGCCTCCAGCAGCAGCAGCACAACCCCTACCCGCAAGACCACAGAAAGCCCTCGTGCCTCCTCCGGAGTTCCCTCAGGCAAAAGAAAACTGATCACCTCTGAAGAGGAACGGTCCCCTGCCAAGCGAGGCCGGAAGTCTGCCACTGTGAAACCTGGTGAGTGCTTCCTTTTGCCTCATTCTCCCTCAGACCATTATGGAATACAGGGCTAGCTGCCGGAGAGATGGAGCCTGAGAAGTGGCGGTGGCTCCTCTCTCCTGGCTACAAAGATGGGGTCCCATACAAGCCCCAGGTAGTACTCCGCTTACTGCATCCACCTTTATGCATCTCCCAGTAGAGTCCAGTAGAGGTAGATAGGACATGAAATCTTGGTTGGACACATTCATTGACATCCGTGTAGGTTCTAAGAGGGGAAAAGAAGTACTGAATTTTAAGCAGATTCAAGATAGGTGAAACTGGTCTTACATATCTTCTTTACCTGGCACCATCTTCTACCTCAGGAAGCTCTGCTTCCCCCTCCCTTGCACCCAGGGTCCTCTGGCTCTCCCAGACTTCCTCTTGAAAGCTAGTACCTCACTTTGCATCTCCCATCCTCATACTGTTCCCAAACAACTGCTTTCCAGTCCCTCATGCTTCATATTAACAGGAATTAATCTATCTTTATCTGTCTTTGTTTCATAGTCTCTACTATGATCCTTTCACATCCATTGGGGTTCTAGAGACACAGGGGTAAAGTCCTCCTGTCTTCCCTGAGGGAGCCCTCTCAGTCCAGCAAACTTAAGGACTTCGTTGATTGTTACATGTCCATTGTCCTGGCACCAGAACTGCTTTTGTTTCCTGTGTATTTGGGTTGTGTCATCTCCATATATATCTCACACTCGTGTTGTGTTCAGGTTATGTGAGGCATGGAACGAACTACTTTACACATAATACCTCAGATAATCCCTATGAGGTATAGATGTTAGAATTCATGTTCCAGTAGAAGAATCTGTGGCACAGGAGAGTGGGCTGACTTTCCCAAGGTGACCGAGTCATCCAGAAGTCACACTCAGGCAGTCGATTTTGAAGTCAAAAGCTTGTACATACTGCATCAGACTGTGCTTCTCCTGCTGGTTTTGTTTTAGGGAGGCATGACCTGTCTGTCATCTTAGCCTCCTAATGAGGCTATGATTCTGCTTCTCCAAATCAGGTATTTGTTTTCTTTCTGTGGACTTATTGGGGCACTCCTAGCATGGGTGTTCTGGGAGTCCTGGGCTGGCTGGTTCACTTATCCACCACCAGGGGTTGGAAACTGGGACAATTGAAGCAGGCTGGTTTGATGGTGCTCCATCAGCGTGTAAGAACACTTTATTACCAAGTATTCTGTGCACCGTTCTGGTGAGGGTCAGGTATAGGATGGTCTATCTGCCAGGGACATTTCTTGGTAATAAAAAAGGTGGGCTTTTTGTTGTCTGTTTTTAAGGACTGTTTCAAAATAACACTTACCTTGGGGGATTCCAAGCACTGGGCAAAGAAAGTGGACTGAAGATTTCCAAATAATTTTTCATTCCTACCTAAGCTTCATTTGTATTAGAACCACCACCTTCTTCAAATGATCTCAGAAGTATTTGGTTTGGCTGTATAAAAACAATACTAGTTGATTTTAATCTATGAAAATAATGTATACATCATCATGACTGTAAAATTTAAATATACCACATTTCTCTGTACTGTAAATTGGGTCCTACGTTATTGACCATATAGCTTAAAAAAGTTGTTCAGGACCTTCCCAGCCCATCCTGTCGTGCCCAGGCAGTGGTCTGTAGCCTTCTAGTAACTGTACTCTGTCCTTTCCAGGTGCGGTGGGGGCAGGAGAGTTTGTGAGCCCCTGTGAGAGTGGAGACAATATGGGTGAACCCTCTGCCCTGGAAGAGCAGAGAGGACCCTTGCCCCTCAACAAGACCTTGTTTTTGGGCTATGCTTTTCTTCTCACCATGGCGACAACCAGTGACAAGTTGGCCAGCCGCTCCAAACTGCCAGACGGTCCTACAGGAAGCAGTGAGGAAGAGGAGGGTAAGTCCCAGGAAGCCCTGGGGACTCTGACACTTGGGCACTTTCTTCCTTTCTATTCACTTTATGAGCCTACCAAGGTGGCAGTCCAGGTGGCATCTCAGATCTTGGTCAGGAAAAGTTAATGAGCCCTGCCTTTTGATTTATAGACTGTTTCCACAGAATTCCTCTTGGTGGCTCCTCAAAACAACCGAGATGGGAGATCGATCTTACCGTCTGCTTTACAGATGAGGAAACCAGCTTGGAGAGGTTAAATAATTGCTTTTTGTCTGCAGTAATGGTAGAGTTGGGACTAGAACCCCTGTTCATTTTATCCTACTATAGTCATCTGGCTCCGTCAAGTTTCTGAATGCCTTGCCGCTTTGCCATCTGTGTGCTGGGGCAACTGCTAGAGAAGACCCACGTGCGGGCCGAAGTTCAGTCTCTTGAGGTCTGAATGTAAGACTAAGAATGTAGGGTACCCAGAGCCCCTGGGTGATTACAGAGAAGCAGCTTCTAAGCCTTTGCAGCTCTTGTGCCTCTCTTCAACCTTAAACCTCATCTGTATATTACATTTCTGCATTGTCTGTTACATAGGGTTTGAGTGAAGGCTACAGTGGGGAGAGTTAAAAAAATAGTTTCAGCTGTCTGAAAAGTGTGATCTAGGAGAGAAAATGGACAGATAAAAATGTAAAAATGAGTCACTGTAAGTGACTCAGCAGCATCCAGATGGGATGATGTTCTGCAGGTTAGAGTTGAATCTTGCAAGAGGGGATCACATTAGGGAACATGGTTATCGTAAAAGAGCAGCACTGCAGATCCTGTGATGGTTGGCACGTCAGGTGCGTGGATGACTCTCTGCTAACTAACTGAAACTATATCTCCCCCACCGTAGCCATGTGGAGATCTTTACAGGGACGCAGATCTTTACAGGTGGTCAGGGAGTTGCAGTTAGGGTTTATGCTGTTTGGAAGGTGCATAAACGGAGTCATCAGCAGTGTGTTTCTAGCATATGGGAGCAGGTGGCATGTGTGAGGTTTCAGGGTTGTGCACCCAGCCTTTTTTGTCAAATTGAGGTAAGTATAGGTCCTCCCTATAGGCAAGGAGATAAGGTGTCTGTTTTCCTAGCGAAGAGTGTAGTTTTACATTGATCATAATGAGTCCCTTGGGGATTGTGTGAGATATGTTGTGAGATCAAAACAGTGTGTGTGGTCTTGTTTTCTTTTGCTTTTGCAGTATTGCTAGACTCTGGACCTTCCTTATTCTCCAGCACACTCCTAGCCGTTCCCTAGACCCAGGACTTGGCAGTTCTATAGATATTTTATTTGTGGGTTGGTACAGCATGGTCAGCAAAGCCAGCTTTGGTAAGAGATGCAGACTGTCCAGTTCCTTAAATGTCTGTGACCATGTGTAAGATTAATAAACTCAGCTAAGAAGAATTCCCTCCATTGCTGATACATGAAATGTTTTTAATCCCAACCTTCTAAACCAAACGTGAGGGGAGGTAGGCCTTGTCTAAATAAGAAGGGAATTGGACTTTTTTTAAGAGAGATTCCCAGGTATCTTCTTCTTCTTCTTCTTTTTTTTTTTTTTTTAAAGATTTTATTTATTTGACAGAGTGCAAAAGCAGGGGAAGCAGCAGGCAGAGAGAGGCAGGGCTAAGCATGGAGCCTGATGCAGGGCTTAATCCCAGCACCCTGGGATCATGACCCGAGCCCAACGCAGACGCTTAACTGAGCCACCCACATGCCCCGATTTCCAGGTTTCTTGTGGAAAATGTGGTTATAGTGAACACATCTGTTTTATGTTGCTCCTTTATTGTTGGATTATTGCCCCAAAGTACCAAAGTCCTTGATACTTTTAGTATGTTGAAGGTCCCTCAATCTCAAGAAGCCTAAAGACATTTGTACTAAAACAGTCTTCTAACAGAATATTAGTTTTAAAGAAACCATGTGGTATGACTTGTAGATAAATGGGAATCTCTTAGATGCTACTTTAGATAAGGAGCTCATAAAATATTTGAATTCATTTAATGAGACCTATTTATTCATGAATTAAGTATATGGCACTTGTTTGGTATTATTGGGAGGCATACCATCAGCGACCCATCAGCCATGAGGATTTGACTCTAGAGTTGGGTTCATTTAGTACCTTCATCCTTTAGATGATGGAATTAAAAATCTGTTCATTTTAGCCTCTGGTGGGGCAGGGCCACTCATAAGTCGCAAATAAAGAAAATTAAATCCAAAATGAGAAAAAGTAGAGGAGTAGACTACTGCTACCTTGGTGGGATAATGTTTGATTACACAGATGCAAGGAAACATAATTGGCGATTAAAACCGAAGAGGTCAGGACTAGAAACAGACCTGGATTAAGCAGACGTAACATAGAAGTCTTGGGAAAAAGAAAGGATCACGCGAGGCCTTGGCAGTGACTCGGCAGTAGAGCGTTGGTACTAAAAATTGTGACGAGGTGTATTGAGATAGATCAACAGGATGCAGTGACAAGCCTGAGAAATAGTCCTGCTATATTCTGAGTTGTTTACAACCATTTAGAGTTTCCAGTTTGAGCTCTCATTTTAAGAGGAACATGGAGACTGCTTAGTCAAGAAAAGAGCAATGAAGGTGAAAGGGCCAGCCAGTCAGACCTTCCCGGAGGTGTAGAGTCCTGACTGTGGGGCACCAGCACTCTGGGTGGCTCCAGCAGGCAGGGAGGGCAGCACAGGGCTGGCCTCAAGGGGTCTGCTCTGCCGGCATTTGCCACTGGGCACGAGGGGGATGGGAAATGGTCCTGGCTCTGAACTCTTAATGAATTTGGTTGGGTTTTTTATTTGTGATAAGTTCATTAGAACTTAATTTCTCAGAACTCTTAACTAAAATCTCTAATGTCTTGCTTTTTTCTTTTCTTTTTTTAATGTGTTATTTATATATGAGAGGAGCAGATATTTGGTCAAAAGAGGCAATTTCTAATTGCCTAGGGTCATTACAGCTTCAGCCTCATCTCTCATAACTTCTACTTCACCCTCAAGACTGTAATGCAGTCATTGATGTTCAGTGTCCTGAGGTACTTCAAGATCATCAAAGGTAGATAGTTTTCAATAAAAAGGTTGAAATAGGATTTTTCTGGCTAACCTTCACTTAATCAGTTACATTTTAGAAACCCTACTTTCTTTGAGCTTTCTGGTTCATCACAGTTTTAGTGTATAGAGGGTAAAACTGCTGATGAAGGGGGAATTTGAAGGCTTTGTTAGAAAAAGTGTGAATCAGCTATTCTTTATCTCCACAAGCAAGCAGAATTAGAGGAAATGGGCTTAGCTTGCAGGAGAGATTGAGGGTAGGCATAAAGGACAGCTTCTTGATGATAAGGGTTACTCATATTGGAATACCCACCATGGGAACTGGTTGTGTGTCCATCCTTGTTAACAGTCCCATGACTCAGTACACAAACCTTTGATGTTTTTAAGGTCCAGGACCTACCCCCATTTCTCATCTTCCCTACCCCTTCTGCTCTTGTCCCTTCTTTTGGCAGCATTTTGTAGTCCTCATGACAGAGCTCTTTCTGACCCATGGGAAAGCCCTTGATCCGTCTTTGGGATATAGTGCTATAGAGATAGTGGGGGAAGTGTGAAAGGAGGCAGTAAGAAGCAGCCTTAAAGTAGCGAATAAGAAACCGACTAGTAATTATGATCTTGGTTATTTTTTGTTTTTGTTTTTTTTAAATAGAATTTTTAGAAATTCCTCCCTTCAACAAGCAGTATACAGAATCCCAGCTTCGAGCAGGAGCTGGCTATATCCTTGAAGACTTCAATGAAGCCCAGGTGAGGAGTTTCTTTGTGTAGCTTCCCGGGTGGGTCAATGATGAGAAGAACCTGGGGGGGTGGTGGGTTTCATAGGAAGCCCCATGAAAACCCTTTCCACAGTTCAGGAACTGGGAAACTGCTACAAGGTTTTGCATGAAATAGAATTTTTACTTTTATGTAAGGAAGAGAAGTTGGAAGCCTTATTTGTTAAAGGCTGTGGTTCTGTTTCTGGGACAAACGCAGATTAAAACTTGTGTTTAATAGAAATCCCCATTAGAGTGTGGCTGATTCTCAGCCTGGAAGATTGAATACCTGGGCTTGGGTTGTCCCTTGAGGGTTTAGGCCCCCAGAAAAACCTGCAGGTGAGGCAGGGAGAGTATCTAGGGCAGTGCCTTGGGCCTTTCATTGAGAAAGGAAGTGTTGGGCAGAAGGATAAGCTCAATCCCATTTTGGGTAGTATTTGGAAGTGTTCAGATCTGTTCTCTGGAACGCAGGACTACTATTCAGGGGCTTTCTGTAGAAGTCACCAGACCTATTGGTTCTGTTCCTTTTCTTCCAGTGTAACACAGCCTACCAGTGTCTCCTAATTGCGGATCAGCACTGTCGAACCCGGAAGTATTTCCTGTGCCTTGCCAGTGGGATTCCTTGTGTGTCTCATGTCTGGGTCCATGATAGTTGCCATGCCAACCAGCTCCAGAATTACCGTAATTATTTGCTGCCTGCTGGGTACAGCCTTGAGGAGCAAAGAATTCTGGATTGGTGAGTATTTGAGAGCCCAACTAGGATGGTAGGCAGGAAGACAGCAAGCTTTTGGAGGGGGAAGAATCTAGGTGAGAGTGTATTTGTAGAAACTATAATTGTCATAGGATAAATTAGAGAATTTCAGTGAGTTCTTTTCATCAGTTCATCTAATTTATGTTCCTGATGTATCCTGGTTAAGGACCTTTTGAAAATGTGTGAGGATCCATGTAGGTTCAGTATTCTTGACCTCTAAGGTTAGGGGACTAAGTTTTAAGCAAGGCATTTTATTCTCAGCCCCAGGATGGATCTGGACAGCAGAAGGGCTGAATTAGAATGCCAGGATTCCAGAAAATACATGATTTACAGGAGAGAAGGGGAGTGGTATCCTAATGCAGGACTTTGGGAAACATTCACATGGGCCCAAGTCCCTTGGCAGAGGGGCTCTAAGATGCTGTGTCTCTGACTCCTTCATAGGCAACCCCGCGAAAACCCTTTCCACAATCTGAAGGTACTCTTGGTGTCAGACCAACAGCAGAACTTCCTGGAGCTCTGGTCTGAGATCCTCATGACTGGGGGGGCAGCCTCCGTGAAGCAGCACCATTCAAGTGCCCATAACAAAGGTGGGTCCCTGCAGAGTGTGTGTGGTGGTACTGCTCTAAGGAGGGCCTCAGA
Organism: Mustela lutreola; assembly: GCF_030435805.1. Lineage (NCBI taxonomy): Eukaryota > Metazoa > Chordata > Mammalia > Carnivora > Mustelidae > Mustela > Mustela lutreola. The sequence continues at coordinate 69,544,599 of NC_081296.1, read as the reverse complement.
CCCATGGATGCTTGGACTTGTGGTCTGACTGGCTGACCTTGTCCATGTTTCTGAGAGAAGAAAGGTACCACCCTCAAGAGGTGAGCCACTAGGAGTGAGGCCCTGGGTTGATGCTTCTGCTGTAGTCCAGTGCTGTATTGATAAACATGCCTATAAGGTTAGCATCTAATGATGGTGACTTTTCACTTTGGGTTGTGATCAGTAACACGGACATGAAAAGCTTGAATTTGGGTGCAGTCCTACGCACTGGCTAGGAGGCATGTCTTTTTCCATGGAAGGCTAAATCCAGTCTCCTCTCTTCCCTCACCTTCCCCTGCTTCCTGCAGATATTGCGTTAGGGGTATTTGACGTGGTGGTGACGGATCCCTCATGCCCGGCCTCGGTGCTGAAGTGTGCGGAAGCATTGCAGCTGCCTGTGGTGTCGCAGGAGTGGGTGATCCAGTGCCTCATTGTTGGGGAGAGAATTGGATTCAAGCAGCATCCAAAATATAAACACGATTATGTTTCTCACTAAGGATACTTCGTCTCATTGATTTTATTCCCTGATGTTGTGGAGATTGTGTTTTAACCGGGTTTTAAATGTGTCTTGTGTGTAACTGGATTCTTTGCATGGATCTTGTATATAGTTTTATTTGCTGGACTTTTATGATAAAATAAATGTTGAATCTCTTTGGTTGTAGTAACTGGAATTTCTTCATCCATTTCTTTGAACTTAATTGCAGAACAAAAAGCAAGACAAACCTAGTACCTTCTGCGGTTTTCAATAGGCTTGTTCATAGTAGGAAGACAGCTAGCCAAGGTAAATAAGTGAAATTTTAAAAATTTTCTGTGGTATCTTTGTCAAAAGGTTATCCTGGGCTAATATTTGACTTTCAAAAACTTGATTTTACAGTAGGCCCAAATCAATACATGGAGCAAAGTTAAATAGAATTGGGCATCTCCTGTTACTTAAAAAAAATCATCTTAGAGCGGAGCTCACTGACAGCTGATGTGGGTACTGTACTCTGAGAACTAAAAAGGAAAAAGCACCAATTGCTATGAAAGGTCAGTGACTGTAAGCCTGATGGGATGACTTTCTGCAAGGATAAACATGAGAAACGCAGGGACAACACTTGGAAATGTTAGCAGCTCTGGCCAGAGGTCCAATTTTATAACTGTTATTGCTGTCATGGTTCCTAGAAGCTATTCTTTCCCTACCACTAGCAGCATCCCTGTTGATGTCCTGTGATTCTCTGAAGCAGGAGTTAAAAAGTTTTCCCTGACAATTAGTAAATATTTTAGGCCTTCTGGGCCATTTGACGTGTCACAAAACCTTTGCCATGACAGCATGAAAGCAATCACAGACAACAGGTAAATGAGTGTGGCTGGGTTCCAGTAAAATTTCATTTACAAAAACAGGTGGTGGGCCAGAGTTTGCTAACTTCTCCATAGACAGAAGTGGAAAGAGTTACCTTCAGCACACAAGTATAGGAAATAGGATATAGTATGTGGTAGGGAAGGACCAGAATCACTAGCTACAGACTGATGCTGGAATGCTGCATTCTTTCTCATTATGGAGTTGTTCAATAAATGTTTATTTTTGTTCACACCAATATGAACATTAATAATTACAGTAATGGTTGGGCCAGATTAGGGGAACCTTAACTTTTGTGATTTTTCCAAGAGGGGATAATAAGACTTGCAGTTTTCAATATTGGGAACCTAGAGATTTGACCTCAGGCTTTTTCTTAAGGACTCCTTTTCCGTGTTAAAATAGGAATAATTAAACACGTCGTCAATAGCTAGAACTGCCCTTTTTCCGGTCTGAAATAATTGGAAGTTATTACTTACTGCTGTCTCTCGCCGCTTGAACAGTACCTAGGCGCATAGTAGGTGCTCAACAAATGGACATGTCTGACAGATGTTCTCCATGTAATGGATCTTGCAAGGTCAGCAGAGGGAGAGCTGGCACCACATGTCCTCCATGGTGGGTGAGTTAAGAACTCCCTTAAGATGGGCTAGACTGTTCCACACAGGAAGGATTTGTACCCATGAATGTTCAATAGTAGTAGCTTCTAGGAGGAAAGGTAGGGCCCTCAGTAGATGGCAGGCATTTGCAGAGCGGCTGGAGAGTGGGATGTTTTGAATTTTGTCACGGATGTGGGAACGCTGGTGAGAGACTGCTGGTTTGGGAACCAGTTATTTTCACATCCCGAAACTATAAAAGAAAAAAAGAACCTCATCAAATATGCTTTCCCAAGATTTTCTTCAAAGAAAGAGTAATCAGGGCAGCCTGTAATCTACCTAATGTCATCTTCTAAAACAGTGTTTCTTGTACTTTTTCTGCTTAAAATCACTTAGGAAAAATCTGCTTGAGGACATTTGAGAGACAAAAAGGAGAACAATAAAGTGCTTTTTAAAAACAGGAGAGACCTCTGAGAAAAGCCAACCACCAGTGAATCTTGGTGGTGGTTGCACTGAATGTTGGATTAAAAAGCTAAGAACTTGAAGGGGCAATCACCTTTCCCATGCATGGAAGCTGGGGACTAGAAGCCAGGGAGGCAGGGTGCCCGGTGCTGCAGAGCTGGTTAATGTCAGAACTGGGAACCAGCCACAGCCACTCCACTTCCCAGTTCGTTCTTCCTGCCCAGCAAACTAAAAACCCATCTCAGCATCAGGAGTTTTAGTGTTTCACTATGATGGTGGCTTTTACTAGAAGTTAAGCTTCATTAATATAAATAAAGATGATCAGACACAGCCCTTTATCTCAGCCTATTTCCTTGTTTATAAAATGAGGCCATTTGGATGAGATGGTGGCTAACATCTCTTAGCTCTGGAATTATAAATTGTTCAAAAGTCACACACACACAGTCCACAAACTTCCCCAAGGCTTGTTCGTACCTGCCCAGAGTTCCACCGGCCTGGGTGTAATATTTGTTATAATCTAGTCGTAAGAGGAGTTGAGCCAAATCTGAGTTGATCTGATGGTTCCGAACACTGGAGAGAATCTTGAATAGCAATGAAGACTGGCGGCTGAAGCCCTGCAAGGGAGAAGGACCCGGGCTGTCACTCCTCTCAGACTCACCAACTGTCCATGTGGAGTGAGAGGGGAGCGGGGGAGCTTCTTGAAAAACTCTTCCTCAGAATTCTACAGCACCAGCTGGCCTTCCCACAGCCTCGCTTCTCTTAGCTCCTAAAAGGTCGTCTTAGGACGGTGTCCACAGATAGCATGACTTTCTGTGAAGGTACACTCCCATGCTCAGTAGGAAGTTAGCATCCGCTTTCAAATTAATATATTCTGTTGTATACTGGGGCTGGGGAGAGCCGGCGGCTTTTTGTTAAGGATAATTAAAATCCCAGTAAAGCAGAGTTTGTTCAAGGAAGTAAGGAGGTTGGATAGGAGAATCTGAGAACAAAGCCAGTGCATGTTTGTGGGCTGAAGAAACTATTCACAGCTGAACTATTTTTGAACGCTGAGATGATGGCACATAATTAGCTGCTTCAGAATGAACTGATACCAACATTTTAATCTTTGTATCTTGTTATTTCTGTGTGTATGTATGTATTGGGGGAAATGCTTTATTGTCTCTGAGGAAAAGATGGAGATTCCCCACTGGCAAAACATCCTCCACCCTCTGGACAGGGCTGCATATGGCCAACAGCCAGGCAGACTCACCTTCACCAGGATGCCCAGCTGGGCAGCCCCACGTTCATCCAGCGGGCCCAGGTTCTGACTGACCAGCGAGCAAAAGCCGTGACAGAGATCTAGGATTTCGTTCAGGCAGTGAAACACCTACCCAGGAAACAGTTGGTATGAGGAAAAGAAGGAAGATACATGTATGATATTAAAGATTATTCCCACTCTTTGATCTCAGGAGAGACAATGTCACGTGTCAGTCCTGCTGGCCCCTCAAAATGCAACAAGTGGAAACCAAATTCTTCCCTTCCTGCAAAGATGCTGTCATTCTCTTAGTCACCCCTGCATAAACCTTCCACTGTAGTCACATCACACTAGTCATCATTTCTTGGGCCCAGCCAGTGTGCTCCTGCCCTGAGCTTTGCTTTCACTGTTGGTCCCTATACCCAGGATCCTCTCCTTGAAGCCACTTCACGTTCTGCCTTCTCAGTGGAACACTCCTTTCCCCATGTAGCCTTTAGTGACCCCTGCTTCTATTATCTATACTGTTCTCTTGGCCCCTGTTCAGGCCGCCTGTGTTGTTACTGATCTATGTATGTATGTATGTATGTACTGTTTCTCCAACTAGATTGTGAGCTCCTTAAGGGCAGAGCCATGACTTATACCTCTTTGTATCCCCAGTGCCTTGCACACAGTAAGCACTCAATAAATATTTAATGGTGACCACCTGCTCTCATCTTCTCCTTTACCCAAGGATGCACTCCTGCCATTTGAGGACAGTCTGCCTGTCATAGTGGCTTTTGGTGGTGTCAGTTCACAGAGCCCTTGGGAGTGGCATCTATGTAACCTGTTGTCCCTTAGTGCAGCAAAAAAAGCTTCGAATAGGAGCAAAAGAGAAGTCTGCAGTGTTTGTGGTGTGGCAGGACTGAGGGAGAAGAGCTGGCTGACATCAGAGATGAAGTGTAATCTATGTAACCCATATAATCAGAGAAACTATGAGGGGTCATTTCAGCCTTCCCGCTTTCTATTCTGGAATTGGCATGCATGTTGAGCTTTTAAAAAAACACACCGGGCCCTGGGTTTCACTCCAGAGATTCTAATTTAAGTGTTCAGGGTCCCAGCTTTTTAAAGCTTCCAGATGACTCCCATGTGTAGCCAAGGTTGAGGGTAATGACCCTGAAGGAGATGGACATACACACACACGGGCAGGGAGACACTACTCTTGGCTGTGAAAACAACTTGGAACTGGTGCATCCTGGCCCAAAAGACTGCTAAGAAAGTAAGTACTATATGTGTTTTCATTAGTCTTTCTGTGGTGTCAGGTTTTTTTAAAATTAAATCCTTTAAGCACATACTCTATCCTCTGTAGCTGCTCACCACATCCCCAGGATACAATATTTCAGAAATTCAAAAACATTTAAGTTCCCTTTTAACATTCCCTTTTAGCTTTGCTTTAAGTTGTTAAAAAGGTATGAAAATGGAGATTCAGCAATTGTTTTAATGATAGTTACGTATCCTGGCAACTCAGGATCGAAGGGAACAGTCAGGTGAGAAGCAGTCCAAGGAAACCAACAGGCCTACTTACAGGTTTCAATAAGATAAAGGACTGAGCCAGCAGATTGCTGAGGAAGTGGTCATGAGCCAATCGGATGCTTTCAAAGTCACGGGTGGAGTTGATCTGATGCAGAAGCTGTGAGAACTGAGACTCCAGCACGTCCACCTGATGGGCAGGGACACAGGTACTTTCAGGACCCAGCACATTCTAAGCACTCGAGGACATTAAGATGCCTGACATTGGGGGTGCCTGGGTGGCTCAGTGGATTAAGCCGCTGCCTTCGGCTCAGGTCATGATCTCAGGATCCTGGGATCGAGTCCCGCATCGGGCTCTCTGCTCAGCAGGGAGCCTGCTTCCCTCTCTCTCTCTCTCTGGCTGCCTCTCTGTCTACTTGTGATTTCTCTCTGTCAAATAAATAAATCTTTAAAAAAAAAAAAAAAAAAGATGCCTGACATTATGAAAGAGAAAGTCTCCCTCCTATTCAAGCCACTTTAAAGCTGACCAAAGACCCCCTCGCGTTGCTTAGCTTTCTACAAAGTTACCTGTCTAATGCCTAAGAAGCTCCAAAGTTCTGGCAGATCGCCTCGCCTCATGCCACATCCCCTCCACCAACTGACGTTCTAGCCAACTCTAAACATGAGGGTCAGATCAACAAGAATTAAAAAAGAATTAAATGCTGCACTGCTGACAAGAACCCTAGACTCAGTCTCCTTCCCTTTATTCCTACTTTCTTCTAAAATGCCACCAAGAAACCCTGCCCAGTGATAAAATCTGTGCCTTTTCTCAACCCCCAACATTTCAACCACTGCAGGGTTGAAGGACCTCTTGAATCAACCCCGTTCACCTCCCAGACTTTGGTCGCCCTTCCTCTAGTCAGCCCTGGGCCCGGACCTGGAGATAGTACTGAAGATTATCCACCAAGAAGGCCATGTGGTTTCTCAGGCGCCACTTGACGGCGTCTGTCTGGTTGGATTTGAGGTGCTTGCGCTGCATCTGGAGGGCCCAGCAGTGCTGCAGCTCGGCCTGCACCCGGCGCACGCTCAGTAAGTACTTGAAGACGACATTGTACCTGCGACAGAAATGTCAGGCTCTTTAGGAATAAAACTTCATTGCCCACCTCACCTGCATGACAGACCCTAGGACTCTGGGCCTGCCACCTGTTCCCTGAGAGGCAGGGAGGCAAGGAGAGTGGCTAGAGCTGTGGCTGAATGGACTGGCTCACGGAGATGGTGGAATATTACATAGCTGTCAAAATGAATGTGCTTCAGCTGCACAGCCCAAGAGGACTCCTAGCAGTAGGATTCTGAATAAAAAAGGTAAATCTCAAGAGTACATAGAGCCTTTTATACTTTTATTCAATAAAGCTTAAAACAAGCGGGTAGGAAAAAAAACATACTTCGAGGGAATATATATTGATGTTATAGAACTAAATATTAAAAGGACAGAAAATGGGACTGTGGGAGAGGGGTGACCATGGGCTGGGGGAGCCACGGGAGGGAGACTACGAAAGACCGTTACTGTTGGTGTTCCAGTTTCCGTGCTGGGAAGTGCTTTTACAGCGTATGTGAAAGGAAGGCAGGAGGGTCTTGTGTGGCCCAATAATAACAATGTGTTAGGAGGCAAGGATTTCAGTTAATCGAATTTTCTGTCCCAAAGAAGAGAATGCAAGTAAGGGCTCCCTAGCTCCTGCCTCACGGCAAGCTCAGGGCCTAGCTGCCTCATGCTGAGCCCTGCGCTGAGGACACACATGGGAAGAACAGCTGATTCCTAGTGAAACTGGATATATTTACTTGTTCGTAGGCAGACTTGCAGAAACCAATGTGATTTGGTTTTTAAGATCATCTATTTCTAATGGAACAACCTAGTAAAAATAGTACACTTTGTTTGGATTCGGATTTGAACAAGCCGAAACATAACAAGACATTTTTGGATAACTGGGAAAGTTTCAATCTGTACCAGATATCAGATAAGGACTTATTGTTAATTTTACTGGCTGTGATAACTGCACTGTAGTTACACTGACAACGCACCGGCTCTGCATGGCACATTGATGGAGTGAAACAACACGCCTGGGCTTTGCTGTCTAAGGCTCTCGCTAAAACAAGAGACGGAACAAGTGACGCTGACAGATGCTGCAGCTGGATCATGTATACGTGGGGGCCATTATGGTCCATGCTTTTGTTTATATTTAGAAATTCCCATAATAAAAAGTTTTTAAAACTACATCAGAGATTGATTTTTTTTCAAGGGCGTTCAGAGCATATCAAGTGAGGATATACGTGTTTGCCTGTGGGACACTGGGAGCGGTGAAGGCTCAAGGACAAGGAGCAGCTTCCTTCGTTGGGCTGTGGGCCCTGAACCTAACCCCCAAACTCCCGGGACCAGCCTTGTCTTCTCCAGATCATGCCTAGGCTCTCATACCCTAAGCTTCTCTACTCAGAAAGGTAGAGAGGACTGGGAACAGGAGCAGAGGGTGGAAGAGAGGCCCTTTTGTTCATCATTTCCCTTTATCTCCATTCCTCTAGCCTGAGCACAATAGCTACTGTCCTCCAGCCCCAGCCCGGGCCAGGACAGGATTTGGGAGATTTGTGTAAGTGTGGGGAAGGATTCCACATGTGACCACTAGCCAAGCCTGCTTCTCCACCTCCCTTCCCCTAGAGCTCTGGTTTCCTGCCTCGGGGACAGAAGGTCCTGATGGAACTGAGCAACAGCACCTGGCAGGCTCTCAGGATAAACAACAAAGCTGATCCCAGAGCCTCTTACCACACTGGTCCCGCTCCCGTATTCCATCCCAGCTTAGCCATCCCCACTGCCTCTCCCTGGAGGTAAGGCGGCGAGCTCCTCTGCAGTGGCTCAAGTCCACAGCAAACATCTGGGCTTGGAAAGTCTTCCCAAGTAGATCAAAAAAAATTACACAAATTTTAGGGAGGAAACTTGCTAGTCTGATGGAATTGGCAAGGGCCAGATTCTTCATGAGGTGCTCAAGACTGCATCTTCCAGAGGCCACAGACAGAGAGTGTGTAAACTGCTGATTGTGCAACTTAAAACATGACAACGGGCACCTGGCCGGCTCCGTCAGTGGAGCCTGCGACTCCTGATCTCAGGAATTTCAAGCCCCACACTGGGTACAGAGATTGCTTAAAACATAAAATCTTAACAACAAACACACACACCACTACCACACTGGTGGTCTGAGGGTCTGACACTTTCATTCATCCCAGCACCCAGCAGCCCCCACGGCCTCGTGTCCGCGGCTTCACTTGCTAAGCTTTGCTGTCCAGTCCCTGAAGGCAACTGCATTTGCAGCCTCTGACTTACAGACTGTATGACCACCAGCCGCGTGGTTATCCTGTGCCCAACAATTCTATTCCTGTTTATTTCTACCCTTGCAAGTCAGGTCAGACTGACCTAGAAGAAATTCAGAAATACTCACTTTTCCAGAACAGCAGGAGTGAAGAGAATGTGTAGCGGCCACTGCACTTTGTAGGAGAGACCGAGAGCTGCCCAGCCAGATGCAGGGGCTTCCCTGGGAGATGTTTCCCGAGAAGGCCCTTCTCTTGCCTGAGCAGCATCTGTTAAGAAAATACAATGTTGCTCATTCAGAACCAGGGCTTCCACAAGGTGAGTCACGTTCATGAGGGAGTGCTCATCACTTGAGCCTATAGTGTCAGAAGCATACAGGCGACAAAAAGGGGACTTGCATTAGAAGGCAAGGGAAGTCTAAGGGACTTGCATTAGAAGGCAAGTGAGATTCTCTTAGGAGGTCTCTCAGATTCTTTTTTCAACCTTAAAAGTCTGTTTGCTGGAAATAAACAGAGACCTTTCCAGCAGCAGGGCAAAAAAACCATGGTCTGGGCATCCTGCCTCGCCTCTCTGGACTTCCCTTTCTTTCCATACAAGATAGGGCCCCAGACAACGTGACTTCTAAGGTCCAAAATGAAATGGTTTCTGTGGAGGTGGGTGGAAGCACGGATGGGATAACAGATGATGAACCCATAGGAGCAGAAAGATGCAAGAAAGAATGGCAAACCTTTATGCTCCTTGCCATGATACTCGATTGTCAAGTGCAACAGAGGGAGAAGGTTGTCATCATCCAGGAGAACCTTGTGTGCGGACTGCTGGAAGGCCACATTCACATCTGCAAGGGGGAACACAGTGGCTGACAAGAACGCTAGGCTACGTAACAGACCCAGGCACCGCTGGCTTTCCACTTCTCTAGCCCACCTGACACTAATGGTGGGACGCATGGAGACAGGCTACTTTTAATGGCCTCGCACACATTCCCCCTTCTCTTGCTGATAATAGCACCCAGTTTTCCCTAGAGAATCACCCCTCCCAGTATTAGCCATGTGGTTCAGTGGGGTTGACAATACCTGATGCTAGGGGTAGGCAGGTGACCCAGCCATGCTCAATGGAATGGAATACTCTAACTTGTTACACTATTTTGTTTAGGGATATGAACATGACTCCAGCCAAGCCAATCCAGAGGCTCTATTCAGAGTAGAGGTTTTTTTTTTTGTTTGTTTGTTTGTTTTTTTTTTTTTTTTGCTTAGATAAACTGGGATTTAGTGGGATGTGAGGTTGGTTGGAGGCCATCTTGCTACCATATGGAGCAGGCCTGTCTGAGAAAAAAGGCAGAGGTGAAAGATGGAATGGCACCAAGTCCCGAAGGCGTCATGTGAGCCCCCGGATCAGACTTTGCCTAAAACCTTCATCCTCTGGCCTTTTCAGCTATCAGAATCAATACATTTTTCTTCCCCTTTGCATGAGTTTGAATTGGGTTTTCTGATATCTGCACTGAAAAAAGTCTTGTGTGACTACAGTGGCCATCTATTGTTTATAGAGTCAGACAAAAGGAAACCATGGTGTCCCCCCCATTTTGTTTTAATTTTTATTTATTTATTTATTTTTATTCTGATCCTTTCCCAACTCTCCTCACATAGTCTGAATGGAAATGGTTGTCATTCCCATTAGTCAAAGGTGAACACTTCACTTTATCTTCATGTCGGACATCTTTGGTGCAGGGGTATGTTTATGATCTGGACTGGGCTAATCAAAACCCCTTCCTGGGATCTTTCAATTTGCTCCCAGAGATGCTGGATTTGGCTCCTCCAGTAGATACTGTGAGGTACTTGCTTGAAACTATTGCTGGCCATGTTTCCAAATTGGAGTGGAAGGCCATCAGAGAGCATGGAAGAGGCACACATAAGATACGGTAAGAAAGGAAATTCTAGCAATATTCAAGTCCCTAGTTTCTGTTGTCTGAAGCCCAGCTAATACTATCCCACTGGAGTTACAGATGAAATAGCAAATAAATTCCCCCTTTCTACATAGGTTGGTTCAGGTTAGGTTTCCATCATTTGGAACCTAAAGAACTCGAATATAACAAGGGGCAGTAAATAGTGCTATGTCTGTCCGGTAGGGATGTAGGATGACACTATGATAACATAATACCTGATTTATACCCACTCTTCCAGGAAGGATCAAAAGGCAACTCCCAGTGACTTCAGTGTGCAACCCACCAAAGGGCCTTCCATCTTTGGAAACCCTGCTCTCTAACTCACCAGGTTGCTTTTAACGTGGAACAGAATGAACGGTTCAGCAGCGGTCAAGAAACACCCTACAACATCAGTCAACCTGTAATTCTCAGGTCCAGAGGGCAATTACCATGTTCAGTTACTGCAGTGGGTGGTGTTTTTAACATGTGTTGAGCTGTGTCAATGAAGGCCTGAAACAGTTCTCCACGTCCCAGAAGATAAAAGTCTTTAATGATCTGCAGAAAGAATGTCAATTTAGGCAGAGCCCCACATCATGGAGCCCCGCATCAGTCTCTCTCCTCAGCAGGGAGCCTGCTTCCCTTCCTCTCTGCCTAAATTGTCAAGTTCAGTGATCTAGAAAGGCAGGAGCTGCTCACCATCGTAATTACACATGAAGTTGCTAATCTCATCACTGTGAGCCCAGCCTACAAAAGGATATAGGCTTTTGGCATTTCACAGGGGCACACTTCCCACTCGTCAAGGCAGGACAACGGTGTGTCTTTAGTGTCATTTATTCAATGGCGACACAAGTCTGTTCTGCCAGAAGAAAGTAAACACCCAAACCTTTGTGCTATAGTATATGTGTAATATTAGGGAGAATTTGCCCTCTTGGGTGAGGACATGTGAGGCCATTCTGGAAGTCTGGGTACAGGCAACCAATGCTCTTAGGGAGAGCCTACAGAATAAAGTCGCTGCCCACCAACATCATTTTAAGAATTAAAAGACGGGGGGCATGCCGCCCTCTTAGCGCAGTAGGCAGCGCGTCAGTCTCATAAAAGACGGGGGGCGCCTGGGTGGCTCAATGGGTTAAAGCCCCTGCTTTGGCTCAGGTCAAGATCCCAGGGTCCTGGGATCGAGTCCCACATGGAGCCCTACATGGAGCCCCACATCAGGTTCTCTCCTCAGCAGGGAGCCTGCTTCCCTTCCTCTCTGCCTTGTGATTTCTGTCAAATAAATAAATTAAAAAAAAAAAAAGAATTAAAAGACAGCTATTACCTTCAGCTGACCCAGTAAATCTGACTCTTCTACCATGAGCTTCCAGAGATGCTGTGAAAAGAAAAAAACAGGAATAAAATTTCATTCCAATGAAAACTTCTGTAGAGAATGGTTTTGTGGGGCACCTAGGTGGCTCAGTCATTAAGCGTCAGCCTAGAGAATAAAGTCACTGCCCACCAGCATCATTTTAAGAATTAAGACAGGGGGCTCCAGGTGGCTGGGCTAGCTGGGTGGCTCAGTGGGTTAAAGCCTCTGCCTTTGGCTCAGGTCATGATACCAGGGTCCTGGGATCAAGCCCCATGTCAGGCTCTTAGCTCAGCAGGGAGCCTAATTCTCTCCCTTGCTCTGCCCCTCTCCAACCCCACCTGCTCCTGCTTTCTCTAATTAATAAAATCTTTAAAAAAGCTTCTGCACAGCAAAAGAAATAATCAACAAAATGAAAGACAACCTCCAGAATGGGAGAAAATATATGCAAGCCACATATTTGATAAGGAATTAATATCTGAAAGATATAAAGAAGTCCTAAAACTCAACAACAACCACCACCACAAAACACAGACAATCCAATTAAAAAATGGAGGAATTAAACAGGTTGTTTTTTTCCAAAGAAGATATACAAATGGCCAACAGGTACATGAAAAGATGCTCAATATCATCAGCCAACAGGGAAATGTAAGTCAAAACCAAAGAGCTATCATTTCACACCTATTAGAATGGTTATCATCACGAAGAGGTAACAAGCTGTTGGCGAGGATGTGGAGCAAAGGGAACCCTCGTGAACTGTTGGTGGGAATGTAAATTGGTTCAGTCACCATGGAAAACAGTACGGAGGTCCCTGAAAAATTAAAAGTTGAACTACCACATGATCCTTAATTCCACTTCTCGGTGTTACACAAAGGAAACGAAACAGGATCATCAAAGAGATACATGCACTCCCACATTTACTGCAGCGTTATTCACAACTGCCAAGATACGGAGACAACTAGGTGTCCATGACGGGTGAACAGACAAAGAAGATGTGATATATAATGAAATATATATATTTCAGTTATGAAAAAGGAAATTCTGCCACTTGTGACAACATGGATGGACCTTGAGCATATTATACTGAGATACGTCAGAGAAAGAAACACTGCATGATATCATTTATATGTATAGTCCAAAAAAGCCAAACTCATAAAAACATAGTAAAATGGTGGTTACCAGGAGCTGCAGGGTAGGGGGATAGAAGAGAGGTTGTTTAAGGTTACCAACCTGCAACTAGTAGGTAACTGAGTCCTGGAGATGTGAGTCATGGTATAGTGAATATGGACAACAATGATGTATTATAATCAGATTTGCTAGGAGACTAGATCTTAATTATTCCCACCACAAAAAAGAGATGATAGTTATGGGATATAGCAGAGGTGCTAACTATCCCTATGATGACAATCTTCTTAAGAATATATAAATGTGGGGAGCCTGGGTGGCTGAGTGGTTTAAAGCCTCTGCCTTCGGCTCAGGTCCTGATCCCAGGGTCATAGGATCAAGCCCTGCATCGGGCTCTCTGCTCAGCAGGGAGCCTGCTTCCCCCCCACTCTCTCTCTGCCTGCCTCTCTGCCTACTTGTGATCTGTCTGTCAAATAAATAAAATCTTAAAAAAAAAAGAATATATAAATGTGTCAGATCAATATGCTATATACCTTAAATTTACACAATGTTATATATCAAATACAGTTTGATTAAAAAATAAAAGCACATGTATTAATGATGATAATAACTAAAAATAAAAATACATGTAATAAAGATCCTCAGGAAAAGATCAATAAAGATCCTCAATAAAATAAAGTTTAAAAAAATTGTATGCTCAGGATACATTGAGAAGAGTGTTATTTCAGGGAATGGATGTGCTTGTTCTCCCATGATGCATTCAGAAAAGTGTTTATAAACACCTGTAATAATGGTATTTATAAAAGTGGTACCTAATTGCTATGACATGAGTGTTTAAGTACAGAGATATGTTTACCATTCAACAATGCATTTATTTATTTATTTATTTATTTTTAAGAATATTTTATTTATTTATTTGACAGAGAGAGATCACAAGTAGGCAGAGAGTCAGGCAGAGAGAGAGAGGAGGAAGCAGGCTCCCTGCTGAGCAGAGAGCCCGATGCGGGGCTCGATCCCAGGACACTGAGATCATGACCTGAGCCGAAGGCAGCGGCTTAATCCACTGAGCCATCCAGGCGCCCCTCAGCAATGCATTTAGAGAAATGTTTAAAATAATGATATTAATGATGGTTATAGAAACATTCTGAACAAGCTTTAAAAAAGGAATAAACTATTGATACATGCAACAGGGATTAATCTCAAAATAATCATGAAAAACATCCTGACCCGCCTCCTCCCCGAAAAGAGCACGTATTGTTTGGCTCCATTTATATAAATTCTAGAAAATGCAAACTAATCCCTAGTGACAGAAAGCACATCAATGGTTGCTTGGGGCCAGGGAGGTAAAAAGAGTTGCAAAGAAAGGATGGAAGAAGATATGAGGTAAATAATGACCTGGAAAAGAGGTGGGTAATGATTCTTAATTAATAAAATAGAATTTAAGTTTAAAAAATATATATATGTGTATGTGAGCATATATATATATATGTACATATATATTAATATACAGAAATAAGTATATAAAGAAGACATTATATATACATAAAAGGAAAACAATAAATATATATTCATTACAAATATGCACATGCCTAACATCCAGCTCGGAAATGAGATATTAGAACAGGCACAGAACTCTAGACTCACAGAATATACACTGTCTGGGCACAGGTAGAACTAAAAACAAAAATGGGCCCTACATTAATCCATAAAGGAAGCCTCAATCAACTCCAAAGGACCGATCTACAGACTGTGTTCTCCAACTATACTGCAATAAAAATTAAAGCTTAATAAATTCCTGGGGTTAAAAAGAAAATCAGAAAGAAAATAAATTATTTAGAACAGGATGATAATATGTATATACTCCATGCCAAAAACTTGTGGGACAAGGTCAAGGCAATAAAGTTTTACATGTATTTCCTAGGAAGCAAGGGTTACAAATAGGAAAGTCAAGTTTCAACCTAGGAAACTGGCAAAAAGTAACAGAAAACTCAAAGAAATAAGAAGGAAGAAAAACAGGGCGCCTGGGTGGCTCAGGTCATGATCCCAGCATCCTGGGATCGAGCCCCTGATTGGGCTCCCTGCTCAGTGGGAAGCCTGCTTCTCTCCCACTCCCCCTGCTGTGTTCCTTCTCTCACTGTGTCTGTGTCAAATAAATAAAATCCTTAAAAAAAAAAAAGGAAGAAAAATAATAAAGGCAGATATCAATGAGATAAAGAAAAAAGGTAATAAAAACACAAGCTGTCTCTTCGAAAAGATTAGTTAAGACTGAACAGTAAAAGATTAAAATAAAATACAAAATAAAACAAATAGCTACAGACAGATTTTCTAAAAACTTAAATCTAGACGAAATGGGCCTTCCTAGAAAAGTAGAAAATACCAAAATTGGTATAAGAAATAACAGTCTTGAACAGATAAATACAGGTTTAAAATAGGTTCACTTGGTAAAGATTTTCTTTTCTTTTTTTTTAAAGATTTGTTTTTTGCGGGGGGGCATGAGCGGGCAGAGGGGCAGAGGGAAAGGGAGAGATATCCTCAAGTAAAGCCTCAATGAGTGTGGAGCCCCTCGTGCGGCTCGATCCCTGGACCCTGAGATCACCACCTAAACCAAAATCAAGAGCTGGATGCTTAACTGACTGGGCCTCCCAGGCACTCCGAAGATTTCCCCTTCTAAAACAACCTAGCTTAGATAATTTTTCAGGTAAGTTCAATCCAACTTCCAGTAACAACTCCTGTCTTATACAAATTACTCTAGAAAAAAAGAAAAGTGAGAGATACCTAGCTCATTTATAAGGCTTATACACTCTATATTCTGCAGCCACATGGGAATAAAACAGGAATCATCTAATTTCACTTGTAAATGTAGATGCAAAAGTTCCAAGTATTGTATTGCCTAACCAAATCCAACAGTGTTTTAAAAAATAAAACCTCATGTTTTCAAGTACAGTTTATCTCAGGAAGATTCAACATCTAAAAATCTAACCAGGAATTTACCCTATGAACAGATTAAAGGAGAAAAAGAACCCAGAGCAAGAAATTGCACCATCATCGATAAAGAAAAGGAAGGTTACAAAATTCAACATCTATTTATGAAAAAAGCACATAATAAACTAGAAGGTTAACTCTTTTAACCTGATAAACTTATGTGCTGAAAACCTCCAGCAAACATTAAAGTAATAGAGAAACTGTTGATGCATGATCTTTAAGAGCCAACAAAGCAAAAATGCCCACTATTGCCTCCACTGGTTAACACAGTTTATACCAACTTATCACTCCAGCTGTTTAATATAGTATTAGAGATCCAAGACTGTAAGAAAAAGAAAAGCAGAAGTCTAAAAGTTGTAAAACTCATTATTTGCAAATGATATGATCATTACTTAGAAAAATCAATAGAAACAACAAACTGTTAGAACTAAAAAAAGACTTCGAGTTGTCACACAGATTAACCCACAAAAATACTACCACTTCTCTGCATAAAACAATAAGCAACTAAAAAAAAAATCAAAATAACTAACAAATATCTAAGAATTGTTTCAAAATCTTTTCATTTAAGTACTAAAAAATATACAGAAAGTACACAAATAATAAGTTTACAGCTTGGAGAATTTTCACAAATTGAACACACTTGTTACCAGCACCCTGAAAGCCCTCCTCCTGCCCTTTCCACTGACCAAGGTCAAATTCTATTCTGACATCTAACGTCAGATTAGTTCTGCTTTCAAACTTTTTTTTTTTTTTTTTTTTTGAGAGAGAGAGATGGACAGTGGGGTTGGGAAGGGGCTGACAGAGAGGGAGAATCTTAAGCAAACTCCATACCCAGCTCAGAGCTCAAGTCAGGGCTTGGATCTCACAACCCTGAGATCACGACCTGAGCTGAAATCAAGAGTTGACGCTTAACTGACTGAGCCACTCGGCGGCCCTGCATTTGAACTTTTATATTAACTTTACATTAACTGTTTTTGAACTTTATATAAATAAACTCATAGAGTATGTATACGTAAAGAAAACCAAGGGGCACCTGGGTGGCTCAATGGGTTAAAGCCTCTGCCTTAGGCTCTGGTCATGATCCCAGGGTCCTGGGATTGAGCAACGAATCGGGCTCTCTGCTCGGCAGGGAGCTTGCTTCCTCCTCTCTCTCTCTCTGCCTGCCTCTCTGCCTACCTCTGATCTCTATCTGTCAAATAAATAAATAAAATCTTTAAAAAAAAAAAGGAAACAAAAAGGGAATGAGTATGATATATATTTGTACGACACTCCCCCTTTTTCCTTCTGAAAAGGAAACTATTTTCATTACCATAAAGTGTTACTTTAAGAGAATAGCTCTGAAAAAGGCCTATTAGCTACAATTATAAAAAACTTCAGAGTCTGAACTTCCACTCTTCATCTATCATTTTTAAACTGGAAATGTAATTTCTACCAATATCCACATTTCAGAAGTTCACAAGAAAAAAATTTTTTTGAAATCTTGTATTATTCATTCAATACGATTTTTACTTTCCTCCATGAATTAACTCCAAAGTTATCACAAGAATAATGGAAGAACAGAAATAGATTTAATAAAGTAAGTTGCAAGGACCTCAAGATACCAACCCCTTAGACAGGAGCTGCCTTGGCTATAGATGGAGGGGTAGGATCTTGAAATTACAAAAGGACAAAAGCATGTATTCTAAAGAGTTTAAATAATTATTTGCCTATAAAGAATCAAATGAAGTGACACCTAAAGGTCACCTTATGATTTAATATTCTGTCAATATCACAGCTATCTCCCAGGCCTAGAATTTTTGAGACAGTGACTAGAAAAGGAAATCATATTCATGATAGATTACTGTGCTTCCAATGTGAGGATATGTGTTGCTAAGCTGCTCTGTTCTGGAGACTGTAGTGCGCTAGGTATGCTTCACCGTCACCTGCAGTGGTTTGTTGGCTGGTTGTCCAGTTGGATGGTGTAAATACACATAGCTACTTCCTCCCCCCCAATGCAGATCTACCAGTCAGCAGCTCTGGAGGTGAGGGTCGAAGTTGAAAACCACCAAAACAGGGTGCCTCGGTGGCTGAGTTGGTTAAGCAACAGCATTTGGCTCAGGTCATGATTCTGGAGTCCCACCATGGAGTCCTGCATCGGGCTCCCTGCTAGGCAGGAAGTCTGCTTCTCCCTCTGACCCTCCCCCTTCTCATGCTCTCTCTCATTCTTTCTCTCTCAAATAAATCAATCTTTAAAAGAAAAAAAAAAGAAAGAAAACCAGTAATATAGTAAAAAAAACCAGCTGTTTAAACTAAAAATCCCATTTCACATTATCACACACCTGTGAGCCAAATTTTATTTTAGGCCACAGAACAGATGCACATCCAGAAAATTACTGGTCACAGTCTAAGTCAGGGGATAAAGCAGAATTCACTTAATACTGAACTAGGGGGCACCTGGGTGGCTGAGTCAGTTAAGCCTCCGACTCCTGATTTTCACTCAGGTCATGATCTCAAGTGTCCAGGACTGAGCCCTGCATCTGGCTCTCTGCTCAGCGGGGAGTCTGCTTGTCTCCCTCTCCCTTTGCCTGTCCTCTGGCTTATGCTTGCTCTCTCCCTAATAAATTTATCTTAAAAAAAAAAAAAAAAGATTTATTTGAGACAGAGAGAGAAAATGCACGAGCAGGGGGAGAGTAGGTAGAGGCAGAAGCTGACTCCTTGCTGAGCAGGAAGCCTGACTCCAGGCTCAATCCCAGGACCTTTGGATCATGACCTGAGCGGAAGTCAGACACTTAAGGCAGACACTTAACTGACTGAGCCGCCCGGGGGACCCCTAAACAAATTAATCTTTAAAAAAAAAAGAAAAGAAAGAAAGAAAAATACTGAACTAGGAGTTATAAGACCTGCTTCTGACTTCACTTTTGTTACTGTGCAACACTAGCCAAGTTAGATTTCTATTTTATTCATTTGTAAAAATGGAAAAATAAAACTTATTCTATGTTCCTCATAGTTATGATACCCATTAATGAAAAAGTAATAAAGCCATCTAAAATATAAGCAAGGTGCTAAATTTAGTCAGAATCCATTGATTCCTAGCCATTATCGCCAACTACATTGACAGATTAAATATGCTGACTGTCTGAATTTGAAAGTGAGACCTTCCTTTATTCAAGTAAATAGCTAACTAGAATTCTGTCAGGTGTGAAGACTAAAGCAGTTCTGCATCTATTATGAAAAACTTGCCCTGCAACTCTCACAATTCCCTCCAAGCTAAGCTCTAACCACATCAAGAAGCAATGGAAGTCAAGTGCTCAATTTCTGGGGGCCTAGTCTGTTTTCCTGCTAAGAAAGCCTACTAGGACATACAAACCTCGGCCACGGTACTACGAACATGATCCACCACCTGTTCGAAATCCACCAGGCTGAAGAGCGCCTGCTGTTTGAGCCGATGGAGCTCTGCAGCGAAAGTGTCCTCTTGGTTCTTCAAAATGGATCCTACAAGACAGGAAGGCACCATCAAAGGAAGGCAGAGAACAGCAGGATGGGTTAGGACTTCTGGTCCCCCTGGTGCATCTCCTTCCGGTTTCTCACGTGAGTGAGTCCTGGTTGTGCTGCAATCTCAGTGCAGAAACCTTATCATCCACTCCCTTGGAGGGGCCATGTGCTATTAAAAAGGGCCTTTGAAGACAGGGCCCACTGGGCAAGGAGGTTCTTACCTTTCCTCGTCAGGTTTACATTTTGATTCTCAAACATCTGGACAGATTCTCCAACAAACAGGATTTTTTCAGCAACCCTCACTGGAATGTAGGATGGCAAAATCTCCACTCGTAAGGAAAACTGTTTTAGGGATGGAGCCAGCATGTTCTCTTCCTCTATCAGGCGCTACACAAGGAAAAATCCACATTAGACATGATGTATGAAGTAAGAATTGGAAGGCAAGAAAACATCAACTCTCCCAACCCATGATTTCTCTTTTTTTCTAGAGGTATGGACTTGAATTTTTTAAAAAAATTATTATATAGGGCGCCTGGGTGGCTCAGTGGTTAAGCCGCTGCCTTCGGCTCAGGTCGTGATCTCAGGGTCCTGGGATCGAGTCCCGCATCGGGCTCTCTGCTCAGCAGGGAACCTGCTTCCTCCTCTCTCTCTCTCTGCCTGCCTCTCTGCCTACTTGTGATTTCTCTCTGTCAAATAAATAAATAAAATCTTAAAAAAAAAAAATTATTATATATAGAGAGGGTGTGCTCAAGTTGCGGAGGGGCAGAGGTGACAGAGAATCTCAAGCAGACTCCGTGCTGAGCACAGAGCTGCACACGGGGCTTGATCTCAGACCTGAGCCAAATCAGGAGTTGGATGCTAACCAACATAGCCACCCAAGCGCCCTGAAGCAGGGACTTACTTTTTTTTTTTTTTTTTTTAACGATTTCATTTATTTGATAGAGACACAGTGAGAGAGGGAACACAAACAGGGGGAGTGGGAGAGAGAGAAGCAGGCTTCCCACTGAGCAAGGAGCCCCATGTGGGGGCTCGATTCCAGGACCCTGAGATCATGACCTGAGCTGAAGGCAGATGCTTAGCGACTGAGCCACCCTGGCGCCCCCAGAAGCAGGGATTTAAATCTGAAGTTGCACAATGCCTGAACTACCAGTGTCAGAGAGATGAACATACTTCCATTTTCAGACAGCTGGATAGCACAGTAGAAATAACAGTCTTGTTGGATTTTTGGTTTTTTTTTTTGTTTTTCAACATTAGGATTTTAGTCCTCATTCTGCCTTTACTATGTAAGAATTTGTGTAGCAGATTGGGAACTCAGTTTCCTTACCTGTAGAATGGAATCATTAGTCTTTATTTTTCCAGGTCTATAGGTCTATGACATCATTATCTCGCCATTTATGTGGGCTCCGCCCAGCCCTTCACTAGTACGTAGCCAGAGTCATTAAGCCAAGTGGTTCTCAAAATGTGGCTCCCAGGGGCGCCTGTGTGGCTCAGTGGATTAAGCCACTGCCTTCAGCTCAGGTCATGATCTCAGTGTCCTGGGACTGAGCCCCGCATCGGGCTCTCTGCTCAGCAGGGAGCCTGCTTCCCTCTCTCTCTCTGCCTGCCTCTCTACCTACTTGTGATCTCTCTTTCTCTGTTAAATAAAGTAAATAAAATCTTAAAAAAAAAAAAAAAAAGTGGCTCCCAAACCAGCAGCATGAGCCTCACTTGGAAGCTTGTTAGAAATGAAAATTTTCAGGGCGCCTGGGTGGCTCAGTGGGTTGAAGCCTCTGCCTTCGGCTCAGGTCATGATCCCAGAGTCCTGGGATCAAGCCTCACATCGGGCTCTCTGCTTGGTGGGGAGCCTGCTTCCCTTCCTCTCTCTCTGCCTGCTTGTGATCTCTGTCTGTCAAATGAATAGATAAAATCTTTTTTTTTTTTAAAGATTTATTTATTTATTTGACAGGCAGAGATCACAAGTAGGCAGAGAGGCAGGCAGAGAGAGAGGAGGAAGCAGGCCCCCCGCTGAGCAGAGAGCCCGATGTGGGGCTCGATCCCAGGACCCTGGAATCATGACCCGAGCCGAAGGCAGCGGCCCTAACCCACTGAGCCACCCAGGCGCCCTGAATAGATAAAATCTTAAAAAAAGAGAGAGAGAAAAAGAAATGAAAAATTTCAAGCCCCTCCCCAGATCCAGGACAATCTGAGAGATGAGGCCCAGCCATCCCTGTGTTTTAACAAGCTCTTCAGCTGATTCTGACACATGTGGAAGTTTGAGAACCACTGAATCGGCCCAAGAAGCCCCAGATGCCCACCACCCAATCACTCAGTGCCCCCCCACTTCCTCCGACTTGTTTTGGGTTTGACCCTTATCCTCCAGCTCCAACCAGGAACTTTGGGCTCCACAATCCTGCATTTGAGCTCTGCTGTTCACCCTTCCTGTTCTGCACTTTAATGCAGGTGGTGCTCAGGCATTTTCCTATCCATCTCCTAACTCTTCTTAAACTATCCTTTTTCCACCACTGAACTGATCATTGCAACAGGTGTTTTTGTTTTTGTTTTTAAATATTTCATCTACTTGATAGAGACAGTGAGAGAGGGAACACAAGGTGGGGGGATGGGGGTGGAGAGGGAAAGTAGGCTTCCTGATGAGCAGGGAACCCAATGTGGGGCTTGATCCCAGGACACTGGGATCATGACCTGAGCCAAAAGCAGATGCTTAATGACTGAGCCACACAGGCGCCCCATAACAGGTGTTTTAAATCTTTTTACATCACAGGACTCTCTGCCATATATAAAAGCTATGGACCTTCCAGACAAATATACAAACATACATTAAGCAGAACCTCCCGAAGCACCTCTGGGCCCCAGGTTAAAAACTGCTAGATGCTGATGACTCCTTAAACTTATCTTTAAGCTAGACTGCTCTGTTCTCATGAGCTACAAGCTCAGCCCACTGGATATTTCCTGCAAGTACCTCAAACTCAACATGTCCAAAAGTAAATCTTTCTTTCTTCTTCTTTTTTTTTTTTTTTTAAGTAGGCTCCAAAGCCAGCATGAAGCACAATGTGAGGTTTGAACTCATGACCCTGAGATCAAGACCCCAGCTGACAGCAAGAAACAGATGCTTAAGGGATGAGCCACTCAGGTGCCCCTCAACATAATAAAATCCATTAGATGGACCCAAAATTAGATCCATCTCTTTTCTCTCAATTCCTGCCATACACATTCCGTATCATCTCACCCACCTAGCTGCTGAAGGCAGAAACTGGGTAACATTCTTGATCCTTCCCTCTGCACTGCTATCCAATTACTAAGGCCTACCTATTCCATGTCCTGAATCTCCCTCAGGCCACTTTATTCTTCTGCATGTTTACTGTTACCACCCTTGGTTTAGGCCACCATTATTTTTCACCTAAGTGTCCCCAACATTCTCTTAACTGGATCTACCTGTTGCTAGCCTTGATTTTTTAAAAAACAATTTCCCCACACACTATCCAGAGTCATCTATCATAAAGTCTGATTGTGTTAACCTCTTCCCTAAAATTCTTCACTGGCTCTCAGTTCTTTTGAGGTTCAAGGCCAAATTCCTTCCCATAGTTTACAAGGGCTTTCATGATCTTATTTCAATAGTTTCATTGACTGCGACTTCCCCAACCCCCTCCACTGTCCTTGCACTTTGTATTTCTGCCTTTACTTGACCATTTCAATTGAATTACTACTGGTTCCTCAAGTAAACCATCTTTCATGGTCTCTGTACTTTGTACACATCCATCCCCTGCCTGGAATATTTCTGGACCTCTCCTCCCAAACTCTTTGCAATTGCAATTTAGATGTACATTCGACTGCAAAGCTTCTCTAGCTACCCTAAGACCAAGTTCTGAGAACACCCATAACTGCGCTTTCCAGAGCACTTAGTGCACTGTAATGTCACTGTTGACTTTTCTATGATTTCCACTAAACAGTAAGCTCTTTAAGGATAGGGTCTGCTACATTTTATTCATTTACTTCAGTTC
The DNA here is from genome assembly GCF_030435805.1 of Mustela lutreola. Lineage (NCBI taxonomy): Eukaryota > Metazoa > Chordata > Mammalia > Carnivora > Mustelidae > Mustela > Mustela lutreola. The sequence goes on along the minus strand of NC_081296.1, from coordinate 69,521,298 downwards.
AACACCCAGTAACTCTCCTAGAACAGTGCTTGGCATATATGTAACAGGCATTTAAGAATATGTTGTAGTAGGACAAATAAATAAATAAACATATCACTGGATGAATAAAGACAATACAGAGCTTTGGGGACTCTAATTGAAATTCCAAGCTGCATGTAAAAGTTATAGGGTAGGGGCTCCTCGGTGGCTCAATCGTTAAGCATCTGCCTTTGGATTAGGTCATGGTCTTGGGTCCTGGGATCAGGCCCCATGTTGGGCTCCCTGCTCAGCCGGAAGCCTGCTTCTCCCTCTCCCTCTGCCTCTCCCCCTGCTTGTGCTCTGTCAAATAAATAAAATCTTAAAAAAAAAAAAAATTATAGGGTAGCTACATGGCTACCTTAAGAGACAAGACTTATTAACCTCAGAAATGCACATACTGGGTAAAGGGGAAACAAAGGAATCTCACAAATACATTTTCTATTTTGCAGTCTCACATTAAGTTAGGTGTTAAGAATGCAACTAAGATAAAACCAAGTTCAAGTGTTTATATCTGCAGAATTTGTGAAAGGTGCTTCAACTACTATGAGCTGGGAACAGCAGGGGGACGGAGGATTGGGGGGGTTGGAAATCACTGAAAGGTCGACTAGCTCTAGACTTTGCTGACTCCTGGGAGGAGTATATTAGGCTTTCTGCTATGCTCTCACCAAGTCCTGGAGTTCTCGCAACTGTTTTCCTGTCAGTCCCCCAATGCCCAGATCCTCCTCATCCTCTTCTGGCTGGGCACTGACATTACCAGAAGAGGGACCTTGTTTGATAAAGAACTCTTCGTGCTGGTCCAGGAGGAGTCCATGTAGCATCCAGGCTGAGAGCTGCTTATACATGACCCCATGACACACGGCCAGGATTCTGAGTGGAGAGAAAAGCAGGAGCCTTAGAAGTCCTCTTACAAGCATTAAACCCCACATCGGCACAGAGGCCATGCTCTAAACTGCGACAGGATAAACAGAGGCCTGAGGGTCTGATGACTCAGAAGGAAAATAACCAATTAAAGCTAAAAATAATCGTGCTATTTTAATTTAAATGTTTGTGGATGAACTAGTGATTAAATTTCCCAAACTTGTAGGCTATATACTGAAGTCTAAATGTTCAGTAAACGTTTTACTAGTTTTTTAGAAGAGACACATTTTCTTTCCACCTTTTGTGTAAAGTGAGTTTCAAAACTGAGGATTCTTATTAAAATTAAATGCGCTTACAGGAGTCTTTTTGGCTGACACAATATTAAATTTGTTTTTGTTGGAATCACACAGAGAGAATAGATTCACTCTGTGAGAAGCAGGTATACCTGAAGAAGGATAATCCAACAAAACACAGAAAGGTTGTTGAAGAAGGTGATATTCTCATGGTTTCAAAGGACCACTTCCCAGATAACATGAATTACAAAGGAAAATGTGCCTTTAAAATGGAAAGATCTGACAGAAAACACTAAACCAAGTGATCAAGCTTTTACAACACCAAAAATGGAACACACTTACTTTCTGTGCCTTCTGATGTGATGCAACAAGAAATAATGTGGCCTATGGTATGTAGTGTTCTTGCCAAGTATCAGGAAATAATCAGAAAAATCCGGATCGTGTCACAGTTTATAAGACAACCAGTCAAAACTTTTAAAATGTCAATTGTCACCAAAGATTAAAAAGGCAAGGACAGGCACTGTTCCAAATTAAAGGGGACTAAAATGAGGTAACTGCCAAATGCCACGTGAGAACACGTACTGCGCATCTGGGAGTACAAAGAACCATGGGAAAGGGCTTGTGGTGGACAGATGGAGACATTCAGATTTATCCTGGATAATACACTGTTAATGTTAACTTTTTTGGGTGTAATATGGTATCAAGGTTATCTTAAGAGAACTGAGATTAGATAAGCCTTTTTTCTAAAGAGATACAAAGCTGAAATATTTGATAGTTAGGCCTTTCAAATGATTCCATAAAAAAATGTGTTGTGTATGTGTTTGTATATTTATAAATACTTACATGCATATATTTCATACTCCACATAGAGGGGAAAAAGAAAAATGGGGTCAAATGTTAACAATTAGTGAAGCTAAAGGACATACAGGTGTTTATTATACTGTTCTTTCAACTTTTTGTAGACATGGAAATTTTCAAAATAATTTGGGAAAAAAGAAACTATGAGCTTGAGTCTGCTATTTATAGTAAGCTAACTGGATGGAATCCCTCTTTAAAAAAATCAAATGGGAGGCCATTTACATTGTGCACATTTGAGTATTTGGTCTATAAAATTTGGTCTCTACAAATATATAACAAACATGCACTTATCACGTGATCTATGCAAGATTTTATATTCCATGCATAAAACTATATATATTTACATAGAAAGAAATATACAGCAGAAGTTAAATTGTTTATCTCAAAGATCAGAAAATATTTCTTCTCTTTGCATGTATCTTCTATAATCAAAATGCAGCTCTTTTATTAGGAAAAAAAAAAAGCCCTGTGATAGAGAATTAAACAGAATTAAGCATGTTCTGGAACATTTCCTTTGGTGGATTCTAACAATAATATAGTATTTTTAATTTTATTTTATAGACTATCAAGTGAATACACCTCTATTTTGCTTCCTTCCGGCTACTGGTAATTTTCTAATTTCCTGATAGAACGGACACTGTTACAACGAATGTTTCTACATATGGTTATTTTCTTCTTTCGAATAACTGTAAGGATAAAATTCTTAAGAGTGGCATTATGGGACTATAGAGTATAAACATTTTTAAGGCCCTTGATATGAAATACCAGCTACTCAAAATACACATGATTAGATATAGCTTCTTTATCCTGCACATGTAATGGAAATTCTCAAGGATAATGATAAGGATAAAAAGCATTGCTTCAAGGTTATCTAGGCAATTAGATCCTAGCTTTGATACTCAACACTTCATAACACTCTTTATGCAGTTTCCGAGCCATCATACATGGAGGCTTTTCTATCCTGCTCTACACAGAAAATCTCATGGATCTTTTCTATCCTGGTCATAACTTTCCCCAGGGGAAAACCTGAGATGACCTGAAAATGAAACAAGTACAAAGTCAAGTCACTTGATCACCCGCCCCCGCCCCCAATTCCCAGTTAAGCCATGACTTACTTTTCTAGCGCACTGCGAACAGGAGGCAAACCTCCACAGCTGTGTTTGTATACCGTTTCCAGGATCTGACAACCATGAATCTGTGCAAAATACAGACTTGTCAAACTTAATTCCATTTTAATAGTTCATGTAGCACAAACTCATATTCTATATTCAATCCAGATGGTACAATCCAGCAGATAATGGAGCTAAAGATCTATGTATAGTTCTGATTCTGACTCCAATGTATTTGGCGGGGGCGGTTTCCCCTACAACACCAAGCAAATCTTGAACAGCAGCTGGGTGTCCTACAGGTCAACTCGATTCTGACACTACCTACCCAGAATATTATTAGATTCTACAAGTTAGGGGGTCAGTCCCACAGGGCTGTCCTCTGCCTCTGACATCAGTCTCAAGCCCAGGACTGACCGGCTGATAAATCACAAGTTCCCACAAGCCTCTCCCTGGGTTCCATTAATTTGCTAGCGCAGCTCATAGAACTCAGAAAACCCGTTTACTCACTAGATTACCTGTTTATTAAAAACATACTAAAGACAAAATCAAGAGTCAGCTGAAGAGATGCACAGTGTGAGGTCCCAAACAAAGGAGTTTCTGTCCCTGTGGAGTGTGGGCCCAGCAGTGAAGCACAAAGTGTTCTGATTCATCAACCCACAAGTTCTCTGAAAGCAAACCTTCCGGGTTTTTACGGAGGCTTCATTACATAGGCACAGGTGATTAAATCACTAGCTACTGGCAACTGAACTCAATCTCTTGCCCCTCTCTCCTCCCCAGAGGTCAGGGGCACGCAGCCTCAATCCTCCAATCAAATGGTTGGTTCTCCTGGCAACCAGCCCACCCTTAGATACGCTTTCCAAAAGTCACCCTATGAACATAGACTCAAATGTGGTTGATAGGGGTTTGTTACTACTATCAAGACACCTTTGTCATTCTTGTCATTTAGGAAATTCCAAGCGTTTTAGAAGCCCTGTGTCGGAAAGGGGATGGAGACCTAACCTACATTTCTTATTATAGATCATAATATCACAATAGTTGTTCTCAAAAGTATGGACCCTCAACCCTCCCTACTTCTCTCCACCTATCCGTATCCCAGCAGCAGCAGCAGCCCAGCAGCAGCCACAGCAGCACCTGAGAGTTTGTAAGAAATGCAAATTGTTGGGCCCAACTCCAGCCTTATGAATCAGCGTCTGGGGTAGAGCCCAGCCATTTGGTTCTAACATTCTGTTCCAAGTGATTCTAATGTACAATGAAGGTTGAGAACTATTTGCACTAGAGAAACCAGAATCATTTAGAGTTGAAATTCCAAGCTAAGAGGTAAAGAAAGCTCTTTATTTCAGATGAAGGCCTAATTCAGACTATTTATAAAAACAAAATTTTCCAAAAATCTGTTTTCTCCTTCTATGTCCTTTTGGCTTTTTTTTTTTTTTTTTTTAAAGATTTATTTATTTATTTGACAGACAGAGAGATCACAAGTAGGCAGAGAGGCAGGCAGAGAGAGAGAAAAAGAGAGGGAAGCAGGCTCCCTGCTGAGCAGAGACCTGGATTCGGGGTTTGATCCCAGGATCCTGAGATCATGACCTGAGCCGAAGGCAGAGGCTTAACCCACTAAGCCACCCCTTTTTGGCTTTCTTTTTAAAACTGCTTTCTTGAGGTTTAATTTATATACCATAAAATTCATCCGTTTTAAGTATACTATTCAACGGTGCTTACTAAATTTACAGTGTTGTGCAATCATTGCTATAATCTAGTTTTATAATATTTCCATCACTCTAAAAGGATCCCTTATGTGTGCTGGCTATCATCCCTGTTCTCCCCCCAATCCATGTTCTTAAGACCTAATTTTTTTTAACTCTCTAGAGCCAGAGCACACTGGCTTCTCTACCACTACCCGGACAAGCAGGAAGATTTGCCCATCTGCAATCGCTCTACTCAGTTTCTATCTTCTTCCTGTGGCCAGTGGAAACTGAAAGTCAACTGAGATGTGCAGCTAAGCACAGAAACATTACCGTAGCTCTACTTATCTAGAAGTTCCCCTCTATCTTGGGAGGAGAGTTTAGTAGAGTGGTTAAGACCATAATCTTTTGCGCCAGACATATCCGGGTTTAGATTCCTACTCTGCCATCTCCTACCATCTGTGTGACACTAAGCACATTCCCTAACCTACTTGACCCCGTAGAGGACTGAAAGGGATCAAGTATGTGAAGCACTTAGCAGTGTCTGGTATACAGTAAGTACATAATAAAAGCTGAGTGTTATCTGATGAGGGTAATCAGCTTTGAAGGCCAAACAGCACCTCCCCTACTGGCTTTGGGGGCTCAGAATGAGCTCAGCACAGCAGAAATATCTATATTCACACAGCACAAAAAATGAAGAAGCAAGCTGGCAAATTAACCGGTTAATTAGTTATATTTATCAAGGTAAACACTCCTAATAATCTAAGGCACAAATATAATAGCTTAAAAACATAAATGAGCTAAACATATTTAATCTATCTGTACTTTTTCATTCAGTTACGGACTAGCAGATTCTTCTACTGTGAAATCTCAAAGTATTTTTTCCTTAGTTATTACCTCTGCCCAGAAAAGGCATTCTCCTGTTATTGGGGACCCTCACTTTTCAATGCACATGATAAGAACTTGTGATAAGAACAGGCATATTTAATAAAATAAGCATCTGGGTTTCAACCAATGACCTAATTCTCAGAAAACTTCCAGCACCCTAATCATAAATCTATTATTCTTTCTAAAGATGAACTTTCCACTTCCCAAGATCCATATCCAACAATTATTCTTAAAGATTGTATTTATTTGAGAGAGAAAGCATGAGCCAGAGGGAGGGGCAGAGGGAGAACAGACTCCCAACTGGATGGGGAGCACGACATGGGGCTCATCCCAGGACCCTGAGATGATGACATGAGCTGAAGGCAGATGCCTGACCTACTGAGCCACCCAGGCATCCCCATATCCAAAACGTCTAAATCCTTAATGTAAAACACTCTCACCTCCCAATACCATCCATATCATTTTGCTTTTACCCACCAGTATTCTGGGGTACATCTATTAACATCAGCCCCATCTTCAGATCAGGAGGTGCTTAAGGGCAGTGTCATAACTTCTTTTTTGTATTTCTGACATTTAGCATGATATCCAAGCAAATATTATTAAAATAATGAATAAATAAATGAAAACTACTAAAAACTAGGGTCCTCAAGAAAGAATGTAAGGCAAAATTTATTATGAATACATCCCTGGTGCTTACCACAGCAAAGGAAAAAAGTAAAGTTCTCACCTTTTGACTTTTAATTTGTTCTACCACGACCATTACAGAGGGAAAAAGGAGCTGGAACTGCAAATGACAGAAAAATTAGGAGGGCACATAATCAAATATAAGGGGGAAAAAATGACTCAGGAAATGCTTTTGATTCTAAATAGTCCCACTTAACACAAAGACGGCAATACGGCAATACCACAGAACAGCCAAGATCCAGTATCCTAAGGCAATTCGATATGGGTTTGGCTGCAGAGGGAGAATGACAGAAGCAGTTTCTATTTCTAAGGCTAGCATAACTGTTAATATTGAAGTCAACACAGAGTATTAATATCAGACACTAGATTTTTACTAAAATCTGGAGCTTTCTAAACAGTTCTGATCTCAGAAAGTACACAAAATATAAAATGCCGGGCTCTGAATCCAGAAGGAAAAATGTTCTCAAAAAATAATGTCTTAAGTTCTTCTTTTTAAAAATAGGTTTAATTATAATTTTTAAAATTTTTTTAGAGAGAGGGGGTGGGCAGACGGGGAGAGAGAGAGAGAGAGAGAGAGAATTATAAGCAGGCCGCATGCCCAGCATAGAGCCTGACACGGGGCTTGATCTCACCACTCTAAGATCATGACCTGAGCCAAAATCAAGAGTCAGATGCTTAAATGATTGACCCACCCAGGTGCCCCTCTTTTTTTTTTTTTTTTTTTAATTCTTCACTTAAAAAAAAAAAAAAAGATTTTATTTATTTATTTGACAGAGAGAGAGAGACATCGAGAGAGCCCGATGCGGGACTCGATGCTAGGACCCTGGGATCATGACCTGAGCCGAAGGCAGAAGCTTTAACCCACTGAGCCACCCAGGCGTCCTACCACCAAACTGTCTTAAAATTTAAAGGGACTTCTTTATTTATTTTTTTTAAAGATTTTATTTATTTGACAGACAGAGATCACAAGTAGGCAGAGAGGCAGGCAGAGAGAGAGAGAGGGGGAAGCAGGCTCCCTGCTTAGCAAAGAGCCCGATGTGGGGCTCCATCCCAGGACCCTGGAATCATGACCCGAGCTGAAGGCAGAGGCTTTAACCTGCTGAGCCACCCAGGTGCCCCTTCTTCACTTATTTTAAAGATTTTTAAAGTAATCTCTCCACCGAACATGAGGCTCAAACTCACAACCCTGGTATCAACAGTCACATGCTCCACCAACTGAGCCAGCCAGCCACCCCTTAAGTTAGATTATTCTAACAGTTATCAACAGATCCTAAGGTATTTTATTATTTGGGCAGCATACCTGATCCAAGGAGTAATTGACATGTGATATGGAAAGATGGGGGTCAGCCAGGAACTGCAACAAAAACCACTGTGATTAGGGCTCCATATAAAACATCTCAATCTATTTGATCTTTGAAAACTAGGTAGGAATCTGAGAATGGGCTCCGTGTTAGTTTTAGGTTATGGAGAATTGATAGTTCGTAGAGTATTAATTCTGATTTTTCAGGTGACCAAAAAAAACAAAGACAGGGTTCTGATAAACTCACTCAAGAACCTTTGCCATGATCTGCATGCCACTTTGACTGTGGCTTGGGCAATCACAAATTATACTGTACGCTGCAGCCATGCAGAAAATAGCTCTCTCTTAACTACCTGACCACATTAAAGGGTATTTCAAATTCAAGAACATGCCCTAAGCAACTGTCCCAGAGACGCCTTTCCCATATCTACTCTCTCACCTCTTGTTCCAAATCAAGCAGTGCTTGGCGATAAGGCTGCAAAACGGAATCCAGCCCCGTGCAGAAGGCCCTTAGGTAGATTCCATGTAACCCACCTTGGCCCTGCTGAGATGGATGGTGATCCTGAAATCAAACACAGAGAACTCAGCCTCATGTCTTATACTCTAAAACCTGAGGAAAACATTATCTTTTGTTAGTGTTACTGTTTTTGCTTGATTCCGTAGCAAAGCCGTGCTTCAGTGAGAGAAAAAACCAACGAGAGAGAGAGATTTTGAGTTTTTACCTTTTAAAATGTGATATTTTAATTTCCCATGCAGCCTAGATGTTACATTCAGGTAGGGGGCACCTGGGTGGCTCAGTCAGTTAAGCATCTGACTCTTGATTTCGGCTCAGGTCATGATCTCAGGGTCGTGAGATGGAGCCTCCACATGGGGCTCTGTGCTCAGCATGGAGCCTCCTTAAGATTCTTTTTCTCCCCCTCCCCTTTTCTCTCTCTCTCTCTGCCTCTCTAAAATAAACAACCAGGTACTACCTCATATTGTCAGAGGAGATTTTTCTACAACTAACCTTATAACTTCCAGCTTAAATGGTGGCTTCCCATTGCCCCAAAATAATACCTCAACTCCTCTGCATGGCATACAGTGGCTTCTACATTCGCACCCCTAACTATCTCTCTAAAATTATCTTTTACTGCTTCCAACTTCACATTCTCATTTCCAAACTACCCACAGTTCACCAAATGTGCCTTGCTTCTATTTCTCACCCCCATGAATCTGGATGTGTTCCACTTATAACAGTGTACTCATCTTTGTGACAAATACCTACTCTTCCTACAGGACCCAACTCAAGCATCTCTTTTCTCAGAGCCCTTCCTAACTCTCCCGAGGAAACGAATCACCCCCACATTGTTGCTTTCAGAGCATCTCTGTGTAGTGCTGGAACTGTACTTTGGTTTATATGCCCCCTTCTCTAGACCAACTCTGATAATTCATGTGCCCTCATTAATATGATTTTATAGCAAAATGGCATTGATTAGATTTTAAGCTCACATTTAGCTTACACATTTCCAATAAAATACTTTTGAGAGAATCAGAATCCCTGTCCCAGAAGGGAAAATATAACGCATTATTCTCCAACTCTTCTGCCCCACAGATAAGCACCAAAGGCCTGACAACCAATTTATATAAGAGAGGTTACTGATTGCATTATTCCAGGAATCCTTCCTTTTCCTTTCTAGAAATCCCCACCTTTCTTCCCAACCAGAATCATTGTTTCAACTGGGCAACAGTCATCACTGAACCACAGTCACACAATTGTGCAATCTTTTTATTTACCACAGACAGAATTACAAACTGCTAAAAACGAAAGGGAATTTAAAAATTTCTCTTTAAAAAAATATGAGTGCTTACTATGTGCCAGGCACTTTGCATGAATTACCTTGTTTAATCCTTACAACTCTGTGAAATATGTACACTTATTACCCCTACTTTATAGATAAGTGAACTGAGCCAAAGTTACTGAGCATTAGGTTATTGCCAAGCAGTCTATGGCCGGTAAGTGATAGAGCAGGACACAAATCATTGACCTCTACACCATTAATCACAATTAACATATACACTTCCAATTAACTCATATTAATGGATACTATTTAAGTGTTTGCTACGTGCCAAGCACCTTCTCTGATTTAACTCTTTTATTTTCAAATAAGAAAAATGAAGCCCAAAGAGCTTGGTTGATTGGCTTAATGTGACTAAGGAAGTTAGAAGCAAAAAGATCTGAAATGATGCTTTATGTTTTTACTGCTGGAATTGGAATTCTGGTCCAGCTCAAACTACTTTAACTCAGGTCTCCTAAAACTCAGGCAAAGCATATTTTCTCTTACACCAATCTGCCTAGATTTGTCCCTGTGTATATTTTTTCCCCTTGTTTGAGCTAGTTATCTGGCCCTCACTTGAATAATTCCAATGATAAGAAATTCATAACATCTTAAGACTCATTTCATATCAATTATCAATGGATTTACTCAAAGCCTGACATGGCTCCTGACCTCTGGGGGTGTCCAATCCCTGGGACCGGCAGCCTACCTGTTGCTGCACATGGCCCGTGTACTGTTCAATGAACTCGGTGAAGCGAATGTAGTCTGTGCCCAGCCGGCAAAGGCGATTCAGGACGCTGGTTTCACTGGGATGGAGAAATGGGAAGTCCTGTGACACCTGCAGAAGAGGACAGGCTAAAAACACTGATGCCCACATATCTCGAGGTGCTTCAAATGCTTCATACTATGAATCACTCCCCTTCTCAAGATGCCCATTTAAGTTTGGTAAATTCCAAACTGCTACAAAGGTGTTGCTCCCCATCCCTGACCTAATTAGGTTTATTGAAATAGTTGGTAACACGAGGTAAAAAATTCAAACACTACCAAGTGTTGCACATTAAAAACAAGCCAACCTCCCCACAAGTGGCTACTGTTACTTGTTTCTTTTGCCATCTTCCAGGGATGGTCTATAAGGATATGGAGTTTTTTACCCAATTTCAACAAAGTCTCTTTAGCGTTACTGCTCAACAAAGTCTCTTTAGCCCTACTGCTCAAACCGGGATCTGCACTCTAGAGGTTTCTCAGACATATTCTTAAGATTTACAAATTCTCTACTAAATTTTAAATTTTATTTTCATTTCCATAAAAATGTAAAATTAATATAACATACTATAATCTATAAAAGCACCTTATAACTGGACATATAAATGTAGTGTCCATATTTTCATTTGTATTTGGTATTTCATTTCATTGGGTATTATTTTAATTGAAAGGAAGGCCAAATAATAACCTAGTGTGCTATATAAAGGTTTCGTAGCACATCGAGTACAATGAAGTAGGAGAATGTACTCATTCACATTTTTTTTAATACTGTGGTAAACTATACATAAAAGTTACCATTTTGGCTATCTTTAAAAGTACAGTTCTGTGGCATTAAATGCATTCACACCGTTGGGCCTCCCTCACCACCATCTAACTCCAGAACTTTTTTATCTTCCCAAACTGAAACCCTCTATCCAATAAACATTAACTTCCCATTCTTCCCTCCCCCCAGCCCCTGGCAACCACCCTTCTCTTGCTTGTCTCTATAATTTTGACCATTCTAAGTACTTCAAATATGTGTAAATACAATATTTGTCCCTTGATGACTGGCTTTTTCACTTCATATGATGTCTCCAAGGTTGATCCATGTTGTAGCATGCGTTATCTGAATTTCCTTCCTAAGACTGAAAAATATTCGACTGTATATTTGCTCAGCATTTTGTTTATCCAATTCATCTGCCAAGGGATGCTTGAGTTACTTTTACCTTTTGGCTACAGCAAATAATACTGCCATGAACGTGGGTATACAAATATCTGGGTATTGTATACGATACATATTTGTGTCTCTTCTTTAACTTTTTTGGGATATGTACCTGAAATTGAAATTGCTAGATCATTTGGTAGTTCTATGTTTAATTTTTTTGAAGAGTCACCCTATTATCTTCCACAAGGGCTGCACCATCTTCTGCTCTCACCAGTAATGCACAAGGGTTCTTATTTTTCCATGATCTCACCTACACTTGTCATTTTGTTTTTTCTGAATGGGTATAAAATGCTATCTCATTGATCTGCATTTCCCTAATAATCAGCCATACTGATAATCTTTTCATTTGCTTATTGGCCAGTGTATATCTTCTTTGGAGGATCAACCATCACTTAACCAATACCTACTTATCCCAGGCACTGTGTTAATATCCCGAGATTAAATAGTGAACAAAATCAGATGTAGTTACTATCCCCAAAGAACTTAGCATATTACATATTTATATCATTGAGTACTGTATTTTGTGGATGTCATCTTTACATAATAGTAAATGTGGTAATAAATAGGAGCAAAGAAGAATTTTTCTGTTACCAAATCCATAATACGTTTAGGAATCCATTTTTAAAATATTTTATTTATTTATTTGACAGAGAGAGACATAGCGAGAGAGGGAACACAAGCAGGGGGAGTGGGAGAGGGAGAAGCAGGCTCCCCACGGAGCAGGGAGTTCAATGTGGGGCTCCATCCCAGGACCCTGGTATCATGACCTGAGCAGAAGGCAGCTGCTTAATGGCTGAGCCACCCAGGCGCCCCTTAGGAATCCATTTCATGCATATTTTAATGACACAACACTAACCATATCTTCAAGTTAATAACTTAACAACACAGTGCTTAAGAATCTGTCTTTGGGGGGCATCTGGGTGGCTCAGTGGGTTAAAGCCTCTGCCTGAGGCTCAAGTCATGATGTCAGGGTTCTGGGATGGAGCCTCACATTGGGATCTCTGCTTATCGGGGAGCCTGCTTCCTCCTCTCTCTCTGTTTGCCTCTCTGCCTACTGTGATCTCTCTCTCTGTCAAATAAATAAATACAATCTTAAAAAAAAAAAAAGAATCTGTCTTGGGGAGGCCAACCTAATTACTCTGTTTAGTGCAGTGTCTCCCTTCAGCTGGAACTATACCCCCAATAAAGCCCTGCCTGTGGCTTTGAAACAAACAAACAAACAAACAAAACTCATATTTGGAGTCAGAGTGCCAGTTTTGAATCCCTGAGTTGCTGCTTACTTGCATGAAAATTTAGGCATATTATAATAACTCTCTGTGCCTCAGTCTTGATATCTAGAAAGTAGGAGATGGTAATTGTGGGGATAAATGTTAATACATGTAAAGCTATGCACATTGCAAGTGCTCAAGACATGAAAGCAATTTTTTATTATTAGGACAGCTCTACACAGTTATCAAGTGATAATTCCCATTAAAACTGGAATTTTGAGCAGTGCTTTGTTGGCAGAGTTTTAAAAATGTTCAAGGTCTAGTTATTCTGAAACAGCAAACAGTACTTTGAAGTTATTGATACCATTTGGTAAAACCCACTTATATGAATAGGCATTCTTATTTATTTATTTGTCAGAGAGAGAGAGACAGACAGGGACAACACAAGCACAGGAAGAGGCAAACAGAGGGGAAGCAGGCGCCCCATGAAGCAAGGAGCCCCATGTGGGGCTCAATCCCAGAACCCTGGGATCACCTCCTGAGCCAAAGGCAGACACTTAACAGACTGAGCCACCCAGGGGTCCCTGAACAGGCATTCTTTATCACAGACTTACTGATGTCAAAACAGAGATCTGTAGCAGTCATACTATTATTAAACTCAGTGTTGGAGATTTAGTTTCAGCAAAACAATAGTATATGTCACATTACATCACCAGTTCTCAATCAGGCAATTTTGCCCCATTTGGTAAATGTCTGGAGTTAGTTTTGATTGCCACAATTCAGGGGGTACTACTGACATCTAGTGGGTAGAAACCATGGGTGCTGCTAAACATCCTAAAATGCACAAGCAGGACACACTCCCACAACAAAGAATTATCCAGTGTACAATGTCAATAGTGTCAAGGTTGAGAAACCATACATTAATGTTATTTTGAATTTATCCATTTGATAGTTTTATTTATTTTTTAACAAATAATTGGTTTTACAGTTTTTATTTATTTATTTATTTTAAATATTTCATTTATTTATTTAACAGAGCTCATAAGTAGGCAGAGAGGCAGGCAGAAAGAGAGAGGAGGAAGCAGGCTCCCCGCCAAGCAGAGAGCCCGATGTAGGGCTCGATCCCAGGACCCTGGGATCATGACCCAAGCCGAAGGCAGAGGCTTTAACCCACTGAGCCACCCAGGCCCCCCTGGTTTTACAGTTTTTAAAGAGCAATATGCTTGAGTTTATATTTAGGTTAATGTGTACATATATTTAATATTATAATAAAATGATTTTTATCAGTATTAGGCATTCATAACATTTTCCCCCTTTATTTGATTGTGAAAAACATGCTCTGCAGAAAGTATGCAATATTTTCTGTTTTTAGAAGTCTTTTTTTCTTCCATAAATATCTGAACACTTAATATGGCAACAATACCCAGTGTTCATCACAAGAAGTGTACCCCTTAACCTCCATCACCTATTTCACCCATTCCCCCATGTCCCTCCCCCTCAGGTAGCCACCAGTTTATTCTCTATAATTAAGAATATGTTGCTTGGTTTGGAATTGGCATTACTTTGTGAGCTAGATTCAAATCTTGCCATTAGGAGGACGAGTCACCATAAATTTCTCTGAGCTTCAGTTTGCTCTTTTTTCAATTCCAGCTAACAATACCTAAGTTACTAAGTTATTGAGAGGACTGGATAATATTATAGAAAGCAGAAGTAGAAAAGAATGGTTCAGATACAGGAGCCAAGCAGACCTGCGGTTCAACACTAAGCTCAATAATTACAAGCTCAAATACAGGGAGTTAATCTGTGAAATGGAGATAGGTGGTTGTTAAGATTAAATGAGATAATGCATATAGTACCTAACCCTTCCTCCTCATACATAGGAATTCCAAATTCTCCAAGTACAGAAATTTCTTGCGAAAGGAGCAATGAGGGAAACACTCTTCATTTTTTTTAGTCAACAAAACTGGATGACCCCCACATAGTGTGTTAAGAGCTACGTATTTGGGCTAGTTTTCAAAGCTCAGTTTAAAGCAGTGCAAGCGTGAAAACTGGTAAAAGCGCCTCCCTCACTTTCACATCCAGTTCCCCAGCAACTCTCGCTCAGACACCTCAACCTCAGGCATGGTCGCGTGCTCCCTCCTTCCGGGTCAGCCTTCTCTACGCCAGCCCCGGCCCAGCCCTCCCGAGGTGAGGTACCGCGCGCCAACGCCCCTCAGGCACTTCCCGGGTTACCAGCCTAGGCACTCGCTCCCCGAACACTGCCCCTGTAAGCCCCGCCCGTCGACCACGCAGACTCCTCCCCCAGGTACTGGCGCGGGCCCGCCCATTCTGCGCTCCCTAGTTCCCGCGCAGGGGGCTGGACTGTACCTGAAGGCCACTCCGCTTGTTCCACGTGAAAATGGACCCTGGGTACCCGCTCAGAGCCAAGAGCAGTTCGTGGATCATTCCCACGGCGGATCTCGAGTCCCTATATCCGTCGCCCCCTCCTCCAACGTCCCTCCAGGGGACCGCAGGGGCGAATGCCGCCTTCTTGACAAGCGCACAGGCCCCTGGGACAGGCGATTTGTCCTGAATCCCAAGTGGCAAAACAACTGCTGCGGGAAGAGCGGAGGGGAAATATTACGGGATAGGCGCCCCCACGTCCCGGAAGTGTGCCGCGCTCGGCTGGGCCCACTCGCTCGCTCCTGCCAAGGTTCTGCTGGAGGAATCTCCGGAGTGCCCTTGCGCATGCGTCCTCAGTGCCCGAGTCGCCCGCTCGGACTTCCGGTTCCAGAGCTGGACTGGGAGGCTGGAGAGCCGGGTCTGGGGCCCGACCCTAAGAGGGTGAGGCTGGCCCGGGGGCAGAGATGCGAGTGGGTTGAGGGGCAACCCCAAGAAGGAGACGCTATCTGGGGTGGCCAGAGGGTGCTCTCGGGGCGCTTTAGCTCGGTCGGAGACCTCTGGAGGGACCGCACGACGGCTCCGAGAGTGACCTGGCCGGAGGGACCGAAGACAAAGAGGCCGGAATCCCGCACCCGCCGCTCCTAGAGTCGAGTCCCGCTCCCGCGAATCCCGCAGCACCCGGAACCCCTGGCCAGCAACCGAACTGGTCCTCAGGAGACCCATTACTACTGCCCCCTCGGACTCCCTCTCTTCACCAACTCAGTGTGACTCCCCACGCCCACCGGCCCTCGCTTCAGGAACCCAAACCAATCCTCCTAGTGCGCGAGGTTTCCCGTCAGTAGTTCCCCGAGTAGTTGCTGAGCGGTTACTTAGGCTGTGAGGGAAAACAAAGACCCAGTATTCAGTACTTTATTTTTGTCCCGGGTGGGAATTGGTAGTTGTGTAGTCTGAGGAGGCGGGGAGGATGTAAACGGTCCCCGGAAGGACTGCGGAGGTACTGGGGGAGATCAGCTGCCACCCGCTGGACAGAGGCTTTTTGCCTTCAGCAAGAGGGTGACTTGCCTTTAGATTCTCTCCAGCTCCAGGTCTCCCATATGGTTCGAACTCACTATGCAACATTGGTCAGGGGAGCTGACTGGGATCAGGTCTGGGGGGAGGTGGAAGAAGGGCAGACAATACTTTATACTTTGCTGCTTCCCGGGGCTGCCTTGAAAGTCGCCCCAAAATGGTAGCTTTTGAAAGGTCTCCTTCATGCTGTTTGGCTTGCTGTCCTTAAGTTGGTGCTACCTCACATGGCCACGTGGAGTATATGGGAAGTCAAACCAACCCTTGGCAAGACTTCAGACATATGAGTGAGTGTATTTCTTCTGATAGTGCCATCTCTCTCTACCCTAGGAAGAAACTCTTCTTACAGTTGAGAGACTCATCTGCAGGTGATTCTCCAAGGACATGGGAAAATAGGTGTAAGCCCTCCAACCCTTAAGTGGAGGGAAGCTGCTTTCTACTGTGAATGATGGCCAAACCCATTCTGAGAGGGAATGGCACTAACTCTGAGACGTTCCGACAGCGCTTCAGGAGATTTCACTACCAGGAGGTAGCCGGGCCCCGGGAGGCTTTCAGCCAACTCTGGGAACTTTGCTGTCGTTGGCTAAGGCCGGAGGTGCGCACCAAGGAGCAGATTGTAGAATTGTTGGTGCTAGAGCAGTTCCTGACCATCTTACCTGGGGAGATCCAGAATTGGGTACAGGAGCAATGTCCAGAAAGTGGAGAGGAGGCAGTGGCTCTGGTGGAAGATTTAGAAAGAGAGCCTGGAAGACCTGGACTTTCGGTGAGAAGGGAGGGGGAATTCAGAAGTGTGTGACTGGGAAGGGGCAAGGATAAAGGGCCATATTAAGGTATATACAGCTTTAAAGAGGGGCACAATCTGCTTTGGTGATGCTTAAACTTAGGGTCCTGGAACAGGTAACTTTTTCAGTTAGAGCTTATCTGGAGATGCTACCTGGGTGTACCTTTGCTATCCTGTCATAATGAGTTATTCATAGTCTTACAGGTTTTTTACTTAAGAGGGAAGAAAGGGGAATTATTTTTTAGCTGTAGGTGGGTTTACTATTTTGAGCTTTTCTTTCTGGAGCTCCAGTTGCTCTAAGCTAATGGAATAAGAAAGACCCATGTTCACTGTTAATCCTCCTCCCCTGCCAAACCTAGCCAGGTCCCAAAAGGATGAACTCTTTTGGGGTATTAAATAATCTCCTCTGGGAATGCCCCTCATTATAACCTTGCAGTGACAATTAATGGGGGTTGTTTCTAGGTCACAGTCTCTGTGAAGGGGCAGGAAGTGCGCTTGGAGAAGATGACACCCCTGAAATCATCACGAGAGTTATTAAGTGTTCGGCAGGAGTCAGTGGAACCCCAGCCCAGGGGTGTAACCAAGAAAGAGAGGGCAAGGAGCCCAGACCTGGGACCACAGGAGCAGATGAACCCAAAGGAGAAGCTCAGACCTTTTCAAAGGAGCGGTGAGGAGTAGATTCATATGGGAAGATAGGATACCATTCTAAATTGGGAAGTAGGGTTGGGAATAGTGAGTGGGAAAGGGATTTCAGGAAATGAGTTGAAATTGTAGAGTATGCAGTTGTTGGAGACCTCCTGAAGGTACGTAGTTTAGCCCTCTGGTGTAGTATTCTTGTATTTCCTCTTTCAACAAGTCGCCAGAGGATGACTTCCTAGTTTTTAATCAGAATGGAACTATTTTATTTCCTATTGGTAATGATGATACTAGGTATTTTCTAGATAAAAATTCTTTTGTATACTTGAAGGCACAGCCTCTTTTTAGTCATTTTCTTAATCCAAATTGAACTGTATTTGTTTCTTCAAGTATTACTCAGAAGCTCCATTCTTTTTTTTTTTTTTTTAAGATTTTATTTATTTATTTGACAGACAGAGATCACAAGTAGAGAGGCAGGCGTGGGGGAGGGGAGCAAGTTCCCCACTAAGCAGAGAGTCCCAGAACCCTGGGATCATGACCCAAGCCAAAGGCAGAGGCTTTAACCCATTGAGCCACCCAGGCGCCCCAGAAGCTCCATTCTTTAGACCTATTAAGGTTTTGTTATTCTCCTTTGGAAATGAAGTCTTCCAAATACCTAGTTAATTGTGGAGAACTAAATTATATTATTTGAGGGAGGGTCTGGTAGGCAGAGGCAGAGTAGGAATTTTACTTGAGAATTTCACTATACTTTCTTTTAGTAAAGCTCTACTAACTGGTGATTATTGTTTCCTTGGTAACTTTCAGGACTCTTCTCGGTTTCCCCATTGTCTTTGTGCCTACTCCTTATTGTTGTATTTGATTTTGTAGAACTTGTTTTTCTTATTTGTTCTCAGTTGAATTCTCTATTATCTGTTTGGGGTTTTTTTGATCGTTTCTTTAACTTGTTAAGGTTGTTTTGAATTTTGATCTGATCATCCAAGAAGCTAGCCTTCTCAGCCATTTGTAACAGTCTCTGTTAGCAATCCAGATGCAAGTCCCCCAAACAGAGACTTGCAGAATTAATGAGTTTTTGAACACCTACAATGCATTCTAACACCTTGCAAGGTACTCTGCAATAAGTAAACGTGCCTGTTCTCAAAGAGCTTAGGGTGTTATTTGAAAACAAATATGTGCTGAACTGAACTATATTGAAACCATGCCAGCCAATGACTGTTCGTCAATTTGTGTGAGTACAAAAGGGGTTTGGCAGAGTAAGAGATGAGGGAGGGCAGTAGGGAAGGCTTCATAGGGTGGCTCTGGTAAATACAACTTCTCATAGAATGGGTTAAAGTTGGATAGGAGGGACTTACAGGAAAGGCCCAGAGTGATGGATAATAGTATGCTGTGATCTAGAGAGGAGTCTGATATGAATGGACAGTGCATGGGAGGCACTCAGGTTAAGGTTCAGCAGTATAGTGTTTGAGCTGAGGAAGTTAGAGCCTGGAATTAGGTAGAACAGTGACTGCTGCATTTATCTGGCTATAAGAGGATAAGGGTTCTAGACTTGGATGGGGCTTAAGGAACAGAGCAGGACATCCTATGGGAGAAGCCTTTAGAACTTGGTGACATTGTGAAGGAAATGGATGAGTTGAAGTTTCTTCCCTACTCTTTTTGCCCTTGGAATCACTCTGAGTTTAATTCTCTAGTGCCAAGTGGAGAACTATAGGAGATGGGAGGTGACTATTCCCAGCAGTACCAAGACCTCTTATAAGACCTGTAAGATTCCCAGCAGTGCCAAGACCTATAAGTGGTGAGGAGAACTAGGGAACAACATGGAACAGAAGTATTTGCTCTGAACAATCAAACAGAACCTTTTCCTCTCTCTAACCCTGCTCTGGAAAATAATCTCTTTTCTTTGGGTTTTATGTATTTTTCCCACTTTCTCCAACCCATTGAACTTTCTGAGAATACTTCCTTAGACACTTTCTTTATAAGCCTCTTGGATTCGAAAAAGACAGGTCTGAACTCAGAGGTATTTTTATGATCAATCCAAATTGTGATATCCTTTGTTTGCTTCCCTGCAAGCAGGATTTCCATTTCCTAAATCCGGTGTGGTCTCCAGGTTGGAGCAAGGAGAGCCCCCTGATCTGGGCTCCAAGGAGAAGGAACTATCAAGAGGCAGTCACACAGGAGAAAGACAAATGCATGCTGATCTGTTATCACCCAAGAGAGAGAGAAGAAGCTGGGTAGACCAGGATCACTGGGGCTTTGAGGATGAGAAGGTAGCAGGAGTGCACTGGGGCTATGAAGAGACCAGAACCCTCCTTGCAATTCTCAGTCAGACTGAGTTTTATGAGGCTCTCCGAAACTGTCATAGAAACAGCCAAGTGTATGGGGCTGTGGCTGAGCGGCTCCGGGAGTATGGCTTCCTTCGGACATTGGAACAGTGTCGGACCAAGTTCAAAGGTCTCCAAAAGAGCTATAGGAAAGTCAAGAGTGGTCACCCACCTGAAACCTGCCCCTTCTTTGAAGAGATGGAGGCCCTGATGAGTGCCCAAGTCATTGCATTGCCCAGTAATGGCTTGGAAGAGGCAGCCTCTCACTCTGGCCTGGTGGGCAGTGATGTTGAGACAGAGGAGCCAGGGCAAGAGGGCTGGCAGCATGAGGAAGCAGAAGAGGCTGTGGCTGAAGAGTCGGACAGTGATGAAATGGGCCAGGAGGCCACCCCCCAAGTCCCTGACAACTCATCTGCCCCTGTTCTTTTTCGAAGTCCCAGTGGTAAGAAGCTTTTCTTTTGGGGGTTCTGGGATTAGATTTGAGGAGTTATGAGACTGCATGTGCAGTCAGGAAGTCTAATGTTGCCTGTCAGCTTTGTCACTTAAATAGAACACAAAGAGGCAGGCACTTTTCAGTTCTATGTGTATTTCATTCTCTTGTGGGAAAATTAGATAATAGTACAGAGTAATTTTAGATATTTTAAATATGTACACTCAGAAAATTCTAGAGCTCTTTAAAAGAATATCATTCCATTTCTTTATTAAAATATTTTTTTCCTGATTATAAAATCACTAACAGCTGAGAAGAACCTGGCACTATGCTATGTTTAAGGAAAATATTTATTGAGCACCTTACACAAACTGTGCATTATTTCCCCAGTTCTCAATGTCAGTTTATTTTGTGTTCCTTTTCACTTAGCATAGCATAGTGAAGGACTTCCCAAAGTTGGGGAAACATTTTCTAAGACTCTTACAGGAGATTCGCAACACACATAGTAAGAAATCTTAGTTTAACACTTGGTTGAAATATTTGCCCATGGATCTGTTTTTAAGTATTATTTATTACTGTTGATATAATTTGTATAACCATGTTGTTACGGAAAGAACACCAGAATATGAGTAGGGGGTTTGTTTCTAATCTTGACTACTAATCACCTCGGGTGACCTTCGATAGTCATCTGACCATTTCCGAGCTGCTTCCTCACCTGTAAAAAGGGGCGTGGCAGCAGGACTACTTCTCTTAAAGTTGCAGTTTCACTGTGAATAGCGATCTTTTCGTTTTTTTATTATATGTGTGTGTTGTTACTTCAGTTCTGTTACAGGTTTCTTGTCTTCCTATCTTCTTTTCCCTTTCTCAGTATGCTTTTTTCTTTCATTCTTTTTTTGACAATGGAATAAATGTAGGTAAACCACAGACATGGCACATATGCTAGCTGCCATTATTTTTATGATCTGTTCAACTTTTTCCACTGCTTTTTCTGTCTTCCAGTTCTTTCCCCAACTCCTTTACTTGACAGTGAGTGGAGGGTGATAGAAGCAGCAGCATCTCCAGGTGGCTGTCAAGTGGGAGGAAAACTCTTTGAATCTTCTTTCCCTCTAGCCTGGGGACTAGCAAGGAGCAGAGTCTGTAATCCTACTGAAGCACTGCCCAAAGGAAGCCTGCAGCACTAGTACGGGCTCAGGCTGGGAGATACTTCTCACTTTCTTCCTCTTTCCAGCTTCCACCAGACCTTTTCTCCTAAGGATAAGGTGCATGACTATCAGGCTCTCACCTTGTACCCTTCAGGTCTGAATGGCCCTTCAGGTCTTAGCTATTACTGGGCTTTTTTGAGATTGTGGCAAACGAAGAAGGGCCATAATAGGGAATGGGCAACCGCGTGATTCTGCAAGAGACTGTTCTTTGGGGTCCTGAGTCATGCTTTGAAACACTTAATTCATAAGGAAGTAGAGCTGATGGAAAAATAGTGATCAGAAAAGTTAGGGATGACTCATGAGAGTGATTGACTAGGTCTTATTCCCCTGGCCAGTTATTTTCTAGTTATGATCAGAATTCCAAAGAAATTACTAGAAGAATGGGGAAATGCATCTACTCTTGACTCAGTGTAATGAGTGTTTCAGTGATCTGGTGGAAAGACTTTTTTTTTTAAATGGCTAAAGAGAAAATAGGAATCAAGGTCCCTGTGAAATTGCTGTGGGATATAGAGAAGCAAAACATTCTAATAATGAGTTTGTATAGATTTTGGAAACAAAGTATTTTTACTTTTTCACCTAGGAGCCCAAGCTTAAGTGGTTTTTCATCATACACTTGTAGGACTGAGGAATAGAGGCTATAAAGCCCTGGATTAAGTGGTGCTGAAAATTCTTTTCTGGTGGCAGGTGTGCACTGGGGCTATGAAGAGACAAAGACTTACCTTGCAATTCTTAGTGAGACTCAGTTCTACGAAGCCCTCCGGAACTGTCACCGCAACAGCCAGCTGTATGGAGCAGTGGCTGAGCGGTTATGGGAATATGGATTCTTAAGGACACCAGAGCAGTGTCGGACCAAGTTTAAAAGCCTACAGACCAGCTATCGGAAAGTCAAGAATGGCCAAGCACCAGAGACCTGTCCCTTCTTTGAAGAGATGGATGCTTTGGTGAGTGCCAGGGTTGTTGCCCCACCTAGTGACAGCCAGGAAGAAGAGACAGCCTCTTGCCCCACCCAGACCACCAGTGAGACCAAAGCTGAGAAGCAAGCTGAGGCTGCAGAAGAGACCATAGAAGAAGATTCTGAGGATGATGAAGAGGATACTGAGGTACCCCTGGGGGTTGTCATGACCCGTGCTCCAGTCTTATTCCAGAGCCCCAGTGGTAAGATCCTTTTACTTTTTGAGGTCTGAGTAGCAGAAGGGAGACAGTGGGATTTAGGAGAAAAATCAACAATCTGAAGAGTAGGAGACTGGCTTCTATACCCAGTTCTTATGGATTCTTCTTGTGACCACCTTCTCTCTTCTCCATGTTTCTTTTCTATTAAAGCAGCTCACAGAGGGGATATAAATTATTCACCTGCCTTGCCTTCTCATAATACATCATCAGTCTGATGGGTGCAAAGTTTATAAGTTCGCTCTCATCTACATCTGAGCTAGTAGGCAGTTTACCTAGGAGGGAGTATGAAAGTTAACATCTCCTAGGTAGCATGTTGTATACCCATAGTGGGATGAAGTTGATTTTGAAAGTTCATTCTTGTTAAATGTTTTTTTCCTCTACTTCAAACTTGCATACAGGTTGTATGTCTACTTTATTCACACCTATGAAAACCGAATAACCTCTTCAGCCACGGCTGGGCAAAAGTCCGAGATTTCTTAGGGAATGGACTGTTTGAACCTTAGCCGTTGTATAAGAAAAAGAAATACTTCACTATGGCTTCCCTCCTTGTGGGAAGAATAATTCTGATTTTGGAGTCATACATGTATGTGAATCTGAACTCTCTTGTCCATTAGCTAGCTGAATGACTCAGAGCAAGCTATTTAAAACCCTGTACGTTTGCTTACATATTACAATGTACCTCACTGAAGCTGATGTAAATGAGGTACTATGGTGAAGCACCTAGCACAGTGCTCAGGCACACAGTAAGTATTTAATAAATAATAGTTTTCTTTTCAAAATGTTCTTCAGATGTACATTCTTCAAGGGTGTCCCATGGAGGTGTTAATATGTTCCACTAAAAAAATGTCTTGTAAGTTAAGGAAGTGCTAAATTACCCTCCTCAGAGGCCCACAATACACACTCACATATTTAAGATTCTGAGATTTCATTAAATTTAACAAATCTCTGTTTCACGGGGGCATCTTACATCACTGAGCTTTCTGGATAGAAATACTGTCTTTAGTGGGTACATAAACAGGCTGATGCTCAGTATTCCTTTGCTCTCAGATTTTGTCCAGGGAATTTGGGATCCAGAATTTGAAACATCCGAAAATTCTGCAAATTCAAAGTCAATTTGCAAACTGAAAACTGAAAACTGCAAATTCACATAGCTTAGGCCTGGGGAGCCTGGTATTTGGCTCTTAGAAGAATATTAAAAGCTTAGCTTGGGCATTAGAGTAGTGCTTTGGGAACACTCAATGTTTATTCTTCCAGGGAAAAGAGATTGTTTTAGGGAGATATTTCCTAGCAAAATTTCTCTCTCAGAAGACCTTCTGTTCTTTGAAAGACACCAAATATTTTCCTACCCTGTTTTCATTCTCAATATACATTGGAATTTGAGGGGAGGGGGACTCAGATAGCTCTTTTGGATATAGAAGTTTTCAAGGTTTTCCTGGGTACTCCTGGACCTATCTTAAATCTGGTAGGTTTTCCTTGTTATACTGAGAGAGTTTTCTGAAGATGATGGGTATCCAGGAAGCATTAAAAGAATATATTAATCAGCCCCTATAACAGATGAGAAACATGTGATTGGTTACTAAGCACAGGAGTAAAAACACTGGAATTCTAATTGGTAGTAGTCACTGGGGATCTAGTGCTCCCTAATTTTTATCTTTAATCATCTAATATGATACTTACTTTACCCCCAGCACATAATATTGAGGAAATGGATAACCTTTGAAATTCTATTCTTATATCAGGTTTTGAGGCTGGATTTGATAATGAAGAGAATCTAAAACGAGATATTTCTGAGGAAGTACAACTACATAGAACATTACTTGCAAGGTCTGAAAGGAAACTGTCCCGGCATCTTACTCAGGGTAAAGGTGGTGAGAGTGAATGTAAATCAGGACAACAGTGGGCAACGACCCCAGGGGAGAGAAGAGGAAAACCAACACTCCCAGAGAGGAGTTTAGGTAAAGTTCTAAATCATCAGAGACCTTACTTGGGAGAGAGACCCTGTAAATATCTCAGATACAGCAAAAACTTTGTTCCAAATTCCCACCTCATGCATCAGATATCTCATCAAGTAGAAAATCCATATAAATGTGCTGATTGTGGAAAAAGCTTCAGTCGGAGTGCACGCCTCATCAGACACCGCAGAATCCACACTGGAGAGAAACCTTACAAGTGTCTTGACTGTGGGAAAAGTTTCCGTGACAGTTCAAATTTCATCACCCACAGGAGAATCCACACAGGAGAAAAACCCTATCAATGTGGTGAGTGTGGAAAACGCTTCAATCAGAGCTCAAGCCTTATAATTCACCAGAGAACCCACACAGGAGAAAAGCCCTATCAATGTGAAGAGTGTGGAAAAAGCTTCAACAATAGTTCTCATTTCAGTGCACATCGGAGGATACACACAGGAGAGAGACCTCATGTGTGTCCTGACTGTGGAAAGAGTTTCAGTAAGAGTTCTGACTTACGTGCACACCATAGGACCCACACAGGAGAGAAACCCTATGGGTGTCATGACTGTGGCAAATGCTTCAGTAAAAGCTCTGCCCTTAATAAGCACCGAGAGATCCATATGCGAGAAAAACTTCTGTCACAGTCAGCACCTAAGTAAGCCCCTGAGAATTTAAAGAAAAGATACATGCATTGAAATTGTTAGGAAAAGTCTTCCAATAGTAGATCCATCTCCTAGCTCCAACGAGCTTAGGAAACCCTCTAAGATTTACCCCACTTTGTCCATGTTTTTCCTGGGTCTATGAATTCCTAAGGTAGTTATCTTAAGAATGAAAGGAAGATTTCAGTCTCTCTCCTTGCCTTCACTGGAAATGAGAAATAACACCTTTATCTCTCAGTGCCTATGTTGTTTCCTTAATAGAGAGGATGTAGTAGTAGATCCCATGTATTTATTTATCCTGATACTCAGCTGCATTTCAACTGGAAAAACTTACCATGACAGCATTTCAGAGAGAGGTCGTGAGCCTTATTCTGAGTGGGTCTAGCTTTTTATAAAATAATGGAAATGCAAAAAAGTGGCTTTTTTTGTTCATATAAGTCTGTGCTCAGAATGACATCTGTCATGTCCACTCTTCATTTACCTTAAAGAATTTAATATCCATCTTGGTTCTGACCTATGAATCATCTTGTTAAAAGCCAGGTGTTCTATATGGGGAAACAGTATAAACTTTATATAAATATTGAGGTGTGAACCCTGGATTTCTTAATTTCTTCAAAGCTCTGGAATATAATAATATATTTAGAGCATTCTAGATAGATTTTTTTTTCTTCTATTCCATCTGATACGAATTTCATCTGTCCCTGCTGGTCCAGAAGTGCAAAGAGCTAGCCAGCGGGGTATGTTGATATGAGAGAAGGCATTTAAAGCTGCCAGTAGGGGGCTGTCTGCATTTCGCACACTCTAAACACCTAGTATAGTGTTACACCCCATGGTCACTGAATACTCATGTGCATTGAGCAGAAACAACTGCCACATACCCATGAGTTAGGAAACAGACCACTTTGTGCCAATAACTCTTTACCCTAATGGCAAGGAGGACAGATTATCTTTGGTCACTGGAGTTGCCAATACTTGCACACATGCACATATTCAACTGTCTAGATCTAATTTTTTAAAAAGATTTTATTCATTTGTCAGAGAGTGAGAGAGAGAGCACAAGCAGGGGGAGCAGCAGGCAGAGAAGCTCCTGAGCAAGGAGGGAGCATCCTGCTGATGCAGGACTCATGTACAGATTTATTTCTAAAAGCTCTTCAAACACAAGTGTAATTCTGATCTATATAATCAAATAGTATTGAATAATTGCCCACCTGTTCATAGCAGTAATGATGAGCCCTGTACAGCACAAGGTAAATAAGCCCTGTCCTTATTTTTATAACCTAAAACAGATGACACTGACATGGACAAATAATAAATGCACATGTAGAGCTGCAATAGTTTTAGAGAAATCTATAAATCTAGTAACATTTTGCATAAATGTTAAGGTCTAATGCATTATAGTTTTCTATAAGAAAAACCTGGGAGGATTTTCTTCTCTTTATTCAGGAAGGCTTCATGAAACAGCAAGTGTTCAAGGAAGGAAGGTTACTGGGTAAGTTAGGGTGGGATGAAATCCCCAAACCAATCACAAAACTGAGTGTTGAGTGGGTGAGAAATGGGAAAATTGGAGAGCAAGGTGTTTTACGCAGATGGAGCCAAGAGCAAAGGACAGACTGTAAGGAAAATTAAACAAATCTTGGAGCTGCACAAAATCTGAGGAATAGTATTATCTAGGCTACGCACGAGGCAGAGAACTGCCTTAACTGGGACATGGAGTACCAGAGGCAGATCAGGATGTGGTCCCATCCACCTATAATAAATCAGATACTGCGCTGTTCTTATTGATGAAAGAGCCAGCTTGCACTAGAGAAGAAGAATGAGCTGTTTGAGGGGACTAGCTCCTATGGGAGACAAAGGTCAGAAACTAGTATCTTAAGAAGATACTACAGGGGGCAGGTCTGAGGAAATGTGAACAGATGGCTAAGGTCTAGGATAAGTAGCTGTTTCATATTCATATATAATCAGAGTCCTATGGCTGGAATGAGGTATCAAAGAGGAATAGGGAGATAGAATATTCTGTCATTCATAGCTTGCTATGTTAGGTGAGAGGTTGAGTAGGGTTCTGGTATTGAGGGATCATACTACAAAGAATTTCCTAATGTTTATTAGGACAAGATGGTATCTCAATTATGTGGCCTAAGGAGACAGGAAGATAGAAGAAACACCAATCTAAAGCAGTGCCTCAGGATTTGAGATGGTTTAGTAAGTGTGTCTTTTAAATGTGTTTTTTTTTTTTTAATATGGGAGATTACTGTCTTTAGTATATTTATGGATAGTTGTGTATAAAAAGTACTGGTTGGGGGTATCAGCAGATATGAATTCCGGTTCCAGATGTCTTGTGTGTAAGTCATCCTGTTTCCATCTCCCTTTCTGTAAAGCAGAATAATGTTTACACCTTAATCTGCCTCTCAGGGATACCATGTTAATAAAAATTAATGTCTATAAAGTACCCAGTGTTTCTTCAGATGGTTTACCCCATCCCACACCCCACCAAATATACATGTGCAAATTACTAAGTTGTTGTTGCTAGGAAAAGAAATTTTTACTCACTTTTTTGGCTCCCTGTGTGGGCTTACCAGAAGTATGCCTGTTTGAATCTTTATGTGCTAGACTGAGAAACAAATTAGGATGTGGTAGAAGAGAAATTAGAATGAAAATTCTGTGGTGTCTATATCTGTATCCATTAGTACAGTGTATTCGACCTGTCATATTATTATGACCTGTCATAACTGAGCATGGAGAGTCTTACTTTAAAAGACCCAGTACCAGCCTCCCTTCTCCCCACCAACCTCCAGATGAAGAGAATGTACCTAAGGAACAGGGCAAAGGCAAACTCTCTTACTGGGGAAAGCCCATTTCATCTCAAATAGCTTAACAAGGCTTTTTCTCCTACCCAGTCTGCATTCCTAAGGATGGAAGAAGCAAGAAATAGTCTTCCAACATTCAAAGAAAGAGAAACCAAGGCCAATGTAGGTGGAGTAAGAGGATCTGTGCACCCTACCCTTTTAATATTCATAAAACCTTTGTGGGGACATACTAAGCGACACATAGAGCAAAGGAAGTAAGGATGTATTAGCAGGAGCTGAACAATCCTATCCTCATCAGTTGTTTTCTAGTGCTATTGTTTCTTTTTCTTCATTTTCCCCACACTACCAATTTTTTTAAAGTATTTATTTATTTATTTTAGAGAGAGAAAGTATGCACTTGCAAACGGGGAAGAGGGAGAAGAAAGACAGAGGGAGAAAGAGACAGAATCTCAAGCAGACTCCATGCTAAGTGTGGAGCCAGATACAGCTCTCCAGGGTAGGGCTTGGCCCCAGGACCTTAAGCCCATGACCTGAGCCAAAACCAAGAGTCAAACACTTAAGCAATTAAACTATCCAGATGCCTCGAGGTAGGTTTGGGGCTCAAACTCATGACCATGAGATCAAGAGTTGCATGTTCCACTAACTGAACCGACCAGGTGCCCCACATTCTTCCTTTTGATTGCTTACTATGGCCAATTCTACAGAACTTAATAACATTTATATGTTTTCTCTTGTTGTTGCCATTTCTCTTTTACTATAGTTGGAATATGGAGGCTGAGTCTTATTAACTCTGTAGAGAACTATTTTTATGGTGACCAGGTAGGAAAGGGAAGCTGAGATAGAAGCAATCAATTCTTCCATTATTCAATTCAAAATCCTATACACTCAACTGTCCAGTGAGATGCATATCAAAGTTTAGACATATAAAATAGTATATATTCTCTGATATCATTAAGCTTAAAGTAACATGTTATGTGGAGATATTTTAGTTATGAGTTTAAATTACTCCTACATCCACCATGGTGCTCTTTCAGGAACAAACTTTGGAACAATCAGAAGTCAAATTAAAAGCAGGAAATAGGGGCGCCTGGGTGGCTCAGTGGGTTAAGCCGCTGCCTTCGGCTCAGGTCATGATCTCAGGGTCCTGGGATCGAGTCCCGCATCGGGCTCTCTGCTCGGCGGGGAGCCTGCTTCCCTCTCTCTCTCTCTCTCTCTGGCTGCCTCTCCGTCTACTTGTGATTTCTCTCTGTCAAATTAATAAATAAAATCTTTAAAAAAAAAAAAAAAAAAAAAAGCAGGAAATAGAAACCTAAGGAGACCTCAAGAAGCGTCTGGTATAGCTCCGTGATGGTCAAAATTACAGAGGGATAAGTTAGGAACATTTAAAAAAACCCACCACCTTGATTCCAGGGGGATTAATCATGAGAGGGACAAAGCCAGATCTCAGAAGCTAGCTTTATCTGTCACTAGTAGTCACCCTGACTACTGGGTATTCAAAAAAATCCATGGTATACAGTATAACCTGGAGTCAGCAGTTCTGGAGAATACTTAAGTAAAGGGAATTTGAGTAAAACAAGGAAAACAAAATACAGAGCACTGTTGTCACAATTACAAGGCTTAACGGTTTTGGGGGCAATTTGTTTTCCTTCTCCTCACCTTTAGTTATTCTAAAACTCTTCTTGATGACAAACTCCTTTATTTTCCTCAAGGTTTATGATCATTAATGGAGAGGGACTGTTTGGTCAAATATCTGGTGTAGTAGGGAGTTTATTTTTTATTTATTTATTTGACAGACAGATCATAAGTAGGCAGAGAAGAAGGCAGAGAGAGAGGAGAAAGCAGGCTCCCCAGGAAGCAGAGAGCCCAATGTGGGGCTCGATCCCAGGACCCTGGGATCATGACCTGAGCCAAAGGTAGAGGCTTTGACCCACTGAGCCACCAAGGTGCTGTGTGGGGAGTTTAGATAGCTGCCACCTTCAGGTCCCTTCCAGTAAGCAGCATGGAGGTAAGCTCTGTAAGACTTTAGAGCCTGCCAGCCATGGGACCAGTCATGAGTAAGCTACTGGTGATGGAGCCCGTGGTACCTGGCTGCTGTGCTTCAGAGGGAGTGGTGGACAGTTTACTATGTGGGAGATGTCAGGAAGCTCTTGGTTGCAACACATATTCAAAAGTAGTTCACCTCATTGCAGCTTAAAAATGTAACACTTTGGGTTTCAGATGATTCCACTTCCTCCTCAGTTCAGACCTGGTGCTGTCAGAAGCAAAGATGTAGTCGATGGATTTGTAAGACAGATCCCACACCTGAGACTGGGTCAAATTAAATGTTTCAGCTGCTAGTTGGTACTCTTGAGAAAGGTGTGTTGCAAAAACACCCTTATCATCGGTCTGCCAAAACAAAACAAAAATAAAACCAAAAACCAAAATAAAACAAAAAACAAAAGTTTTAAAATTAACAAGGAAATGATTTTTTAAAAACTGTAACTCATGTTTAGTCTATATTTCCCTCTTTACCATGCTTCTTTTAAGAGTCTAAACAAGTCTATAAATGCATCCATGCATATCTCTAACTAAATAGGCCTGTTTATCCTTTTTAAAACAAAATCCAAAAACACCAAGGCAGGGGCTCTCAACCACATATTAAAATCACTAGGAAGCTTTTAAAATGTATCTGTGTACAGGACTCACCCCAGATCAGATAAAACAGAATCTCAAGGGATGGGCACTTGGGCATCAGTATTTTTTTATGTTTCTCTGGGCACTGCCTAGGACCTTTATCCATAGAGCTAAACCTGAGTCACCTGGCCCTCTGCAGCCTCACATGCCCTGATCCTCTCTCACTCCTCTACTTTGGCAGCATCCCAAGGCACATGAGGCACACGAGGCAGTCAGCTAGTAGTGACTGTCGACCTACTACAATAATAAAACAAAAAAGGAGCAAAATACTTCATACAAAACACCTTACACAGATCACAGATGGATGGGCGATGCTGTACCAGAATCCAAAATGATGCTGGTCATAAGATGGAACTGTCTGACTTTTGATGTTTGAGGTCAAACAGAGTTCTAGATGAAAGGAGGAAAAGGTCTCTTATTAAAAGCAGATTAGTAGACTCATTCACCAGTGTTCACCAAGTAGATACATGAGAAATTTTTCCGAGATATGTTAATTTTCAATAGTTCATTACTTTACAAAACTGACCTTAGGTATGAAAATTTATAGTTCAGTTAGTGTAGTGGTACAGGATGTATGTGCTGCAAGTTTTGGCAGCAACTGTGCCAGGCAGGGAATTAATATCTTCTTCACAGCTATGTGCGTCCCCCTTTCTTTTATCCAAAATGGAGAGGAAAGGGGAATGTTATAAGCCAGTCCCCATGGAGAAAGCAGGATAGAGTCATGAAGGAATTTTTGAATGGTTGTTGCACTTCTTCCTGGTCTTCTAGTGGAGGCTAAAACATAATGGTAGCACTGCTTGAGGGCTACAGTATTATACAAAAAGCCAAGAGCAGAAATGGACTTAAAGAAAACCCCTAAACTCGTTTACTCAGACAACCATCTATTCCCTGTCTGCTGCAAGTTAAGTCCATCTTAAGAATGACTTCTATTAACAAATTCCTGCCTTGACACACTACTGAGCTCCCCAGCCACAGCAGAAATACTTCACTGACTTAATTGATGGTATCTGCTCAGTGTGATAAGGCAGCCTCAACATAAGGCAGCCTCAACATAAGGCCGACTCAGTCTAAGGGATGGCAGCCTGCCCCCCTCACACGGCTGGGCACAAAGTTGAACTACCACACTAATCGCTATGTAAGTGTTTCCATCTTCGGAACTTCCGTGGATGTTTAAAAATGTCCTTAGTAAAAAGAAAAAAAAATCTCATTATGAATTGCTGAAAACTCCATATGTAATTAAAAAACACACATCACACACAAATGTTTCTGCAAACTGATCATTCAGTAAAATGGTTTTCAGCCAACTGCTTCTTTTCCTCCGGAGAAGGCCTTTCCCAACCATAACATTGACCAGTGGTTATCTCATCACTATTATCTCACACTGTTTAATTTTCTTCAAACACTGACATTTTCTTGTGTAACTGTTTACTGTCTCTTTTACCAATGCCAAAATATAAGTTCCTTGAGAAAGAAACCTTGCCTGTTTTGTTTACTGCTCTATTCCCAACAATTTGAAAGTAACTGAAACAGAACAGGCACACATGAGGACAAATACGTAATAGTCAACACACATATAAAACTATGTCTTGGAATCTTCCATAATTCTTAATTTTTAAATAAATGTCATATATTTTCATAACATTAATTTCATTAAAGTCATTTTAAAATACTAGATGACCCTATTCCTTCAATAAAATAATTATTGAGTTCCAAAAACTGGGGAATGTAGCAGTGAACAAGACAGACAAAGGCCCTGCTTTCATGGAGCTTATATTCTAATGGAAGCTAAAACTTTCTATTACTTTAAGGCTCAGGAGGCACATGTCCAAGCAACTTTTAATTTCTAAATGACACTTAAATATTTAGAATAGGAGTTCTCCACATAAGGGTTGCAACCTGGTGGCTGGGGACAAATGTACACTCTTGTCTGGAGGACGTGAAGCCTTACGCCTTACCCAGTGGTATCTGGTATTGCCTCACGAAGTCTACCAGGTCCAGGGATCCTCCCTCAGAGGAGTTGAGAAATGTCCCATGCCCAATTCTGTCAGGAAGCAGATCCAGAAGTACTTGTGTTTCTTGTTTTTGGTTTGGAATCTGAAAAAAAGGGGGGGCATAAGTAACCTCTTTCAGTGATTTTTTAAAAAAGATTTATTTATTTGACAAAGAGAGACAACGCAAGCAGGGGGATTGGGAGAGGGAGAAGCAGACTTCCCACTGAGCAGGGAGCCAATGCAGGGCTCAATGTGGGGCTCGATCCCAAGACCCTGGGATCACGAACTGAGCCGAAGGGAGATGCTTAATGACTGAGCCACCCAGGTACCACTTTCAGGGATTTTTTTTTTTTTTTTTTTTTTTTTAAAGATTTTATTTATTTATTTGACAGAGAGAAATCACAAGTAGTTGGAGAGGCAGGCAGAGAGAGAGAGAGGGAAGCAGGCTCCCTGCTGCGCAGAGAGCCCGATGCGGGACTCGATCCCAGGACCCTGAGATCATGACCTGAGCCGAAGGCAGCGGCTTAACCCACTGAGCCACCCAGGCGCCCCACTTTCAGGGATTTTTAAAGGTACTTTTTTCTGTAGCCAGCTACTTTGTCTCTCAGAGAAGATAATGCATTCTGGAAAGCTGAACTATCTATACCTTCCCAGCTTTCTTCTTTGCCTTTATTTTCCCATTCATTTCCCAATATTCTTCTAGATTTGTTTCAAAGGTAGTAATAATTATGGTTAACAAGCATAATAATAATAAACACTTTTAGACCTGCTTTGTGCCTTTTCACAATAAATTCTCCTTTAAACCTCACAAAACTCTTACAAAGTACTAAGATGAAAAAAACTGAAGTTCAGAAAAAGTAACAGGATCAACTTGGGAACAGAATTGAAACAAGAAAGGGACCTTTCATTTTTTAATTTTTTCCTTCTACATTACACTTCTCTACACTTGGGATTTCTTCAGATATACCTAACTTATGTAGTTAAAATTTAAAGTTTTTTTTTTTTTTTTTCAAGTTATCTAAAGCCATGGAGCTCTGTCTGACTCCAGGGCCCAGATTCTCTGTGTAGTGTACTCGTGTTTTATTTTATTTTTTATTTATTTTTTTTAAGGATTTTCTTCATTTATTTGAGAGAGACAGAGACAGAATGAGCTCAAGCAGCGGGGGGTGGGGGGCAAAGGGAGAAGGAAAGAAACTCAAGCAGACTCCATGCAGAACCCATGTGGGGCTCGATCTCATGACCCTGAGATCATGACTTAAGTGGAAATCAAGAGTCGGATGCTTAACGGACTGAGCCACCCAGGTGCCCCATTCATGTTTTATTTTGACACAGGTAGCTACATACATACCACAGCTACCATGAAAAGGTCTAGATGTACTCTATCTGCTAGACAGCCTACAAGACAAATGACCATAACATGAGGAAATGAAGTGTTTCATATCTAATGAATCAAACAAGAAAAGCAACAGAATAAAGAATATTAAAAAGAATTGTTAAGGAAACAAATTGGCAAAAGAAAAGAAAAAAAAAAGAAAAGCAAAAGAGACTAAGGTAAAGGGAAGGTTCTGATGCTGTGCACAAAGACCACAGATAACGAGACATGTTGGTTGTTCCATTTTATTGACCATAAGCTTCAATCAGACATCAGTTCCATTAGCAAGAGGGAAGTCCTATGAGTGACAGATCTTTTTGTTCAGAGTGTGGAAACACAGATCCTATCTTTTAAGTTCTGCCACCAGATTACTCTTTGCTTATAGACATGAAAATATCAGTATTGACAAGAAGCTCCAATTTTTCCTTAATTTTTAAGTCATGATGCTATTCAACATTTATATATTACTGCATCTAATACAAATAACTCTGTGAGGAAAGTAGCCTAAGTATTATTTCCTGTACTTGAGACAATAAACTCCAGATTCATCAATCTATATACACTAATCATGTACAGCTTTTTGTATGTCAAAAAAAAAAAAAAAGAAAAAAGAAAATGTATGTCAAAAAAAAAAGAAAGAAAGAAAGAAAAAAACCAAAAACAAATAGAAGTACTTCGTTATAACGTAAACCCATCCGTAAAATGGGGGAAAGTGTAGTTGACTCCCTTGTTTGCCTCATAGGGATGTGCTTAAGTAAGTAATTGTTCTCTAGCCATCATCTCTACATTATCTGTCATTGTGCTCATGTTGCCAAGGAGCTGGGGCCCAATGATGGGCACCTGATCTTCTGATGAGCCTTATAAAATAATAATGAGCTACTTCTTTTCTTGCCAGTGCACGTGATACATTGAGGTCCCTTACCCTATGAGGACAGGTGAGATGAACTGGTGTTTTTCAGTGACAGCTTGCCAATGACAAGACTGATGATGAAAACTTAACACATTTTCTCTAGTAAGATGTCAATAACTTTTTTTAATGACATAATGATACTGTGAGTCAATAGCCACCCTCATGAATGACAAAAACAGAAACAGTAACAAGGGACTAAAGCAAGTCATACCTTTATCATAATTTACAGTAAAAAAATTTCTACTTTCCTTCTTGTCTTTTTTTTTTAATCTCCAGGTTTAATTTTAGCCATTTACAAATGATTATTTTCACCGTAATCTATCTTCTCCAGCCTAATTTTACAATATTATTTACCTCTGAAAGATGCAATGCCAACTTCAGGCCTGCTTTTTTAGCTTCTAAAAGTGGTTCCAAGAAGTCTTTTGCCTGTCCTACCTTGAAGATAAAAGTTAAAATGAAGATGCATGAAAATTCTAGGCAGACTGAAGAATCAGCTACTGTGTGTCAATAAACAAAGGAATAAGATAATGGCAAGTGAAAAAATGTCAGATTGGCTCATTTGAAAATTTCAATTATAAAGCACCTACAGTGTGCCAGACACTTTAGGGAACATAAAGCTCACAAAAACAATCCCTACTGTCAAGAATATTGAGTCACATATCAGCGAACCTGAAGTCAATCAGCCACACTAGATATAGAGGTTACCAAGTTTTATTTCTGTAAGGAAATCCTAGATATCTAGTGCTAAGGAGGAGAATCCACCTGATTTAGGAACCTGTAGGACTATAGCAAAGAAAGCTTCTACCAAATGGATGAATGAAACGAGAGCACAATGGTCCAGGTTTAGACAAAGCCTTAAGAACCAGTTTCATGGGACAATCTAAATCCTGTGGTTTTCAACCAGGGACAATTCTGCCCCCGCCATCCCCCCACCACCCCGGAACTTGGTAGTATCTGGAAACATTTTTGGCTGTCACAACCAAAAATGCTACTGGTATCCAGTGGGTAGAGAAGAAAGGAATGCTACAAAACATGCTGCAATACACCGGACATTCTCCCAGGATAAAAAATTATCTGGCCCAAAATATCAGTAGTAACATAAGTGAGACACTGTGTTTGAATCTGACATTCAAGAAGCTCTAGGCCAGCCTTTCTCAACTGGGGGGTTCTGTGAGATAAGTAAGGCATAGCCATAATTAAATACTAATTATTAGATAAACACTGTATGTAATGACTTAATTTCTCTCTTCTCATTCAGATCTTTTTTCTTTTTTAGAGAGCTTAATTCTTCCATAGAACCCTGGTTGAGAACAGCTGCTATAGACATTCTGGTCATCCAGGGCAGAATAGGTCTTTTTTTTTTTTTTTTTTTTTAAGGTTTTATTTATTTGAGAGAAAGAGAGAGAATGACTAGGGGGGAGAGGGAGACGCAGACTTTCTGCTGAGCAGGGAGCCCCAGTGTGGGGCTCAATCCCAGGACCCTAGGATCATGACCTGAGCTGAAGGCAGATGCTTAACTGACTGAGACACCCAAGTGCTGCCCCCCATCCACCTTTTTTTTTAAGATTTTATTTAAGAATAGGTCTTCATCCACTGGGAGCCTGCTAGACCTCTGGAGAATGCAGGATGCCCCAACCTAATACTTATCCCACAAACTGATTCTACTTTTCAGAAATAAAAAGTATTTAAGAAAAAGAGCTTACAGTAGGGTCTCCACTGAGATCAAGGCCAAGAACTGTATTGTCAGCAGAGAGGAAGAACTCTTCCGCAAGTTTAACGGTCTCCTTGGCTACTGAAGGGCCACCTCTTCTGTCAATTGCTATCAAATACCTTTAATATAAGAAAAACACAGTTGAAAACAAATATAGTGAGGATGAAAAAAACAACTCTGAGTATGGCCAGAGAAGTATGGCAGGCTACATGTAAGTCACTTAGTAGAAGTACAGCCTGACAGGACAGCTTACTTTGCCAGACGGCTTGAGACCATAAATTCCTAAATAGTACCAAACATCTAGTTAGTGTTCAAATTCTTAAATGTTTCATGTTTTTTTTTTTTATTCTTGCATTTGTTTTTTAGTTTGATTCAGAATTCAACTGAAGTCCACAGTGGACTTCAGATTTATTCTGAAGGCACTCCCTCCACACCCCACCTTCCCTTCTCCGCAAACCCCCACTGTTTTTCTTGAATTTATTTCTTGAATTTAAAGAAACCATATCCTTTTTCTATAAAGTCTCCTACAATAGTCATTTTGCTGAGTGAATTCCTGTGTTGTTAACCTATTTCTTCTGTCTCTTGTATCTCCTACAAATTGAAAACTGGATCTAGTCTAGAGGCTTGATCAGATTCAAATTCTTAGCAAGATTATTTCATAAGTGGTGGTGTGTTATTTCATTAGAGGGCTTAGACTCATTATTTCAGTAAGTGTTAAAAAATGGTAATATTCTAACACATATCCAATAGCTGATACAAGTTCATTCTTCATGTTAGCTGAAATTCTACAAGCCATCTAATACCCAGAGAATCTCTACTAATATTACATAATTTTCCTCTCACATTTATTAATTTATCTATTTTTTTTTACACACATGAAATTCCTCCAGCATTTATTTATTTATCAAATTTGGATCAATGATATATAAATGCAGTCTTTTTTTTAAATTCACAGTTTATCCTAGCATTAAATATTAGAAAACAATATAAATCATATGACCATAACATAACTGTCTTCTGCTAAATGTTTTAGGATATTTTCCACTTTTTTATAAATAACCCTATAGGGGTGCCTGGGTGGCTCAGCTGGTTAAACATCTGCCTTGGGGTTGGGTCATGATCCTGGGGTCCTAGGATTGGCCCAGTGTTGGGCTCCCCACTCAACAGGAAGTCTGCTTCTTCTCCCTCTGTCCTTCCCCTTTGCTCATGCTCTCTCACATTCTTACTCTCTCTAAAATAAATAAATATTTAAAATAAATAAATAACACTGCAATAAAGATTCTTACACAAAAATCAATTTATTTCTTTGGATACATTTCTAGAAGTGGAGTACTGGGTCAGAAGGAAACATTTTTTTTTTTTTTTTTTTAAAGATTTTTTTTTTTATTTATTTATTTGACAGAGAGAAATCACAAGTAGTTGGAGAGGCAGGCAGAGAGAGAGAGAGAGAGGGAAGCAGGCTCCCTGCTGCGCAGAGAGCCCGATGCGGGACTCGATCCCAGGACCCTGAGATCATGACCCGAGCCGAAGGCAGCGGCTTAACCCACTGAGCCACCCAGGCGACCCAGAAGGAAACATTTTTATACATCTTAATACAGACTACTTTTTTAAAGAGGTTTTATTTATTATATACGCTTACTAGCAGTGCGTAAGTTCACAAACAGTGGTCATTACCGTTTTCTGGCAGGGGGGCTACAGAAATGGCATTGTAACATTTCTTTTTAAAATTGTCTAAGGGGTGCCTGGGTGGCTCAGTGGATTGAAGTCTCTGCCTTCAGCTCAGGTCATGATCCCAGGGTCCTGGGATCGAGCCCTGCATCGGGCTCTCTGCTCAACAGGAAGCCTGTTTCCCTCTCTCTCTGTCTCTGCCTACTTGTGATCTCTGTCTGTCAAATGGATAAATAAAATCTTTAAAAAAAAATGGTCTGATTGGAGGGCGCCTGGGTGGCTCAGTCGTTAAGTGTCTGCCTTCAGCTCAGGTCATGATCCCAAGGTCCTGGGATTGAGCCCCGCAATGGGCTCTGCTCCGTGGGGAGCCTGCCTCTCCCTCTCTTACTCCCCCCACTTGTGCTCCCTCTCTGTCTCTGTCAAATAAATAAATAAATAAACAAATAAATAAAAATCTTTAAAATTATCTGATCGGGATGCCTGGGTGGCTCAGTCAGTTGAGTGTCCAACTCTTGATTTCGGCTCAGGTCATGATCTCAGATTTGTGAGATCTAGCCCCATGTTGGCTCCATGCTTAGCAGGGAGTCTGGGTGAGATTCTCTCTCCCTCTCCCTCTGACTTTCCCCTAGCCCCTGTACACTTTCTCTCTCTCTCAAATAAATCTTTTTTAAAAAATTACCTGATTAGTGAGATTAAATAGTTCCCTACAGACTTATCAGTCATTTGTAGGTCTTCTTTTCTGAATTCTCTTCTTTTGCCTGCTTCTTTTTGGGAAGGGTGTGGGTGTTAGTCTAGTTAAGCTTAATTTGGAGAGATTTTATAAGCAGAAATTACACAGGTAGCTTTCTTCCTTCAAGGACTTATTGAGCCCTGATTTGTGTCATCTCTCGTCTAAGTACTGTGTAAACAAAAGACAAGGTTCCTGGCCTCTTGAACTTATACTCTAGTAGGTATGTACACACAAATAAAACAAGATAATTTCTGATCTTATCAAGAAGAGTGCCATAAGGAAATAGAAAGGATTACTAGAGGATTTGTGTGTGGGGGGAATCTTTAGATAAAATGGTCAAGGAAGGCCCCCTGAGGAAGTGACAGTCAAATTGAGAACTTGATAATGAAAAACCAGCCATGCAAGGATATGGCAGGAACTGTGTTCTAGGCAAAAGTAACAGGATGTACAAAGATGCTGACATGAGACATTCTTGGCCTATTTGAGGAACAGAGAACAAACCAGTGTGTAATAATGACAAGTGGTCCACATAAGGCTATTGAAGTAAGAGAGGCAACCAGGGGCGCCTGGGTGGCTCAGTGGGTTAAAGCCTCTGCCTTCGGCTCAGGTCATGATTTCAGGGTCCTGGGATCGAGCCCCACATCGGGTTCTCTGCTCAGCAGGGAGCCTGCTTCCCCGTCTCTCTCTCTCTGCCTGCCTCTCTGCCTACTTGTGATCTCTGTCTGTCAAATAAATAAAGAAAATCTTAAAAAAAAAAAATAAATAAAGACATTAAAAAAAAAAAGAGAGAGAGGCAACCAAATCACATGGGACCATGTAGGCCACAATAAGAAGTCTGGATTTTGGCTGAAGAGCAATGGGAAACTGTATTTGTCTAGAGCAACAGTACTCAAAATGTTTTGCAACATGAATAAACTCAGCACTGCATTCTCAACTTTAAGCA
Organism: Mustela lutreola; assembly: GCF_030435805.1. Classification (NCBI taxonomy): domain Eukaryota; kingdom Metazoa; phylum Chordata; class Mammalia; order Carnivora; family Mustelidae; genus Mustela; species Mustela lutreola. The sequence goes on along the minus strand of NC_081296.1, from coordinate 69,481,235 downwards.
ATAGATTTCTTGACTCCATTTTTCTAAAAGTCAGTTATTATTTGATTTATAAAAATCTATTACACTCATGATCAAAATAACAACATTTTCACCTTCTAGTTTTTTTAAAATGGTGAACACTAAGGTACAATGCTTCTTACCTAACATCAATGTCAATGTTTTCTTGTTTGGACTGTTTTATACCCTCAAGTACAGATTCCACATAAGTCTTTTTAGTCATTCCTGGAAAAGGACATAAAGAAAGTATTTGTAAAGAGATAATCAACTATTTTATCCTTCAACATTAGCATCCCTCTATGAACAATTACGTTTTTACTTTATGCTGTGACAAGGGCATAATTAGAGAGGAGTTAAAACATAGTCCTATGGGTACATTTTCATAAATGCTAACAGTACTTTAGTAAATTTTTTTAAATGAAGTACTAAAAAGCAGAAATGGAAAGAAAGACATACAAAATATAAGCCCATTTAAAAATTATTCTTAGATCCAACAGAAATTAAACTACTCTCATGGGGTGCCTGGCTGGCTCAGCTGGTAGAGCAGGCAATTCTTGATCTCAGCATCGTGAGTTCAAGCCCTGTGTTCAGTGTGGAGCCTAGTTAAAACAAACAAACAAACAAACAAACAAAAAACTAACAAAAAGAAACAAAACAAAAAAACCCATCACACAAATTGCTGTAAAAATCTAAAATGCCTGTTCTAAAAACACAGGAACAGCCCTTTTCTAAGGCTTGGCCTCAAAAAAAACAGAAACAAAAACAAAAGATTTTCCTCTATTAGAACAATGTTCTCCTGCTGGTCCAGAAAAAAATCCCTTCTTGGGCTCCTGTCTCTTCAACCCTGGTCAGGCTCAGTGTTTCCTATCCAGGGCACTATAGCAGTTCTTCCAATTTTGGGTTTACAAGTCCTCTTCTTCTGGGGGGCTCTGAAAGAGCACTCTCCAGAACAACTTCCTCTAAAATACTCTTGTACCCAGTCACAGAATGCTTATTTTTGGCAGAAAATCTCCAATAACACAGAAAATTATAAAGAAAAAATAATGAGTAACCTGTAATTCCACCACTCAGAGATAACCACTCTGTTTTTCTAAGTATACATATTTTTTTAATAGATGAGATGCTACCAGGTATATATGTACCCTATTCAGTTGTTTAATACAGTCCTATATTCTGAGTGTTATCCCTAAGTCTTTATAGTAGCTTTGCAAATATTTTTAGTGGCTGCCTCATATTCCATTAATCCTTATCTAACCATCCCCCTATTATTGCATATCAGGTTAACATCCCTCTTGGAATCTCCATTCAAAGAGCAAACTAGCTCTAGTAAGTGGCAGGTTTTTTTTCTCTCCTTCCCTTTCACTATCCTCACCAGGGTAACTTGGAACTGATCCTACAATTTAAAAATGCGAGATAAGAATCTTCTGCTTGTCCCATCTCAACACTTACTTTATGGAGTTTTAAAAAGCTTATCTCCTAAATGACTGGGTTGTACATGTCACAAGATGAACTGGCAAAGCCTTTTCAGGTCACAGACAAGGGACTAAGAGGGACCCAATGACCCCACATACTATCTCTCCAATCTGTCCTTATGAAAAGAGGGTTCCAGGAAGTTTCTCCAAACCACATCCAGATGCACTCATCTCCATCCAGAGAGGTTCTACCACATCACCACTTGCTCCTGGCATAAGACACTATCAATCTCCATGCAATGACTGAAAAACCTTCATTTCTGTGATCATAATAAAACACGATTCAGCATCTACTCAGTGGCACTGTCTCACGAGTGCCCTTGATGAAAGGAGCAAGAAGTAGCCTCTGTTTAAGACAATGTAACTATAAGGAGCAAGTATTCTTTCCTCAAACTGAGGAAAAAACAAGAACCAGCGAAATTTTTGTAGGCCTTGTAATTTCCCTTAAACAGATAATTCTTGACCTGACTTTTTTTTTTTTTTAAAGAGATTTTATTTATTTATTTGACAGATGGAGATCACAAGAAGGCAGAGAGGCAGGCAGAGAGAGAGGGGGAAGCGGGCTCCCTGCTGAGCAGAGAGCCGATGCGAGGCTCGATCCCAGGACCCTGGAATCATGACCTGAGCCGAAGGCAGAGGCTTTAACCCACTGAGCCACCCAGGCGCCCCTTGACCTGACTTTTTAATTTAACACCTCACTCATTAATAATGTACATCACTAATGCGCATCAGAAGATTTGGACTGTTGACTCTACTACAGTGTAAAAGTAAGTGCTTCATATTCTTAACTTACAAACACATGAATCATCAAAGCACAGAGGAAAAAAGTACATTTGCTGAGACGTAATTAAACTCTACCTGTAGCATTTTCTCCTCTGGGTGTGCTCCTTAGTTCCAGGTACTTCACACCATCATCTGCAAATTCTTTAATGACATCTTTTGTGACCTGATGGTTAAGGCAATGGACACAATATTGATAAGGTTAGTGAAAGGATCCCAATGAAAATGCCAAATGCTACAGCTTTATTTCACACACTAGATTTGATCTGCAAAAAATGCTGGAAGTCTCTCATGTGGTTAAGACAACCTGCTTTGTCACAACCCTTGCTGGAAATTGCTCACATCAAACAAGTCTGCACATCTTACATACTTTTTCTCTTCTCTCCTTTTAGCCATTTCTCCATTTTCTAGTGTTCATAACAGTAGCTAATAAGACAGAGAAATGAGGCAAAACTAAAACTGAGTGTGTAGTGCAGTACTAGGAAGGTATGTATGGAAATAAGTGGCTGAAACAATTAGGCATTACTGATGTACCACTCAAAGTCATGGCTTATGGTTCTTATTCAAGTTATTTATGAATAAGTTGGATTTTTCAAAAGTTTCTTCAGGCAGGGTGAAATTGTCCCTAGGAGTACTAAGAAAACTCTCTTTGGCAAAGAGTATTGGTGATAAATATGAGTAAAATGGTATCCAATTTAGCACAAATTAAACAACTCAAAAATGACTAAATTACCAGGGTAAAAGGTATCAAAACGATTAAGGGCATGTTTTCCTTCTCTGCAATCAATCCTAAAAAAGTACTAAATCTAGAAGAAAAAAGGACCAGGTTGGAAACGCTGTGACAACCAGCTCTAGCTAATGCTTGTAGTTGGTATCCTAATCTTAACCTGTTTTGACCACATGCACATAAGTGGGCAAGTGCAACGTCCTGGCAAGGGAACAAGGGTTGGCTGATTGTGTAGACAGTGCCTAACAAGGTGGGACTACTTTAGTGGATTCATTGTAATCCAAGGTCTGGGCTTCATCAGGGGTGTGTGTTTGTGTGTGTGTGTGTGCGCGTGCGTGCATATGTGTGTGTACACACATACGCTTACCTAAGATAAAAAGGAGTTTATTGTAATATTAGAATATAAATATTACTAAGCTCAGATTCACTAGGAGGTCTGGAGAATCAGCCTCAGAGATTATACAACTCAGGACAACACAAAAGCATTCAAAATCATGTAACACTCTTGGACCAAGCAAGACACCCCTGCTTTCTCCACCACCAAGCATGACCCTGCAGCTTCTGTACCATCATCACAGGCACTGGACCCCATGGCACTGGTGCTCCCCAAACTCCGTGTTGCTGCCAATGCTACCACCAGAGTGTGGGCCTCATCTATGCAGGCTATGGAACTGCATCTAGTTACTGGCTCCAGAGCAGACACAGAGAAGCCAGCCCCCTCTACTCCAGCTCACATGTGGCTAATGCAGAAGCCTATCTGTTATGTATGCAGTGACATGGAGGGTGAAGTGAGGGTATGAAGTAGCAGTTCTCAGTGACTGATGAGACCATAGCTACCATCCAATGCCCCCTCTCTTCGTTTCTTGAGCAGCCAGTGAAACCAAATAAAACAAGAGAAGACTATTGGCAAGTATGGAATGAGAGCAATGAGACAATTTATCTAGGTCCTAGCGAGGCCTGTGGAATCATCCCTACCCATGTCCACATCTGTGTCTGCCAGACTCAGCCCTTTCTGCTCCACACTGCAACTGGTACTAAGGACAACACTTATTTGAGTTCCTTCTTCAGACAGAGTACATCACGATTAGTTAAATTTCTGCTTACAAAGGATGTTAAGACTGCATCTCTTGAATGAGAAGGAATATAAGCTCTGGAACCAAAGACAGTCAATTCTACCACTTGCTTTCTCTGTGAGTGACCTTGAGCAAGTTAGAGTGACCTTGAGCAAGTTACGTGTAATCAATTTAAGCCTCAGGGTTTTTTTCATCTGCAAAACGGGAACAATAAAAATACCCACTTCAGAGAGCAGTCTTGAATGTAGTGTCTGGCACATGTAATAGTTAATATTATTATTTCAAACACATTCCAATCCTTTTTCTTTCAGATTACATCCAGATCATCTTTTTTTTTTTTTTTTTTTTTTTTACATCCAGATCATCTTGACTAGACTGTTAAGTGATCCACACACAACAAAGAATCTCTTGGCTTATTCCTACAGTGTTCATTTATTATATGTAAATGTTATTAACTTCACTCTCAGTGTCATCCTTCTGAACCACCTAAAGTTGCTCATTCTAGTACCACTACGTCAAATCACAGAATCTTAATTCCTTACCTCATTTTATATTTTTTAAAGATTTATTTATATGAGAGAAAGAGAGCACATGTGCAAGCATGATTTAGCAAGGGTCGGGGGAGGGGCAGACAGAGCAAATCCCCAAGGGGACTCCTGCACTGAGCCTAAGGAGGGCTCAATTTTATAACCCTGAGATCCTGATCTGAGCTAAGTACCCAGGCAGGGACCCCCTCCTTACCTCATTTTATTTTGTTTTATTTTCTTTCTAAAATTTTTATATATTTGAGAGAGAGCAAGAGAGAAAGAAAGCAGAAGCAGGGGGAACAGGGCAGAGAGAGAGGGAGAAGCAGGGAGCCTGATGTGGAAATCGATCCCAGGACCCTGGGATCATGACCTGAGCCAAAGGCACATGCTCAACCAACTGAACCACCCAGGTGCCCCCTTACTTCATTTTAATAAAGTGTTTTACCAGTTTTGAAAGTAATAAAATAATGAGCCTGGCATTACTGTAGCCCTACATAAGCTCTCAGAATCCAAGATTTCATCAGTTTTGCTCTGTTACAATCAACAAAAGAAAGTGAGACATTCCTAGCAGCATTCAATAGTGTCTGCTGAGTGGCTAATTAGATAATCCTCCTTTAGGTTCCTGTAAGTCCCTATATGTATCTCTAACATATAGCTTACCTCATTATGTTGGATTTATCTGCTTATGGATCTGTCTCTCTCCCTCCTCAGGGGCCAGAGACCATGTCCATCTATCTTACCTCCCAGTCTTTAGCAGAGTGCCTAGAACACTGTGGACACTTGGGCAACTTTTGTTGAATTAGACTTTTAGAGCTAATTCTCCACCAAAAGGTAATTAATTTACTTAATACTTATCATGAGGATCAGTTTCAGCCACGAAGGAAAATTCTTTCTTGACCAGTCAAAAGTTATTTTTCCAGAAACACAAGTTTTCCTCTTACTCCACATTTTTTTTCCTAATGGTTAGGAACACTAATAAGGATTCTGTTTTTCTCCATTTAAAAAAAGTACATTTTAAAATGCCACGTAGGGATGCTTGGGTAGCTCAGTTAGTTAGGAATCTGCCTTTAGCTCGGGTCCTGATTCCAGGATCCTGGGATTAAGCCCTGCATCGGGCTCCTTGTTCTGCAGGGAGCCTGCTTCTCTGTTTACCTGCTGTTCCCCCTGCTTGTGTGTACTCTCTCTGACAAATAAATAAAAGTTAAAAAAATAAAATTAAAATAAAATACCACCCTAGTCAGACAATGATACAGAAACCAGTCTTCCATATCAGAGAGTAGTATCACAGAGCTACAAGTAAGAGAACACAGTGGTGTCCTCTAGTCCTTCACTCCCAGAGAGAATTCAATCTCTAAGTACTTCTGAACTGCATTCTCTATACTGTCACCAAGGCACTTAAAAGTATCTCAAGCAATACAGATAAAGCCGTATCAAAGGAATGCCCACCTATGCTCAAATACTTCATGTTATATATGGAAAACAGGACAAGATTTTATCCTCTATGTAACAGAATACATTGACCTTGCTTCTCTTCTCAGATCTCTTATAATTAGCTCTTGGAAAATGTCTTACATGGCTTTTGAAAATAGTTGCCATAAAAAAGCAAAAAATATTTTTCAGTTGACTCTTGATGAAAGCAAAAATTCAAGTGCAATACCAGAAGGGCATAAATTACAAATAAATTTTAAACCACTCTAATAATTCTTCATTTCTCACCATTAGAATATCTTCAGGGCTAGTAGTAAGCTGATGAATAATTTGAAACATCTGGAAACATCTGCAACAGGAAAGTTTTAACATTCTCTAGTCATCAAAAACTTGTCACTCGACACAAGCCCACTAAATTGAATGAATATATTTTAGACTAATACTAATTATATATTGTAAGGAACTACAGAATAGGTTTTTCAAAAATTACACTGACCTGGGAGGATAATCAAATAACTGAACACTAAATGTTACTTTTAAGTGGGGAAAAACAGTTTTCCTTTGCCACTCCCCTACTCCCTGCTGATAGCAGCAAACAGGAAGAAAAATCAATAAGCCCACATTTTCAGGTCTAAAGAATATTCTAATATAGTATAACTTTATAAACAACATAAAGCATTAAAAATACTGTCAATGGTCTAACAGCTGGGGAAAAAAATGCTGTATGTCAAGTTACACTCTCCACAGCAGATGGCTACCCAATTCCTTTAACTACTAAAATCTGGATTCTTACAGACTATTTCCAATCTCAAAACAGTAACAGAGATAAAAAGAAGCATGTCCACAACTTCCCTAAACTCACTCTTTTAAAGTTCTTTTCTTTCCCTTGTCAATCATAGTCATCTGATTGTCGATTTTAAGACCTGGCTTCTTGGCTATCAATTTCTTCATGGTATTAGAACTAATGGATCCATTCAGGTGGGCATGAAGTTCCTAAAACAAGAGAATACAGTCAATAAAAATTTCTCAAGTATCCACCAGATTAATAGCATCCAACCAGGTACCTGATGTCTGTAATCTGCAGTAGGCAAACTGCCTACTAGATGTAGATATATAACTTTTAAGGTTTACAAATCTTACAAATTCTCCCTGTAAATTTACTTTTCTTTGTGGAAAACAAACAAACACAGACATTTTTATAATTAGCAACCACTCCAGAATTCTGTGGTTGAATTCTTACCACTTTAGGTAATTCTGAGTAAAAGGGTGTCTTCCGTGGCTGTTGGTGTTCTTCTGCTTCCATCCTGATTTCACAGAAAGGTCTTTCTCCAAATACTCTTCTGGTACAATGTGCTTCAGCCAGCAAGTTTTGTGGTCTTGAATTTCCTTCAGATTGCGTTACATCCACATGTTTTGATACGATAACCTGTATATGTAGCTCTGGGCTCAGCTTCCCCTATTTAAACAAATGTGAACATTTTCAGACGTTGACATAAAAACAAAGAAACAGAATTTGCCACTTTATACCTCAAAAGACAAAAGCCCCTTCAACACTATTTAGGCAAATTAACAATCTAACCTAGAAATAAGAAAAGGCCTCAGACTGCTGGAGATTCTCTCTCTCCATCTCTTTCCCCCTACCCCTCTCCCCTGCTCATGCATGCGTGTGCATTTTCTCTCAATATATAAATAAATAAAATATTTTTTAAAAACTGTGCAACACTGCACAGAGCCACAGAAATCCACAGAAAGGCCAACACAGTATGAAATAAAAGTGGCATTTCAACAAAATGCTATAGGAGGTGCTTCATAAATAGTAACACATGAAAATGATAGGCTGTCTAACTAACATGCTTACTACTCCTACCAAAATACATAGAAGACAACATTAAGATGGAAAAACACATCTTCTGTAGGTAAAATCAATTTACCATAAATTGACTTTTAAACTCAATGTTAATCAAAATATTCCACGTTATTTCTTAGAAATTGATTTTTAAAGTTCATGTGGAAGACTTAACTTATAAAATTATCCAGAAAAAATTGTGGATCTCAAAAGAAAAATATCCAATATTAGTGAAGGTATGAGTAAAAGTTCTGGTGGAAGCAAAACTTGATATGGTCTTTTTGGAAAGCAATTTGGCACTATCTATCAACACACACAAACACAAAACACCATTTATTTTCTGACCCAATAATTCTACTTTTAAGAATTTATCCTGGGGCATCTGGATCGCTTATTTGGTTAGATGTCTGCTTTCAGCTCAGATCATGATTCCAGGGTCCTGGGATCGACCCCGCACTGGGCTCCCTGCTCAGTAGGGAAGCCTGCTTCTCCCTCTCCCTTTGCCTGCCACTCCCCCTGCTTGTGTGCACACTCTCTTTCTCTCCATCCAATAGACAAAATCTGAAAAAAAAATTATCCTATATCTTAAAGGATATTCACACTTTTTTTTTTTTAATATTTTATTTATTTATTTGACAGACAGAGATCACAAGCAGGCAGAGAGGAGGAAGCAGGCTCCCGCTGAGCAGAAAGCCAGATTCGGGGCTCAATCCCAGGACTCTGGGATCATGACCTGAGCCAAAGACAGAGGCTTTAACCCACTGAGCCACCCAGGCGCCCCCCAAAATACATTTCTTATATAATAGCAAAAACTGGAAACAACCTGAATGTCTATCAGTAGGCTAAATTAATTTTATCTCAGTCCAACAGAGTATCTATGACTATAGGGAAAGACTTCTATGATATAATGTTACTTCCAAAAAGTAGCAAAATATATTGCTTAGAAAGATGGCATTTATGAACAAAGCATGTTTTATTTATTCATAATTATGGGTTGGAAGTGGCAAAGGTCAGGGGAGAGAAATTTTTTTTTTTTTTTTTTTAGGGGAGAGAATTTTGCTTTAATTTACCTTACACAGTGTTCTGCAACTTAAAGGTTTTACAAACATGTAATACTTGACTGCTTTCTGAAATAACTTTAATAAATTAAAATGTTAATCAATAAATTTATATAATTTACTTAATAATTTTAATAAAAATAGTAAAAACATGGTTTAAAGTAATTATTTATAAAATTAAATAATTTTTAAAACTTGCAGAACAGTGGTGCCTGAGTGGCTCAGTCAGTTAAGCATCTGCCCTTGGCTCAGGTCATGATCCCAGCGTCCTGGGAATAGAGCCCTGCGCCTGGCTCCCTGCTCATTGGGGAGTCTACTTCTCCCTCTCCTTCTCCCTGCCACCCCTGCTTGTGCTCTCTCTCTCTCAAATAATTAAATGAAATCTTTAAAAAAAACCTTGCAAAACAATTTTATTATTATGAATTGTGAGAGGGAAGAACTTCTATGTTTAGACAATGGAATGACAGCCTAAAAAAGTACTTAGGACATTTTTCATAGCAGGCTGATAATAAATCTGACAAATGGCTAGCTTTTTTAATATATTTTCAGAGATGCCTGGGTGGCTCAGTCAGTTAAGCCTCTGCCTTCAGCTCAGGTCATGATCCCAGGGTCCTAGAATTGAGTCCCACAGTGGGCTTCCTGCTCAGTGGGGAGCCTGCTTCTCCCTCGGCCTGCTGCTCCCCCTTTCAGTGTGGGCTCTTGCTCTCTGATAAAAAATAAATAAATAAAACCTTTAAAAAAAATAAATATATTTCCAATCCCACTCTAGGATCCTGATCTTATTTTGTGCCACATTCAAACCAACCTCAAGACTGGTCTTTAAGTAAATTTACTGACCCACTGGCTACAATGTTAACCTCTGTACATTTGAGATCCACCCAAAAGTGCAATCTTTACACATTTAAAAAACTGTTGTTTCACTGATCCATGCCAAAGATACTGCCATCAACAATACCATGCCCTGACAAATTCTATCTTCCTGGGCAACACTGGGTGTGGGTGGGAAGAAGCTAGGATGGGAGTGAGGAGCCGAAAGGCAACACATGAGATAAGATCTTTCTACATTTGTACTATACTTCATCAAGTTAAAGCAGAGCCAAGACCAAGTCTCCTGTCTCCCAGAGAACTTTTTTTTTTAATAATTTTTTAAAAAGATTTTATTTATTTATTTGACAGAGATTACAAGCAGGCAGAGAGAGGAGGGAGCAGGCTCCCCACCGAGCAGAGAGCCCAATGCAGGGCTCAATCCCAGGACCTTGGGATCATACCCAAGCGGAAGGCAGAGGCTTTAACCCACTGAGCCACCCAGGTGCCCCCCCCAGAGAACTTTTTCATGCCCAAATAAGAAAAGGGAACTCAGAATAATAAAGACACGTGTTACTTTTTATTAAGCACTTATCATGATCCAGGCACGCTAAATTTCTTAAATGGTTGTTTTACTTAATCCTCACAACCCATGATATTATTATCCTCATTTTACGTAAGAATGAACAGGTTAAAAAATAATAATCAGAAAACAATTCTTTGTTACCCATATCACAAATTTTGCTCCATTCTCTTTCTTCCTGAATCAGTTTTCTTGATCTGTTCTTTATCAAAAAAGTAACATTTCTAACATATCACCTAAATTTTATTTTATTTTATTTTATTTTTTAAAGATTTTATTTATTTGTTTGACAGAGAGAGACACGGCGAGAGGGGGCACAACCAGGGGGAGTGGGAGAGGAAGAAGGCGGCTCCTCGCCAAGCAGGGAGCCCGATGCAAAGCGGGGCTCTGTGATGTGGGAGTTCAATAGCAGGACCCTGGGATCATGACCTGAGCCGAAGGCAGACGCTTCATGACTGAGCCACCCAGATGCCCCAATACCACCTAAATTTTTAAAAATTCACTTCTACAGCACTGTATATATTTTTTAAAGTCCTACAATTTGTTTTTCTTCTTCTTTGGCTGCAATCAACTCAAGACACCCCAGAAAGCAGCACTTATTCCTCTCATTTTAGACACAAATATCCCCCAGGCCTAACAACCTCAGGGTTATGCTTCTCCCATTCCATCAGAGGCAATTCCAAACACCTCAAGCACTCCACTAGACCCAATCACCTCACACCGAACTGACAACCCAGCTGCCAGCTTTACAAAGAGAGGCCATGAGGCAAGAATTCCCTCCCTTACACCTAGCTTACCTTTTTTTTTTTTTTAATTTATTCATTTGACAGGCAGAGATCACAAGTAGGCAGAGAGGCTGAGAGAGAGAGAGGAGGAAGCAGGCTCCCCACCGAGCAGAGACCCCGGTGCGGGGCTCGATCCCAGGACCCCGGGATCACAACCCGAGCCAAAGGCAGAGGCCTCAACCCACTGAGCCACCCAGGCGCCCCTAGTTTACCTTTATCTACACACTTTCTTCTCTCATAACTCAGAGAAAAAGGATTCATTCTTCTGTCCTTAACACTGATCTGTGCCCTAGATCCCATTCCCTCCTAGCTATTTCAAGTCATTACTCCATCAGTTACTCTCAATTTTATGTTCCTTCAACCTCTCTCTCTCTCCATTGGCTAATTTCTCTCAGGGAACCAACATGCATGTCCTTTATTTGTTTTCACCTAAAAAACAAGCAAACAAAAGCCTTTCTTGTATCCCATATTCCTCTTTACTGCTCTGTCTCTCCTTTCATTCTAAGCTAAGCTCCTTGAAAGCGTCATTTAGACTGGCTGCCTCCATTTACTTACCTCCCATTCAGGTGAAACATGAATTCTGCCCTTACTGCTCCACAGGAACTGCTCTCCCTGAAGTCATTAAGAGCTCTTCAACACTAAATCTTTTCAGTTTATCCTGACTCAAACCTCTGAGTACAGTATCCAAATCCAAACTGGCTGGACTCCTAAACTCTTGCTCTTACTATTCTGCTAGACTGCTTCGAAGTAACCATACTTAGAGTTATCCTGATTCCCTTCTCCACCTCAGCCCCTGCAGTCAGTCACCAGATTCCAATCAATAAATTATAAATCTTCTAAATATCTCTGGAAGCGGTTCCCTAGGGGTGATGACTTGCAGACCCTGAACTCAAGAAACTTTATTATTTTAAACCCCTGACAAGACTCACACGGTATCAGAGGGAATAATCATCTCTCTTCTGTGATTTCCCTTTTCCGTGGATATATTCAACATTACCCTAGAATCACAGACTTTTTGAAGTGGAGGGGAATGCCATTTTATAACCGAGAAACAGAGGCTGAGTGTTTTATTTATTGTCAGCTTTGCAGAGCCCCAATACAAGGGAATAACAGTATTTATCTGTGGGGAAACATTTATGGGGTGAATCAGAACCTCTGTAAAAGTTTTTTCATTTTGCACCTGGCCTCAATGACTAAAGTTCAGATTTAAATGAGATCTCTCTTTAAACTATGAAAGCATTAAATAAGTACTAGTAGTTAGCATCTGAGGACGACCCCTTCTTCTTCCTGCCCACCAACCAACCTCAGTAGTTCTAACCCTACTTTGCCCCACCAGATTACTCAATGCGGACCCTGTCGTCCAAGAAGGTCTGGTTGTCAGTCCCCACACACTCACCCCTTAAAGATTTCTGTCAACAGTTGAGTCAACTATGAGGACTTAGCTAAATTCTCTCTTCAGACGGAAAGGCTTGTAGAAAAGCGACAACCTGAGCTTCCCTGACACAGTCCATGCGCCCACAATATGCCGTACGGGTCAGCCTTCCGCGAAAACGCAGTCCCAGAAAAATCCCAAAAAAAAGGTCAATCACAGTCGAACTTCAGCGCAAGCTACACCCTCCTCAATTCTGATTGGTGAGGTGCCCTCTTTGCGGAAGTGACGCAGACACACACGGAGGGGAGTCGCGGAAGAGGGGTGATTTTTCTGTACCGAAATCCCCGAGGTGGGTACGGCAGAATGAAAGAGAGCTTATTCCGGTGACGAGCCGTCGCTCCTCTCCCTCATCTCGACCATGGGCCCGCGGAGCCGCGAGCGTCGGGCTGGAGCAGTACAGAGCACTAATGACAGCAGCGCCCTCAGCAAGAGTTCCCTGGCCGCGCATGGGTACGTACTCGACCCCTTTGCCGCGCTGCTCGTTCCGGGAACTGCGCGGCGCGCGCCGCTCATCCACCGCGGCTACTACGTCCGCGCACGCGCCGTGGGGCATTGCGTACGCGCCTTCCTGGAACGGACGTGCGCGGCTCCGAGTGCTCTTCGACCTCAGATCTTGTCGCTGGGAGCGGGTTCAGATTCGATGTATTTTCGCCTGAAATCTGCGGGCCATTTGGCCGGGACTGCAGTCTGGGAAGTAGATTTTCCGGACGTGGCCCGGCGCAAGGCAGAGAAGATTCAAGATACGCCGGAGCTGTGCGCGTTAACTGGGCCTTTCCAGACCAGGGCGTCCGCGCTGTGCTTTGAGAGTGTGGACTACCACCTCCTAGGGGTGGACCTGCGACAGCTCTCGCGTTTGGACGAGGCCCTGGCCGCCGCTGGCCTTAACGCGGCCGCACCCACTCTGCTTCTAGCTGAGGCTGTGCTGACCTACCTTGAGCCGAAAGATGCCGCGGCCCTCATCGCCTGGGCAGCCCAGCGTTTTTCTGATGCCATTTTCGTGACCTACGAGCAGATGAGGCCGCATGACGCCTTTGGGCAGGTCATGCAGCAGCATTTTCGGCAGCTCAGTTCTCCCCTGCATGGCCTAGACCGCTTTCCCGACGTGGAGGCCCAGAAGCACCGCTTCCTTCAGGCTGGCTGGACTGCCTGCTCTGCCGTGGACATGAATGAATTCTATCGCTGCTTTCTCCCCTCAGAAGAATGCCAGCGCGTGGAGAATCTTGAACCTTTTGATGAGTTTGAGGAGTGGCATTTGAAGTGCGCCCACTATTTCATTCTGGCCGCTTCTAGGGGACACACTCTTTTCGAAACTCTGGTGTTTCCACCCTCAGAGATGTTTCCTCGAATAGATCCTGCTTCTCCATCAGGCGTCTTCCCTGCCAGTGTAGTCACTAGTGACAGCAAAGGCCCAAACCTTAAGAGATATGGGCATGCCTCTGTCCTTTTGAACCGAAACATTATTCTTAGTGCAGGAGGATTTGGAGAGCAGGAAGGGCGGCATTGCCGAGTGAGCAAGTTTCACTTGCTTTCAAGATATGGTGACTTCGAATGGAAAAGCAACCAAATATGCAGTTGTGAGACTGGAGCCCAGTGGGATGGGCGCCTTTATCACACCATGACGAGACTTTCAGATACTGAGGTTTTGGTTCTTGGAGGGAGACTGTCCCCAGTAACCCCAGCGTTGGAGATTCTCCAACTTGGTATCTCTAAGAGTAAGGATAATACGACTAAGGATCTAAATGTAACAATAACAAAGGCGGATCCAGAAGATTCCACGTTGTCATGTTGGCGGCATTCAACAACAGAAGTGTCCTATGACAATCAGAAATACTTGTTTGTGTATGGGGGTCGAAGTGTGGTAGAACCTGTACTAAGTGACTGGCATTTCCTACATACGGGGACAATGGCTTGGGTCAATATCCCAGTAGTGGGGGAAGCACCTGAAGGTCGGCATTCACACAGTGCCTGCAGCTGGCAAGGGGGAGCCCTTATTGCTGGAGGTCTGGGTGCTTCTGAGGAGCCACTAAGCTCTGTACTCTTTCTAAAACCAATCTCTTGTGGATTCCTCTGGGAATCCATAATCATCCAGCCTCCCATTACACCAAGGTATTCCCACACAGCTCATGTGCTCAATGGGAAGCTTCTACTAGTTGGAGGGGTCTGGATTCATTCTTCCTCAGTTCCTGGGGTGACTATAATTGATTTGACTACAGGATTGAGCTCTGAGTATCAGATTGACACAACATGTGTGCCATGGCCATTAATGTTACACAATCATACCAGCATCCTCCTTCCTGAAGAGCAGCAGCTCCTGCTCCTTGGAGGTGGTGGGAACTGCTTTTCCTTTGGCACCTACTTAAACCCCCATACAGTGACATTAGGCCTTTCTTCCTTACGTGCTGGACAGTAGGACTGAACTTTTTATATATTGACGACCCACTTAGACAATAAAAGTTTGCACAAACAGGATTTGACTGCGTCTATAGACACTACCAATCCTTCCTTCCCCGTTTTTTCCTTCTCATTAGCACTACTATCCAGTGCAGAACGTGAAAGAGTTTGTTAAACACATACCAACATTCAGAGAGATGACACAAAAATAAAACACGAGTAGGCCTATCTGAAGAGATTGGCCATACAGTCCTAGAGTAGGAATTGGGGAGCCTTTGGATCCCTTTGTGTCTAGTTTATTGATTTTCCTCATCTAAGTTTATCCATTTATGGAGTTAGAGTGACTGTTAGCCTAAGTCAAGTGAAAAGTTTTCCACTCTAAGGCTTTGAAAAAGTTTAAAACAGATCCTTGGTGAGAATACAAAGTTGATAACTCTGGTTTCTCTTTGGAGTACAAAAAGCTTTTGCTTTTTTCTAAAGATTTCCATGGAGAAGAACAGTAATGAGTTTTAAACTAATTTTCGAGGCCTTGTTTTTATGAGACTCCCTTTAAAAAAGAAGAATACAAACTTGAATATAGCTGAAGAGACATGGCTTGACCTATTCTTCATGTATGAAATCTGAAATGAACCCCATTACTTTATCAGATATGGATATTAATAAACCCTAGGAAACAAAGGGCTTAACAGCTTGGCATCTGGCAAGGCTATGCGTGGGCCAGATACTAAATAACTGGGAGGAATACAATCAGAAGGCAGAAAGGCTGCTCTGTATTTCTTGTTTCTAAATTCACACCACAGACTGCCTCCAACTTGCAGGAAGGATCAAAGCAGAATGTTGATGAAAATGAGTGTTCTCAGCTTGTAGTAGTTAGTTCTAGAATTCTAACCTGGGTGACTTAAAAGTCCAGGTTATACCTTCCATTATGCTACTTCTCAGATGGTGCCATCAACCTTTTTTTTTTTTTTTTCATTAGTTTTGGTGAGGGGAGAGAAAAGGTGGTGGGGGCATGATTGTCAAGAGAATGTGGATGTGAGCCAGACCTACATTATTAGTAGTGTGTGGTGCCTCTTGAGTATTGCCCGGTGTGGTGCATTATGAGTAACTGGGCTTGTTCTCTTCAGAGGAATTACCTGTATTTTCTGTAAGTGATTACCAGATTAAGCATGCCCTCCACCTTTAACCCTATACATGCATCATACTCAGTTAAGGAATTATTCACTTCTCAAGCTCTACTCATTAGAACACTTAGAAGTTTTGTCAGCAGCATTTACTCTCTACCTCTGGAGCAGCACTCAGTATGGACTAGTGCTGGATCCAAGTTTCATAACTGGGATAATTAGAGATGTGGGCCAGATTGAGAACTGAAGTTGGACAATGATTTTCGCTTCTCCAACTGAGCTGAATATTTTTGTTATAAAATTCTGGTATGGAGCCTGGTGCAATTATGAGAGTCAATGAAAGGTTTTATACCTCATTTAGTGATTGCACTTCTTTTTAGACCAGAAAAACTAGTTAGAGAAGGAAGACTTTCTCATTTTGAGTATCTACTCTGTCAGGGTCTCAAAAACAGTGTATCATACCACTGAGGATATGTAAACAAAGTTAAGAACAATTCTTCTAGGATATGTTCTTCAAAAGCCAGTGCTGTCACTTCTTTGAGTGCTTTCTGGATTTTACCATCAACTATCCATTTTTTGTCTTTCTGTAAGTTTACTCCTCCTTAGTGATATTAGGAAATTGACATATAACAATAATGTTCCAGTGCCCAAGGACTGTTTGGTCTTCTCTTTCTGTGATCTTAGACCTTGAAGTCCCGGTTTATTCTCTATGCGTTTGTAATCCCAAACCCAACACTGAACAGCCCATGCCTACTCTGGGACCCATCCTACATGATATCTTTTGGAAAATACTCTCATATGGCAGCCCCAAATGTAGCCAACTATTTCTTTTCCTTTGGGAGAGAAACCTGTACTCTGGAGAATCTGGTGAACATGAGAACTAGTCACTAAGGTGAGTTCTTACTCATAGGGATCCAATAATGTCTAATGTGACATTAAAACTAAACTCAGTTTTTGAATGCAGTAATGAAGGGGATATAAAATAGCATTACACTGGCAAGGAGGGTCATAAGTCCTGGCTAATCATGTTTGGACTTGATGTTTAAGGAGAGAATGAAAATATGTCAAGCAAAAATTATGAAACTTTTAATCAGCTTCAGAGTAGATTGAGATTTCCTTGGATGTCAATAATTACGTAAACAAAAAATTTCTGTCTTTCCACAGTTTAAAGACTGTTCACTTATCTTTCTTGGTCAATGACATAAAGCATTTGGCTGGGAAGGGGCAATTCCTTGACTATGGAAGGAATTGGGTATATCTAGTTCATTTCACTATCCCCAAAATACTTGATGCTTAATAAATACTTACTGGATGGAGGTTCAATTTGACACTCAAATAAATTAATATTGAATATTACTATTGTACATACTATGCACAAACAGATGTCAATATTCATTTAACTAGTGTGGGGGGAGCATTGAAGTTTTTAAAGACCTCCTATTGAAGAGTTTTTAAAATTCAACTGTTTCAACATGGGTAAATGTGGTAGGCTTCCTGGTGTTACTCCTAGCTTTATAGATTACACCCAAAACCTCTCTGATTGCAATTTCCAGCTGATCTTCATGCCTCTTTGCTCAGCAATGAACCATGTTTACCCCATATCCTTTGCAAATGAAATGAGTTAACTTTGCCAAAAGGCTAATCTGAGGATGTAGGAACATGCAATTAAATGTGCTCATGAACACAAACACACAGGATCTTACTAGGATGTGGTGATGCTTCACTGGGCATGACTTGGTGTGTAACTCTCAAAGTTTAATACAGAGAGAGGAAAAAACTTGCCCTAATATTTATGCAAAAAGTTATTTGCCACCTAAATGGCAGTCTAAAGCTAGAAAATAAATTGCAGATTTAGGATATGATACTACATTCTGATTTTCTCATTCCCTAGCCTTTGTCCCCGTTTTTAGGCTTTTCATTAGAGCTTCTCAACATCTGATTCATATGTAGACTTACTATTTCAGAAAAATTTAGTAAAGCAGATCTTATGTATGGCTATATCAGCAACTTAAACAGTACTTAAGAGGAAAAAACCAACTTTCCCATCTTTCCTTTCCTTCTAAAAACAACTGAAAAGGCAGTCTAGACCTCAGTAAACGGAATTTATATTTGGACAACTGAATCCAGCCAACAATTTTTTTTTTTTTTTTTGAGAGGGAAGTGGGTGAGAGGGCAGAGTGAGAGGGAGAGAGTATCGTAAGCAAGCTCCATGCCCAGCATGGAGCCTGACGTGGGGCTCAATCTCACAACCCTGGGATAACGACCTGAGCTGAAATCAGAAGTTGGATGCTTAATCAGCTGAGCCACCCAGGGCCCTCCAGCGAACAATTTTTATTTCCAAGGCATAACACATAGTAAATGTTCAATTAATGCACATGAAGAATGGATTTATGTTTGATTCAGGCTAAAATTAATAATAAATAGTGAGTTATAATGTTAAAATCAGAGATTATCCCAGAAAATAAAAATATATTGTAAAGTCATAGTAATTAGTTTGGTATTGGTGCCAGAATAGACAAATAGATTGAAGAAACAAAGAATTCAAGAATATCTGTATATTCTTGTATATGGGTGCCTGGGTGGCTCAGTAGGTTAAGTGTCTGCCTTTGGCTCAGGTTATGATCCTGGGCTCTCTGCTCAGTGGGGGGCCTGCTTCTTCTACTCCCTCTGCTTCTTCTACTCCACTCTGCCTGTTTGTACTCTCTTTCTCTGTGTCAAGTTAATAAATATAATCTTAAAAAAAAAAAAAAAGAATAGGTTGTATAGTAAAGTGACATTCAGACCTGTGATGAATGGCTGGACTCTTAAGTATATGTACAGTTTGGTACTACTTGGCTAATCATTTGTGAAAAGTGATGTCAGCTTCCTACTTCTCACAAAACACAATCACATATTCCAGGTGGATTAAAGACCAGACTTAAAAAACAAAGCCAAACTAAATTATATGAGCATAAGAACAAGTATAAAAGAGTATATTTATAATCTTAGGTGTAGGAAAGGCCTACATACATATATACCATATAAACCAATTTTTAAAAAAAATCTGATAACTATCCATGTAAAACTTCAGAGCAATAAGGAAAATACATTCTTCCCTCTCCACAGGGTCAGGTCATAGGAAAACTTGTTTTCCTTTTTTTTATTCAGTCCCTAGAATTAAGATGCATGTGACTCATTCCTCTGTTTCTCAGTACTAGTTTTTGAGATAGGTTAACAATGGGAAATTTGGATAACATAAAGTGAAGCTTTCAGTTGACCAAAGCAACTCATTCATTCATTCATCCATTCAGTAGTTAGTATTCTAAGTGGGATAGATCAGTGAACCAAATAATCCTTTGTGGAATTTGCAGCCTAGCAAGTGGAGACAAGAAGCTAAACAACAAAGATAATAAATACATATTATATTAGAAATGATAAGGACTGTGGAAATAAGAGAAGGTATAATAGGATAGGGGGGATCAGGAGTGCATGGGGATAGGGGTAACACGTTACAATAACTAAAAAGGGTGGACAGGAGCACTCTATGGAGCCATGAAATTTGGGAAGGTAATAGAGTTAACTAAGAAGATTATTAAGGAACGAGTGTTTCGGGTAGGGGGAATAGCCAGAGCAAAGCTCCTTAAGAAATTCAGTGTAAGAACTTTAGCTTTGATCTGGGTGAAAAGGAGGGCTGTGTAGGGTATTGACTCACATTTTTTAAAAAGACTTATTTATTTGAGAGAGAGCATATGAAGGGGGGGGGAGGGCAGAGGGGACAGGAGGTGCAGAGGGAGAGAATCTCAGGAAGATTCCCTGCCAAGCACAGAGACTAACATGGGGCTTGATTTCAGGACTCTGAAATCATGACCTGAGCAGAAATCAAGAATGAGACACCCAACTGACTGAGCCACCCAAGGGGCCCCTATTTGACTCACATTTTTAAAGGATCCCTTTGGACATCATAAGAGGAATAGATTGTAGGAGGTCAAGAGTAAAAGCAGGGAGACCTGTAGTAAAGCTGTTGGAGTCATAAAGATGAAAGAAGATGGGGATTCAACTGGAGTGGTGAAAAATGGTGGGATTGGGGTATATTCTGAAGGAAGAGCTAACAAAATTACCTAATGGACTGGGTATGGAATATGATGAAAAGGGAGGAATGAAGAATGAGCTCTAAGACTTTAGTCCAAAGGAACTGGAAGATTGGAGTTGCCATCACCAAAAGGTGGTGCAAATTTGTGGGGGCAGTAGTGGGGGTAGATCGGGGTTCAGGTTGGATATATTAACTTTGCCATGTCAGTTAGACATCCAAATGGAGAGTCACTTACTCAAATATCTATTTTATAACCTTCCTCCTTATTCTCTACATTCACTCATTTTTTCCTTTGCCTTCTGTAAATAGCCAGACCAAACACAAGAATGGAACTGTCAAATAAAAATGACTGAATTGGAAACACAAATCCTAACTTGAAGAATAAGAGGGGCAAATCCTCTATGAGATGGCCCATGCCTGGCTGCTCCTGGCTCTCAGAGCCCTTCTTAGAGCACTTTCATTCATATTCACTGTCTTGTTTTTTTCTGATTTTAACTTCTTTATTAATATTTGCTATGCATGCTGTGTAATTTTCCATTAGTAGATCTTTTCATAAAGCCAGAGTCTGACATTCCCTATGTCACAAGCCTCACCCCCTGCTATACCTCCTCCTCTTACTTGAGATCCCAGTTATGTGGAACTACACCTGAGTCTCCAAATACCTCCATTCTTTTGCTTACAGTGTTATCCCTATGAGACTCTTGATGCTTCTCTTCTTACCTTACTCTTAACCTGTGTATACAACTCCTGCTTGACTTTCAAAGCTTATCTTTTTTTTTTTTTTTAAGATTTATTTACTTAAGAGAGAGAGAGAGAGCACAAGTGGGAGGCAGGGGCAGAGGGAGGAGGGAAAAATAGTCTGAGCCCAGGGCCAGATGTGGGGCTTGATCCTGTGACCCCGAGATCATGAACTGAGCCAAAACCAAGAGTGGGATGTTAAACCAATTGCATTACCCAAGCACCTCTTGAAGCTTATCTTTGAAAAACATTCCATGATTTTAATACCCTTCCCCTTTCAGGCTGGGATGGGTTACCCTTCTATATTACAATACACCTTGTAAATATCCTCCATATTGCACTTACCATACTGTCTTATAATCTGTTTTCTAGTCTGTCTTCTCACTGCAGATTTAACTCCCTGAGGGCAGGAATAATATCTTATTCATCTTATATTCCCAGCACCTGAAACTATAAACACTGAAACTGAACAAGGATCTCTCATTGTAGGTGTTTAACTTCTTGGAGCCAATCCTTTCTTATACCCTTTCAGTATAATAATCTTATGCCACTGGCTTCCTGTAGAAGAATAGAGAAACATCAGTGAAGAATAATGACAAAATAACAACAACAACAAAAACAAAACCACAAACTCCTGTCATGCAAGCCTATGCCGTTGGTCATAAACTCAGAAAGAATCGTCCAGAACCTTTAGAATACAGCTGTGATTATACACATCTGTTTTCAGGAACCCCATTCTTAGTCCTGCTGCTTCCTCCATCTCCCACTCAGACATCTGGTGAGTAGTAATAAAGATAAGTCATCTGAGATATTGAATTTTTTGTATTATTTTGAGGAAGATCAGTCTATTAACCACATTCTAACTATTAAGAAGATCCACTCAGTAGTGACTTGAACCTGCAACTTACCCTCTAGCCCAATATATTTTGAAATTTTCAGTTTGGGTTAAGATTCACCAGTGGTCACTTTTGGTTTGAGCTAACCACCTAGATTCCTACTAGTGTCGATTCAGCTAGAACAGTACAACCTGTGGCTTCTGTACCCTGCTATGTGTTAGCCAACAATTCATTTTAAAACACTTACTGTCATTTATTGTATAAGACATATACGCTCATTATAGAAATATTTGAAAAGCAAAATATGCTACATTTAAACATTTTCTAAGACTTGCCAACCATGCTACAGTTGCATTGTTTCCCTTCTTACAAGTTCTGAATAAAAATCCTTTCACCACTATAAAGAAAGGTAACCTCGGGGGGATAAAATCAAGTTGTTCATTGTTTCTGAGCATGTCTTGTTCAGCTGGTATCTACATGACAATTTCTTAGTTGATGAATTCCTCTTTGATAAGTGATTGCCTTCTCTTTCCTGCATTGATAAGAGTAATGTCAAGTTCCTAAGATTACTAAGATTATGAAACTAAGAAATATATATATATATATATATATATATATATATATATATATATATATTTTTTTTTTTTTTTTTTTTTTTTTTTTTTTTAAAGAAAGCACTATGCCCAAGGTGGTACTTGATGTCAGGACCCTGAGATCAAGAGTTGCATGTTCTTCCAACTGAGTCAGCCAGGTGTCCTATATGGTATTATTCATAGCATTTTCTTTCTTTCTTTCTTTCTTTCTTTCTTTCTTTCTTTCTTTTTTTAAGATTTTATTTATTTGACGGAGAGAGACAGTGAGAGAGGGAACACAAAGCAGGAGAAGTGGGAGAGGGAGAAGCAGGCTTCCTGCTGAGCAGAGAGCCCTATGTGGGGCTCAATCCCAGGACCCTGGGATCATATCCTGAGCTGAAGGCAGATGCTTAACGACTGAGCCACCCAGGTGCCCCAGCATTTTCTTTTTTTACAAGATGAGAAATATGGTCTGCAAAATCTGGAAAGACCTGCAAATAGCCTGCAAGTGAAGAATCAAAGTTCTGCTACTCAGGATGGAAAGGAAGTAAAATATAAACCTGAGGAGGACAGCAAAACTGAATTAATGTTTGCTCATCCTAAAGAAGTAACTAGACAGAACTGTGTCAAAAGTTCATGCTGCATAACTAACCAATGGCAGTTGTGTAGTTTAGGCTCATGGAATTGGAATCAGACAGACTTGGGTTTGAATTCTGATTTCACTCCTTAATATCATGTGACCTTAGATAATTGTATATTAATGGAACTCACATAAGTTGATGAAAGAATTTTATAAGACAACGTAAATAGAGTGTTTTAGTGCAGTATGAGGTGTACACTAAGGACTCAATAAATATTAGGCCAGGACATGGACTGGGCTGGACTAACATTTATGTTGGACATGACATTCATGTTAGACATGACAAAGTGGAGGGGGATAGTCTGTGACCTCCCCTGAGCAGTTTGTCTCCACTGTTTAACCAGTCAGTCCAATGTTTAATGATTATTTAATACTGTGCTAGGTCTTATGGGGTGACACATGGTCTCTTTTCCCTCAAGAGGCTTACAATATTTTTAAAAAGTAATGCACATGAAAAAATTGGATAACAGTTAGTATGGACAGCATAATGCTTAGAATCAGAATATCTTGGAGAAATCAGATAAAGAATTTAATTGAGAGAGGTTTTGTAGCCACATAGATATTCTTGAAAAAAAAAAGGGGGGAGGTAACTAGAGTGAGAAGGAATAGAGAAAGAATACCTCAAGGATAATGTGAGATAAATGCCTTGTGTGGAAAGGATGGATAGAGTATGGTTGAATAGAGGCAAGAAGTAAGTCTTTTCAGGTACACTTGAAATGTACAGTTGAGATAGCATGCCTTTGGAATGCCTTCCAACATATTATCCCTATTTGATGGTTCCTATTTTGTTCTTTAAGTCATTTAGACTTTAATACTAGGCCATGAAGCTAGAGTACAAAATAAGAAAATAAAACACAAGGGAAGCACCTTCTAGATGGAAAGGAAGCTGAAAACTTTTTGGTCCTGGAAGGGAGAGAAAAGGAGAAGGATGACAAGACTTGATGTATGAGCTATCTTCCCACCCTCCCAACTCTACCTTGGGGTCAAAAGAGAGGGGAGGTAGAGTCAAGGATGGTAGAATCATCTAGATGGACTTAGGCAACTCCCAATGCAGGAAGTTTCTTCTCAGTTCTCAAGGCAAGGCCCGGGAAAACTGTAACCCTCTCAGCAAAACTCCATATTCAACATGGCACCAGAGCAATATGGGGCCATGGGTAGTTTAGAAATTGCTAAGGAGTATGAAGGTCTGAAGTAGCACCACCATTTCCCACAGCCAGTGTTTGGTATTTAATGAAAGCAGAAGCTCCTTTATGACCAGCACAACACAAACACACTGAAATATCCAGCAGACCGGCAGAGGCCTGGGGTCAGGCTAAGTGAAGCTGCTGGGGAAGGGACCACGAATTTCAGTGGAGGAAAGGAGGGGCCCAGCATGAGATTTGGAGAGCAAGGTGGGACCATAAGAACCTCAGCAAACCAACATAGACACAGGCACAGGATATCCAAAATCAGAGGGGAGCCAAAGGTCTGTGCCCTTGCCCCTGTGAGGATGTGTAAGCTCCCCCTATACTCAGAAGCCACCTTTGAAAGAAATCAGGAAGAAGGAGGTCTTAAGAATGAAGAAATACCCCAAACAGGGAGTTTACACTTTGAAATGACTAAAACAACAGTTACCTGAGGTTACACAGTCAGGCAGTGGTGGAGCCCCATAGGCCCCAACAGAACCTATGCCCTCAGTTACTGCACTAACCTGGATAGATACTGAGCAGGGTGAATTCTTGAGGGCCTTGGAAGCTTCCCAGAGAAGCTGGATTGGAAGCCATAGGTATTGGTATTAGGAAGTGGATTCTGAGCTGGAGAGCTGTATGATATTTAAGGAAGACAAATCTGGCAGAGCTCTGCAGGACAGGGTGAAGAGAAGGATATCTGGAAGCAGAATAAAATATGATATCAATATCTGTAACCCAGGTCAAAATTATAAGAGCTTAAAATAGAGCAGTTACAATAAAAATACCGAGGAAGGAATACATCCTGTACTATTTGCAATAATATTAAGACCAGTAACAGAACAAGTATGTACTATGTGCTGGCACTGTGCTGAATACTATCTCATTTAATTATCTCAGCAACTCCATAAAGAATTAACTATTACTTTCCCTATTTTGAAGATGAGAAAATGGAAGCAAAGTGAGATTAACAAGCTTCTTGCCACACAGATGAATGTGGTAAAGCCAAGCATCACACCAGGTTAGGTCTAACGATGGGGCCCAGAATCTTAACCAGTCTACTTGACCATGATGTGGTAACATGACCAAGTAGCTCCTGACAGCAGGAAAAGGTGTTGGAAGAATCAGAGATCCCACTAAGAACTCTAGGTTTGGAGATTGAAGTGGTAAATCTATTGAAAGAAATGCGTAGTCGGGAAAGGGAAAGGTAAAAAGGGGAAATTTAAAAAAAAAAAAAAAAAGAGGAAATGAATTTAGTTGGAGATGTGTTGAGTATGTCAATATGATATACATAGATCAATTTCCTGAAGGTTTAGATGGGATTTAATGGGACCTAAGTGAATTTTTAGGCCCAATCTATAAATTTAAGTTGTTAGTTAATGGGGAGGAGTTAGGAAAGCCAATTCTCAAATATAAAGACACACATTATTTTTGTTAACTTGATCCTCTGTATTGCATTTACATGATGATAAATAATTTTTTTTAACAAGTAACATATTTCCTCTCCACGATATCAGTCAAGACAGGTAAATTTGAAAAATCTAGAAAACATAAGTATTATCATTCTTCTGCATTCAGCAAAGAACTTTGGTGGTAACTTGAGTTCCTTGCAAGGCTCAACTATTTCCAGATGCTGGACCCAGCCTTGTAGTTACTCAACAAACAGCTTCACACTTATTTATTATATCAAATAAGGTGTCAACAATCCATAGTCCTGCCTTCTTCCTTACCAAAAAGTCTGAGTCAATTGCTGAGGTAATCACCATAGGTAACCACATTAGGACAGTGACCAAACTGTCCAGAAATGGAGTGAAATTGGCTATTGGGCAGTGAGGTACAGTAAGGACTGGTCAGTCTCTGTAGACCTGGCCAGGGGCTCCTTCAGTAAAAATAAGGAAGGCAAGAAAAGAGAAGGGCCCTACTTGAACAGAAATAGGCCTTTTAAATAGTCATAATTGCTTCGGTTTATTCAGTGCTGACTCTGTGACCAGAAGTGAGCCAAGAGCTTTCAAGAATTATCTCCTATAATCCTCACAACCATCTAAAGAGGTACTATTATCATGTCCCCTTTGAAGATGAGGAAACTGAGGCTTAGGGAAGGGATGTAATTTATTCAAAGACATAGGCTAATCATTGGGACCGGATTCAAACTCAGGTTTGAGAATCCTATAGTAATCCAGTCTCAAGGTAGCTCCGAGGCTTGGACTGAATACCACACCATGGCACTAATCTGCTTTGTAAGAACAATCACCATGACAAAAAGGCCTTTGACATTTTACAGACCCAAACTGGAATAGTCAAGTTAGCATCAAGGACAATACCTCTGAGAATGTGCTGCTAGTCAGACTGGCCTTACAGGCAGCCTCAGCCCTGCCCCTGGAATGCCAAAACTCCCTCTCTGCATTGTCAGCCCAGCAACCTGAAATCCATTTCTGTTGACTTTGAGACCTAAACCTTACATAACCTTTCCCTGTCTCTACTGCTTTTACAGGGCCATAATTTTATGCCACGATGAAGTCAAATAACCCAGGCATTGGTTTCTGTTGCAGCAGCTGAACACAAGCCATCAAGGGAAATCATTGTCCTTTTGTCTAGATCAACCTACCAAACATGAAACAATGATGGAAATATATGGTATTTCCCAGAGCTGATGTAATAAATTTAGCTGCCCCAGGTGCCCAGTCCCTGTGTTGTAACTTGGATGGCCAAGTTTTGGGACTAGCGCTAGAGGGTGAGCTAACCTGGAAGTCATTCTCTCATCCAGAAATGTTGCTACTGCTTTATCAAGTTCCTTAGAAACCAGACTGCTGTACCCCTGGGGATAAAAATATATGTTTATAAAAAATAAAAAAATTAAAAAAAAAATAATAATAATAATAAAAATAAAAAAGAGGAAAAATTAAAAAAAAAAAAAAAAAAAAAAAAAAAGAAACCAGACTGCTTTTAGGTCCTGGTTTCATATCTATAACCTGATTTGCTATAGGTCAAAAGTTAAGAGTAGGCATTGACTTTCAGATTCTGGGATAACTACCCCCAAGGAAGAAACAATGTCTATTCTGATATTAGACCCCTCTGGGAGGCATCTTCCTTACCCCTTCTTGAGATAGTAAATGTCATTTTCAAGGGACTGTGAGTAATTCTCTAGTCTAGGGCTGATGGAAACAGCCACTGTTTTGAATCTTGGAACTTAGATTAATGATTACTCTCAGCACCTCATCTGTCCCAATCCTGAGGTTTTGTTCAAATTACAGGACACATTGTCTCATTCTTTTTCATTTTTTTAAAAAAAGATTTTATTTATTTATTTGACAGACAGAGATCACAAGCAGGCGGGGGTGGGGGAGTATGTCTGTGTGTGTGGGGGGTGGGGTGGGAAGCAGGCTGCCAGCTGAGCAGAGAACCAGACACAGGACTGGATCCCAGGACCCTGAGATCACCTGAGCCTAAGGCAGAGGCTTAATCCATTGTCTTATTCTTATAAACTATCCAAATGTCCTCTTTCAGGACGCTATATTTACAATTTTTCTCCCTCTAATGTAAATCCTGAGTTTCTGCCTTCACAGGAGCTCCATTTTATTGATTCATTTGTAGTTATTTATGGGGTCATAAGTAATGGGCTGGGAAAAACGATGGAGGCTCAAGAGAAGGAGACCAAGATGCCTATAAAGCAGAGAAACTCTTACCTGACCTAAGTCAACACTTCTCAAGAGATGAAGCCATCTCTCATTCAGGGCTTCTGGTGAAAGTGTTGAAACAACAGCTAAGCCACATAGCTGTCCTTAAATTCTGCCTGGCCCTTTGCCTAGGTACAAGATTTCGTCAGCCAAAGTTAGAGAACAGCCACACCTTGCCTTAATGATTTTTGCCCAAAGTCTGTCCCAGCCAATGACAATCCAAACTAGAATAATCATTTACGTCACCACAGACTAATGCAGAATGGTCTTAACTTAATTTCTTGTAAGGTTCTGAATAAACCTTCTATCACCTAGCCTGATGACTCTTCCTCTGGCTTAAATTGTTTTTCAGGGAGTTGCTTGAATTCATTCCACGTGTGAGTTGAACCATCCCAGAACAGGCAGGGGATCGTCAGGCACAGGTCCTGCAATAGGGGTTTAGGAGCCATGGAATTATTGAATGCAAACCAAGAAAGTATTCTCCTATCCCTTTGTTCAAAAGATCAAAGGGGGCTTCAGGCCATGGCTAAAACCCAGTCACAGAAACTAAGTGTAGAATGTATTCAGTCGACTAGAGAATGTTCAGCACGTAAAAAAGGAGATCAGAGTGACATACACTTTGTAGAGAAATAGTACATACCCTTTTAGTTGAAGTGGAAAGGCAATACCCTTTCTGGGCAGGCACAGGGTGTATAGGAAAGGAACACAGTTTAGAATCTGGATTCACCACTGGGTGACGTGAGGGAGGTCACCTAATCTCTTTGGGACACAGTTTTCTCATCTGTAAAATGGGTTTCACAGTACCTACCTCACAAGGTGCTTATAAAGATCAAATGATGCAGGGGTCTTGCATGGTACTTGGCAAGTAGGACACACTCAAAACAAATGTTGGTTTCCATCTCCAGTTCCGCTTCCTAAAGTTCACATTAATCCCAGATCATTCTGGGTTCTACCGCCCTCAGACCTGGGCAAGTGAGAGGGTCCTGCACTTTGGAGCACCTTCCTCAAAATTTTCTAAATCCCTCTCTGGTAATTGCTGGCAGTGGGCACTAGCTTGGACCTGGTCCCATATGGGCCCCAAACTCTGTTTTTAATCTCTTTCAGGCACTCTAACTCTCCATATCTTTCCCTCCCCAACATGAGGTTAACCAGATACCCTGAGGAGTTCTAGGACTCAAATCTATGGGGTTGTCCCTGGGCACTGTGGCCAGGATCATGTTTTAGGAAGATTGCTGGGTGAACAGATTACTCCAGTTGGCCAATGAGATACTTCCTTGAGGGATCCTGCAAGACTGAGCTGCCAGAATGATGTTGGCATGCTGACTGGGTGATTCCAATTTTTATTCAGATAGGGACCCTGCAAAAAATATTTGCTCAGGGGCTGTGCAAACTATAAGTGTAGCCCTGCTTTTAGGAACCCAGAAATACTTGTCCCCATGGTTGGTTGGACTTATGTGGAATTTAGTAATATAGTAATTATTTATGTGCTAGCTATCAAAATTATCAAATATTTGGGCTCTGAAGAGGGCAGCAATTTAAAACACTGGTTTTAAGTTAAAATTCTAGTATCATCCTTATTTCCCTCCGCTATGTACCGGGTCCTGTCTCCTCAGAGTCACCAAATCCCATCAGTCCTAATTCTGCGTGTCTCTAACATGTAGCCCCCTCTTTCTGTCCTGTTGTCTTAGTCCAGATCTCCAAGGTGTCCCTTTCCCCCTGGACTATTGCAGTGGCCTCACAACTTCCATATTCTTCCCACACCATTCTATCTCCTACATTAACTGGGAAGGAAGAAAAGCCAATATAAAAATGGGTTACCACTCAAGAGCAGCACTATATACAATTGCCAAAAGGCAGAAACAACCTAAATGTCCATCAACTGATGAACAGATAAACAAAATGTTGTATATCCATATAGTGGAATATTATCCAGCCATAAAAAAGATGTACTGATCTATGCTTCAACATGAATGAATCTCAAAAACATATGCTAAGTAAAAGAATCCAGCTAGGAAAGGGTATATATTATGTGACTCCATTTACATGAAATATCCATAATAGGCAGCTTCGTAGAAACAGAAGACAGATCAGTGGTTAGCAGGAGTTGGGGTAGGGAGGAGTGGAGAGTGATGGCTTACTAGATATGGAGTTTCTTTTTGGGGTGATGAGAGTATTCTGGAGCTAGATAGTGGTGATGGTTGCATAATGGAATGTACTAGATGCTCCTGAATTTTATACCATAAAATTGTTAAAATGGTAAATTTTATATGTTAACACAATAAAAAAATGTGTTATCAAGCTGGTCACTGTTATGGGCATCCAGGACTCAGTCTTGCTAGGACCCTTTGGAAAGCCAAGAAGAATGTACCTCAGCATTGTCCACCCTGAAGGAGACCAGAGGGAGCATTTATCTACCAGATTCTGGTCTCCATGGCCAAGGATTACCCCTCGGAGTACTAACTTTCTTTCCCTTTTAGGTTTGTGTATGTGTGATTGCATGGCAGGTCAGAGAAATGCTGGGGCAGAGGGCAAGAGATTCTTGTTGAAGCTGAGACATGCTGCTATGGGGTCACACCTGATAGTTGCAGAAATAGCTGGGGTTAAAGATGGGCCAAGTGGATATGAGGTAGGGCATGGGATGCATGTAGTACACCCTCAGTTTGAAATACTGTGGATACACACTCATCGAAGTAGAAAGTAGATGTGGAGGAAAGAGCAACAGGAAAGAGGGCTGGTGGATTCTTATTACTCCTGATCTTCACTTGAGCTTCAATGTTGTCATCCCATCTCTCTAGAGTCTTACTTCTCCCTCTCCACCACAATTACCTGTTCTTCAAGCTTGCCTGCTCAATTTCTTCGGCAGGACTCTTTCTTTCACGGCATCAGGATGTCTAAGTAGTAAGATCTCCACTTTCTCTCCAGCCTTCCGTCTCCTCCTGCCCTCATCATTCTCCCCAGACTAGTTTAAAATCCATGGTTCATACTTTTAGTCACTCTCTCAAGAAGTTCTAGACTCTTGCTCTTTAGCACTTTCATACCATTTGTCTGATCAAGTCCCAACTCCTGGTGAAACCAACTCCCAGGTTATATCCTGGGATAAGCCCCATTAGAGAACAACAGATCACTGTGGTAAAAGTTAGCAGTTCCATACTCTCAGGTATATTCTTTAATAATAGGACCCTGATGTCTACTAGGACACATTGTTGCCAGGGATAAAAGACGACATTTCCCAGGTTCCCTTGTAGACAGGTTGATCTTCTGATTGCATTTCAGCAAATGGGGAAGGATATAGGGTGGTTGCTGCAAGAAAGCTTAAGAGAGTTGATTGATCAGGAAGAGCTACCCTCTCCCCCTTCCCCCCTCCATTGCAGCTCCTGTGGCCATCTTGAACCATGAGGGAACCTTAGGGATGGAAGCCACAAGCCAAGCTGTTGAAGAAAAACTAGGGTTTTTTTTTTTTAACTATAGAACACAAACTAAGGGTTAGCAGAGGGGAGGTATATGGGGGGATGGGAGGGATGGGGATTAAGGAGTGCACCAGGTGATGGATGTAAGTGTTGAATCACCATATTCTATACCTGAAACTAATATTACACTGTATATTAACTAACTGGAATTTAAATAAAAACTTTTTAAAAAGTAGTAGTTTTTATCCCTGATGAAATCATACACCAGCCCTAGACTTACCTCTACAATTCCTTTATATGAAAGAGAAATTAAAAAAATTTTAAATAGAGAGAAATAAACTGATTTTTGAAGACACTGTTATTTTGGTTAGTTTTGTTTCCTGTTATATGCTGCTGAACTCAATCCTAATTAATAATCACCAACCTCAGAAGGGCCTGAAATGTTACCTAGAAACCTTGTCATCTTTTTCATGCTCGAATTTTCCTCTCAGGCTCTATCATACCATCACCACTCTCCTCAAGTATCTGACTTTCCACCTCCTACCTCATAGTCAGCAGATAACTGGGCCTCCTGCTTCACTAGCAAAACAGACTTCTACTTTCCCATCAGAAATCCCTCAAATTCCTGCCACAAAATTGTCTTCCTGGTTTCATTCCCTTACTACCTTTCCTCCCAGTACCACAGAAATCCTATTCCTCCTCCAGCTGATATGAGTCTCTCTGCCTGATGTCTAGGTCCCGTTCCTCACATCTTTTCAAAAGCTTTATTCTCTCAATTATTCTAGAGACCACAAAATGATGCTTGTAGCCCACAGACATATCCTATGTTTGGCTTATACAGGTTTTTTCCCCCTTTTATTGATTTTTTTACTTACAATAAGGAAAAATGTAAAGTAAAATCCATTCTTTTTAGTGTGTAATTCTGTGAGTTTTAACCAACACATACATTTGTAGGCATACTAGCATCACAATCAAGAAGAGCTCCCTCACCTCCCAGAATCTATATCTATATCTATATCTATATCTATATCTATATCTATCTATCTAGAGAATATGCTGGGGGTGGGGGAGGGGCAAAGGAAGGGGGGGAGAGAAACCCAAGCAGACTCACACTGAGTGTGGAGATCAATGCAGGGCTCAGTCTCACAATCCTGAGATCATGATCTGAGCCGAAATCTAGAGCTGAATGTTTAACCAAATGAGCCATCCGGTTGCCCCCAAAGTGGATAATGTTTAAATGTTACTGAATATTGTTTTGAGTAGAAAATAAAGGGGCAGTGAAAGAATTCTCTTCAATTGGCCTCTACCTCTAGGTGTTCTGAATTTTTCCCTTTGCTGGTTATTTTTTAAAAGAATGAAAATGAAGCCTGGCAATAGGAAAGAAAGTCCACCCCAACACTGTCCACATTCACTGGATCCCTTCCCTCCCCTGCCATGACATTCTCAATTCTCTCCAATATCTTCTTTCCCACCATCTCACCATCAAAATCTTTTTCTCCCAGGTCCAACTGTCTCCATACCACAAAGCTGATGGACACTTCTCAGACTTTGTGTTACTTGATAGCTTGACAGCCCTTCCTACCGATAAGCACTTTCTTTTTCTTGAGATTCCCTTTCTTTGTCCTCTTGGGACAACCCACCTCCTTGGTTTCCTACTACCTCTCTGGATTCTGTTCAGCCTCCATGGCTATCCTCCTCCTCTAACCACCCTTCAAGTGCTGGTGTTCCTCAAAATCTGTCTTAGGTGCTCTTCTCACTCTACAACTTTTCCCAGGTGCACACATCCAAACTCTCAACTCTAATGACTTCTTACATCTTGAATCCAGACTTGTCCTGTAAGCTCCAAATTCATCTGTTTAACAGCCTAATCAGACTTTCTGTTGTATGTCTAAAGGGCATCTCAAACTCAATCACAAATCCTGAATCTGACCCTACAAACTTGGTCCTCATCCAGTATTTCCTATTTGAAGAACAGCATCACTACCCACCAAGATGCATGAAGCCAGAACCCTTAGGACTCATGACATCTCCTTTTACTTCGCTCCACATATCCAGCCAATTACCATAGTCTATCAGTTTATCTTCTAATGCCTCTAGTGTCCTCTGCTGAGAACATCTCTAATGCCACTACCCTGGTCCAGGTCTCCATCGTTTCTCTCCTGCTTCACTTCAGGGGTCTCCCAATAGGTCTCCTTCCATTCACCTTTGCTCCCCCCCCACCAATTGCTCTTCCATCATAAAGTCAGAATGATCTCTTTAAACACAAACATGAGGGGCACCTGGGTGGCTCAGTGGGTTAAGGCCTCTGCCTTTGGCTCGGGTCATGATCGCAGGGTCCTGGGATGGAGCCCCGCATCGGGCTCTCTGCTCAGTGGCGAGTCTGCTTCCTCCTCTCTCTCTGCCTGCCTCTCTGCCTACTTGTGATCTCTGTCCGTCGAATAAATAAATAAATAAACAAACCAAAACAAAAAAAACATAAACATGACATTTCCTGCCTTACTTAAAACCCTTAATGGCTTCTCATTGTCATAACCCCAAAATGAAATCTCTGGCTTTCATCTCATCCTATGCTCCTCTTTGCTCTAGGTACTTCAGTTGCACCGACCTTCCCTCAGAAATGTTAGGGGACTCACACCTGCTTCTTTCTACTGCAGGGTGTTTGCACAGCTCCTTGCCACTCAACATCATCTTCCCATACTTAGAATTTCAAGTTATCTTATAAAACAAAGTGAAAGATCTTTCCCCCTGGAGGACTTCCTGTCCCCACCTTCTACTATTCCCCAGATTGAAATATGGTTTCAGAATACTCTTTACTTGCTCACTTGGAGCTAAGTAATTAGTTTGAAGATGTTTATCTCCCTTGGTAGAGTATAAACTCTATGAGTAAAGGAACCATTTTTTGTTATTTACTACTGCACCTTTAGAATCTAGCTGAGGGCCACACTCATGGAAGCTCTCAACAAAAATGTTTGTTCAAACTGAGGGTCTCTGGGGACTGGGGGTAGGGAGAGGGTGGTTGGGTTATGGACATTGGGAAGGGTATGTGCTATGGTGAGTGCTGTGAAGTGTGTAAACCTGGCAATTCACAGACCTGTACCCCTGGGGCTAATAATGCATTATATATTAATAAAAAATTAAAAATAAAAAACCCCTAATGATAATAAATGAATAAATTTAAATGCATAATTAAAAATTAAAAATGTTTGTTGAATGAATTAAAAAAAGACTTGTTTTGTTGAGGCACTTGGGTGGCTCCGTCATTTAAGTATTTGCCTTCAGCTCAGGTCATGATCCCAGGGTCCTGGGATGAGGCTCATGTTACACTCCCTGCTCAGCATGGAGTGGTCTTTCTCTGTCTCGAATAAATTTTTAAAAAATCTTAAAAAAAAACCAAAACAGAATTTCTTTGTTTAAGCTTTCAGAGGCTCATTCTGAAAGGAGTCATTCCAGACACCACTTGGGGTTGCAGAATTCCATCTGGGAAATAGTGGCAGCCCCTAACAACTTGCTACTTGAGTCTGCAGCAGAGGTTGGATACAGCCACTTTTCACTAATAACCATATGTCTCTTCTGCAGACTAACAACCATATATCTTTTCACTAATAACCATAAGTCTATTCCACTAATAGCCATATGTCCTCCGTGGGGTTGGTTAGGGAAATCACTACT
Source organism: Mustela lutreola (assembly GCF_030435805.1). Taxonomy (NCBI): domain Eukaryota; kingdom Metazoa; phylum Chordata; class Mammalia; order Carnivora; family Mustelidae; genus Mustela; species Mustela lutreola. The sequence continues at coordinate 69,446,440 of NC_081296.1, read as the reverse complement.
GTTTCTAAGTAAATAAACTTTGGATTTCATAGTGCTGTCCATTTGAGAAGCAGCAAGGTCCCAAATCAGTGCCTGCAATTAATTTGAAGTCGCTACTTTCTTAGGCCTACTATATCTTCATAAGATGTGTCCCGTTCAGCCCAAAGCCTAGAGATGCTTGCTGTACCTTTGTTGCTCCAAAGGATGTCCATCTCTTTAAGATGCTCCTCAAGGAAGTTCCCCAAGATAGATTCTGGGTATACCATGTAAAACACATTTCCTGTCATATCATCCCACACATAGCTTTCTACTTTGATGAAAATCTGTTTAGTTGTATCCACAGAGCCTAGAACAGTGCCTGGCACATGACAGACACTCAATATATTTTTGTGGCTGAACAAATGAAACGAATGAAAACTATGAGACATTTATCAAGGAAGTCATCCCGAAGTAAGTAATGTTTAAGTTAGAGGTTTAAAGAAAGAAGAACATTTAGCTAGCAGAATAGAAGAGGGGAGAATATTCCAGGAAAATGCATGTAAGTTATTGGGAGAAAACAGATGTGCCTAAGAAACCAGGAAAGCTCAGAGGAAATCTGAACTAACCATAGTTAACATGACCAGTGGGGTTCATCCTCTTCTTCTCTGACCTTTTCCTCAAGTCATTCCCCCCACCAACCTCACCCCACTCACACTGGCTGCTCTTTTCTTCCAACAGATGCTTGGCAAATATGTGTCAAATGAATGAATGGTTGCAGCAGAAAGAAAACAAGGAAAAGGAAAGCAGAGTTAGAACATACAAGACTGTATTATATCTTTTGGACCTTACTCTAAGGGGAGTAAGAAGATACAGAAGAATTTAAGCAAGGGAATCATCTGATAATCTTGGCTTTTCTGAAGGATTACTCTGCGTGTTGTGTGATATAGGGATTGTGTGCCATGGGAGGCCAGTTAGAAAGTGGAGTGGTCCAGGATTGGGGGATAGTGAACTGTGCTGGTGGTAGGTAGAGTTGGAATAAAAAGTAGAGGAAACTAGATTATGTTTAGCTTGAAGACAAAATCTGGTTGCAGCATAATTGATGGGATTAATACATACATTATAAAAAGGATAAAAATATTTTTGTCCATTTTGGGGTTGTTGTTGGCAAAACTGGCCTTACCTCCACCCTAGGTTTTAATGTTTAGGTGAAACTCCTCCATTACTCTACCTCCATCATTTTCAAGTGGCAAAGGAACACTTGGAAAGGGGGTATTAGGAGACCAACTATGACTAACTAACTTCCCTTGGATGCTTGCTCCTTAAAACAAGTTTGATGGCCTGGGTGGTCCAGACTATGGTCAGACAGGTAGGCAGGGACTCACAACCAGGAAGGGGCTGTTTGGATGAGAACCTGGTCTATAGCAGGGGTTCAGGAGCTACCCAGGCAGTGGGTGTGGCCGATCTTATTAACCCCTTCTGCCACACCCTCCCAGCTATATAGCTAAATGCCTCTGTAATCCTCCCCAGTTTGTGGGGTTGGCCAAGAACCTCTAGCCTGCCACAACCAGTCAACCCATCTTTGAAAGACTGCAGTTGAGTTCCCATTCTCCAAGCAGGCACCAGGGGTCAAGACAGCAGAGCTGATTTGTGCACAAAAGTAAGGACCCTGGGGACTTCTAGGGAAGGGAATCTAGGACTTCTGGGCAGGGGGAGGGGATCTCAGGAGTTACTTGACTTCCAGCTAATTTCATAGAGGAGGGATTGGTGTTGTTGTAATTCAAGTATCATAGAAAACGGGCTTCATTTTGCAGATGGCTCAGTCTGTTTGGGAGGAATCATGCAAACAATGCATAGGAGGCAGGGAGTCTAGAGGAGAAGAAAAAGTATACATATGGTTGTTTCTAGTGTGATCGGTGCTGTGAAAGAGAAGCTAAGCATTCCAAGAGAGTAAATATGGGGTCTCAGCTAATTAGAAAAAGCTTCTGTGATAAAGCGACATTTCAGTGGAGGTCTGGAGAGGGGGTACAGAGTGTGATCAGGGAAGGGAATGGATTGGGAAAGCCAAGAAAAGATCAGCAAGCAAGTGAGAGGAAGAATGGTGGGCAATACTGCTGGAGATGTGGTCAGGGTAGAACATGGCAGAACGTGTGAGCCTTGTGAAGATTTTGGACTGTGGAGCAAGGCAAGCCATTGGTGAGTCTGAAGCAAGGGTATGACCTAATCTGTTCAGGTCATATATGTTTTCCATCCCCTTGAGAATAATCAGGCCAGGAGTAAAGACAAGGCTGCATGAGATTGGGCTGGACTAGGTTATGGCAAGTTCTCTATGGTCATGAATGTCTCTTTGGGAAGCTTAGCCCATCTTGACACATTCTTGTATGAACCTCATATTCTGAAGGATCATAAATATTACTGTTATTACCAAATAAAACTGGCTAATGTTTGTGTAGCACTTTAAGGCTTTTACAAACATTATATATTTGATTCTCAAAGTGACTCTGTGAAGTAGGCCCTGCTATCAGCCCCATTTTATGTAAGAGTAGAGTGCTCATCAAGGCTTACTTGCTTACAGTCAGGGAAGCACTAAATCTCAGAAAGGACAGAGCTGGATCCTGAACCACTTCTCTAACTCGGAAGCCCGTGCCTTATCCATTGGGTCACATAACCATCAAACAGAAGCCTCCAAAAAACTAATGAAGATTTATAATATTTACAAGGATGATTAAGAATATGAATTTGGGGGTTGGGTGGGACTAAGATTCAATTTTGAAAATGTTGAATTTGAAGTAACAGCAAGATCTTCAAGCAGTAGACACATACAAGGATATGGAGCCAGGAGAGGGTTATAGGAGGTCTGTTCTGTATTTATTTTAGATTTAAGGGTACTCAGAGTTTATGACCTTGTTATGGGACAAATCTAGTGGATTAACCCTAGTAGAGGTTAGTCTACTATCAAAACAGAGATGATTCTATGGAAGAAAATCTTTTCTGTTCAGGAAACCTAATTTAAAGCTTGACTAGATTAGGCATTTGTCTTTGAGAAAAATCTATACACAGAATATAATATACTCAGTCAATGAACATGATTTGCAATATCATGATGGATACTGATAACTTAATCATGTGATTCTAACTCCATTAAAAAAACTTTTTGCCAAATATAACTGCTTAGCTAGATTCCAGGTGGGTTTGACAATCATGTAGAAGGAGCTGGTGTAGGTGGTGGTATGACAAAAAGCGAGGGGTAATCAAAAGCTCAATATTTTTTTAAAGATTTTATTTATTTATTTGTCAGAGAGAGAGGGAGAGAGAGTGAGCACAGGCAGAAAGAATGGCAGGCAGAGGCAGAGGGAGAAGCAGGCTCCCTGGGGAGCAAGGAGCCCAATGTGGGACTCGATCCCAGGATGCTGAGATCATGACCTGAGCCGAAGGCAGCTGATTAACAAACTGAGCTACCCAGCCATCCCCAAAAGCTCAATTTTTTCAGTGATGTTTAGGTTTTAAAACTGGTCACTTGCAGCTATAAAACTATACTTTCTAAAGCAGTGCAGGAAAAGTAGCTTTGTTATCCACCATTATCGAGCTTTCAAGCCTCTCTTCCTTTTTTTCCCTACCAAAGACAACTGGTTTATAAAATAAGTTTGGGTTGCTGCAGCCAATTCCTCTGCTGGTTTTAGAAGCCCTGGCTTTCCCTGCTCTCCCCCTTTACTGGCGCTGTGTCTTTGGCCCGAATGCCTTTCTCACACCAGCTTTCTCTCTAAAATCCTCTTCATCTGCCAGTGGCTGCTCACAGTTCACAAAGCCTTTCCAGAGCTCCTCCCTAGTAGACCTCCACTGTTTTGAGCCTACGAAGAGCAGTTTCCTTTGTAGAGGATATTGTGCATGTTTCCTCTCCACCAATGGACTGTAAGCTCCTTTGGGTTGAAGACCACCTTTGTTTGCCTTGAAACTTCTAGTATGGTGCCATCAGTATTCCAGGCATTCAAACTTGTAAAACAAAGGAAGGAAAGGCATCAAAATAGTAGGGAAAATTGGGATACTCGGTCTTTTTTTTTTCCCTTGAAGAATTTATTTATTTATTTGAGAGTGAGAGAGAGAGAGAGTGTTCACACAAGCAAGGAGGAGGGGCAGAGGGAGAGGGAGAAGCAAACTTTCTACTCAACAGGGAGCCTGATGCGGGACATCTCCCAGGACTTTGGAATTATGACCTCAGCCCAAGGTAGACACTTAACCATCTGAGCCACTCAGGTACCCCAGGACATCCAGTCTTAATGAGGCTCTTAGGCTGACCTAATGAAATTTCTTTCATTAACCCAAATAGTAGTACTGTGGTTATTTTTGGAGTAACCTCTTTTCTCATCTAAGCCCCCACCCAAATAAGTAAGTGAGCGAGTAAATAAATAAATAAATAGAATTTGAGACAAGAAAGTTTATTTTTACAAGGCAAAAGTCATTGCACTGTGAAAGCTGTATTTTCAAATAAGATGGCAAATTGTTTTATATGGAAATTTACACTTTAAGCAGGTCCTGTCCTCAATATACAGTGTGATTACTACTAAGGAAAAAATCCCACCTCTGCATAGACAAATAACAGGAAGGAAATTTCCCAAAATGTATACTACCCTCTACCATTAAAAAAAAATCTATTTTCAGGGTGCCTCGGTGGTTCAGTTGGTTAATGGTCTGTCATCATGGCTCAGGTCATAATCTGAGTCCTGGGATCCAGCACTGTGTTGGGCTCACTGCTCAGCACACCCTCTCTCTCTGCCCCTCTCCCCTGCTCATGCTCTCTTTCTCTCAAATAAATAAATACAATCATTTTAAAAATTATATTTTCAAAATATCTTCAGTATGAATTAGGAGTTCTATTACAAAGAGGTTTTTTTAAAAATTCTACTTTCCTCAAAAGAGCATATGGTTCTAATACAAGAGATTTTTGCACTAGTAACAAAAGTATATTTTTCTGAGCCAAAGTTTTTTTTTTTTTTTTTTTAATAAAATAAAGTCCCTGAGGTGTTCAGTAAACACTTGGTAATGAGTAAGTTTAATGCATCTAATTGAGGACCATTTCCTAAATACATTCAACACATTAAAAAAAGGCAGAGGATGTGACAGAAAGCTTTGGTTACAATAGGTGTGGGAATTTTCGATGAATCACCCAGATTAACCCAGGGAATTAGGCACCTCTTACATACCTTTGACAATGATCAGTGAACATGTAAATAGCTTTATGTTTTCTCTGCAGCACTATTCTTCACCAAACCAAATTCTTCCTTCAGGTGTATTGACTAAATACTTCTGTTTCTCCCTTTACACTGTGAATCAGGTAAAATATCCATGTCCAGATTTCCAGTCATGGTCTTCCTACCACTTTGCTCCCTTACTCTGAAAAGCATTTAAAAAAATATATATTTTATTTATTTATTTGACAGAGAGAGGGAGATCACAAGTAGGCAGGGAGGCAGGCAGAGAGAGAGGAGGAAGCAGGCTCCCCCCTGAGCAGAGAGCCGGATGTGGGGCTCTATCCGAGGGCCCTGAGATCATGACCTGAGCCAAAGGCAGAGACCTAACCCACTGAGCCACCCAGGCACCACCTGAAAAGCATTTTTTTTCCCTCCCTGGTTAAAAACATCTTAAACTCCCACCATGAAAAATTTTTTTAATTCAGAAAAGTATAAATAAGCAAATCACGATCATTCACAATCCCACTGCTCTTAAACAATCACACTTTATATTTTCTTCCATCTTTTAAAGATGGGCCTATTTATATAAATAACATTTTTTACACTACTGAGATAAGCTGCACTGCTTTTGTACCCTGCTTCCCCCCCCACACACCTTAGTTAACACTATTTATAGGCATTTCCCCTTGTCATTGGAAAATTTTACCAACTTCATTTTTTTAAAAAAAATATTTATTTATTTTAGAGAGAGAGAGCATGCAGAAGCTGGGGTTGGGGGGTGGCAAGAGAAGAGACCGAGGAAGAGGAAGGGAATCTCAAGCAGACCCCCTACTGAGTACCAAGCCAGATGTGGGACTTAATCTCATGACCCTGAGATCATGACCTGAGCCAAAAGCAAGAGTTGAATGTTCAACTGACTGAGCCACTCACCTGCCCCTATCAACTTCATATTTAATCAATGGCATAATAATTCACTGTGTCAACATACTTCATTTTTCAAGATGCAAAGGTCTCCAGGTCCTAATGGGCTGTTCAAATCTGTTTTCATGACCACTGGTGAATGACCTTCCTGAAGGCAGCTCTGCTCCTTACTCGTCCCCATCTGGACACTGACTATCTGGCAGTGCCTGACACCAGACTGAGCTGGTTTAGAGTGAACTGGGTCCCAAGCCTTAGAGTGACATAGGTGCAAAGGGACAGATCAAATCATGCTTTGCCTTCCATATCACTTGAGTCTTCTCAGCTTAAAAAGGAGGCCACAGAAACAAATCCCTCAGCAATTTTTTAAAAGGCTTAGGACAGAAACTTCTTTCCTTATGCAAAGATGCATCTGGAACAGTGGGGAAATTAAGAGCAGGAGGAGTCCTAGGAGGAGGAGGAAATGGCAGCCCCACCCAACCAACTCAGGATGCAAGAAAAGGTTCTAGGAGGATGACTGTAAATGCTCAAAGACACAATTAGGTCTGGAATCTTAATACTGATTAGCTGAAGGGCCTTGGCTGACAGAAGAAGGAGGGAGATGGACCAGAGTGAGTACCGGGAATCTGACTTTTCTGAGGTGCTGAATTAAGAGAGGGGAGGTGTTTGGGGAGGGTGGGGGGTGAACAGAAGAGACAGGAGAACTTACATGAATGGTGATAGTTCATTTTGTAATCTGGCTCCTTCCCCCCATTTCCCCACTTTCATTCGGAAGATATAAATCATTGGGGCACAACCATTACTTTTCTTATGAATGGATTCAGCTTAACCTTAAAGCTGTGAGCAAACTTTGCTTTGACATCTTGTGACTGGAATGGCCTTGAGAAGTCTGAGGAAGCCCTTAAGGATCTTGACCTTTCCCACCAGATGTCCTTGGTACTTGGGAAGCCATTTCTTTGGCTAACCCTGCAGCTGTGGGAAGACCACCTCTTAGATCCTAGACCTTTTTCCTGGCCCAGCTTCTCCTCTGACTCTGAGCTCCCCTTAGAGAGTGCTGCTTCTGCCCTCTGAAATCAGGCTCTTTTTTGGGTCCCCTCAGAACCTCTGCTGCTAGGAATGTAAAGAACACTCCAGCCTGGCAGGCACACAAGGCCTGCTGGGAGAGGACACTAAACATGGATTCTGTATTTCTTAAAATTGTGTCCAAATTTATGTATCACAGAAACTACTAGAGATTAGCGATATACATGGTATTATATCACAAGTCATAGTTTAATAGAGAAGTCTCAAGACATCTCTTTGTACACTAGATTCTAGGGTGTTTTTTTGCCAACGTCTAGGGTAATTTTCCCCTTCAGGTATCCTCAACCTAAGCCTAAATGTTATATTATCTTTTTTTAAGCTATACTTTAATTAAGCAAGTAAAACACACACAAAAAATATGTTTGTTATAAAAAGTAAAAACTTCACGTTTTAGAATAAAAAATGCCAAGTCCCCCTTCACATATGTATGTGCTCTAAATCCTGCTCCTTCCTCATGGGAGAGAACTGTTAACAATGTGGTTAACTGTTTCCAGATAATAATAGATGTTATAGAATTTTTCATTTTAAAAAATGAAATTATGTAATACATATTATCTGTTGACTTGCTTTTTTAAAAACTTAATCATATATCTTAGAAATCTTTGCATGCCACTGCATACTTATCTATCAAAAAATTTAAATGAAGTATATATAATTTTCCATTCTGGGCATATAAATAGTTTAATAAATTTATTAATAAAAATGGTTTTATTTGTTACTATGCCTTTTCATGGGCATTTAGATTGTTTCCAGTATTTTGCTCTTATGAATAATGCTGCAATGAACATCCCTCCTGATAAAACTTTGCATATGTGTGAAAGTCTTTTTTATATGAAAGATTTCTTTTTTTTTTTTTAAGATTTTATTTATTTATTTGACAGAGAGAGATCACAGTAGACAGAGAGGCAGGCAGAGACAGAGAGAGGGAAGCAGGCTCCCTGGGAGCCCGATGCGGGACTCAATCTTAGGACCCTGAGATCATGACCTGAGCCGAAGGCAGCGGCTTAACCCATTGAGCCACCCAGGTGCCCCTATATGAAAGATTTCTAAAAGAATTGTTAGCTCAAAGACAATACCCACTAAGTTTTTAATGGATATTATAGAAGAGGGAAAACTTCACTATTTTTCCTGCTACCCAGTCAAGTTCATTCGCTGGGGACCAATAAATAGACTGATAAAAGAAACAGAAAACAAACTGAAGTGTATTAACATGTACTTTGCACACACATGGGAGCACTTAGTGATGAGTAACTCAAAGAGATGATTAGAACTTGGGCTTGTAAGCATCTCAACAAGAGAACAAGACATTTTTAAAGAAGTGACAAGACAAAGGAGAAGGACTTGGAGTACCTAGGGCAGAAAGTTGTAGGAAGGTAAATTTAGGGGGAAACTAATAGAAGAGAAGAGCCAGTTAATAGTTTGTTATATAGATTTCCTCTGGTGCCATATCTGGGTGATGAGGGTCTAGAGCTGTCTCTGGTGATGGACTTCTACCCTGCCTGGTAGAGAAGGGTAGAGTAGAGGAGGGACACCTTTGTAAATGTGCGTCCTGCTTTTAGGCAAATAGGGGAAGTGCCAAGACCTTTTCTTGTATCTGCTTCTCAAGCGCTCAAAATAATCTTTATGTCAAAGTGCCATATTTTGGGTTGGCATATTCTGTTCCTCTTCAATATCAATTGATTTCCTCTAAAACATCTGTATGAATTTATACTAACACCATCAATGTATGAAACAGTACACTTCCATTTATAGCATATTCACAGAATATGCTATTTTAAACAGTTTAAATATTTTTAAATATTTAAAAAATATTTTTAAATTTAATTTTATTTAAATAAAATTTAAATTTATTTTAATTTAATTTAAAAAATAAAAGTATTTTTTTTAAAGATTTAAAAAATAAAAAGATTTTTAAAAAATCTTTTAAATAGTTTAAACGGATCAAAGACAGGATCTCATTATTGTTTTAGTCTGCATTTCTCTGATTACAGCAAGGCTTCTTAATATTTATAGCAACTTTTCTACATTATGGATATATGTCCTTTATTACATTTGCTGCATTAGGCCTAAAAATTTAGGGACACTTGGCTCCTGCTAGCAGCTATTTGAATTGCTGAGTTCTAGGTATAAACAATTACGTAATACAGTTAATCCTGTAGATATCATTAAAGAGAAATAGTGTTTCAAAGAAACAGCTTAGTAGTACATGATTAACTGACAAATAAATGGTTCAGAGTCCGAGAAATTCCAGAGAAGAAGAGAGGGACACCAGGTGGGCTCTGGAATTGATTCTGACCTGACCACCTGGTGTTTTCAGATGAGGAGGTTGGGAAGAATATATGATTTTCATTGTGTTCTTTAGACCCCTAGGGCTCTACAGAGAAGCTCCCCACTCTTCCACCAGAACAGCTCCTCTTAGGTCTATTCATTACACTCTCATTTGAATAAAGCACAATATTCACTTACTTGGGAGAAAAAAAAAAAGGTGAAAACCTCCAGACCAGAACCACAAGCCAAATGTGAAAAGCTAGGTAGGCTTTGAAGTCAAGCTGTCTAGGTTTGAATGAGAATTTTTCCACTTACTAGGTAGTTGACACTTGGCAAGTTACTTAAGCTCACTGCTGGTCTGTCTGCTCCCTATAATATGGAGTTAATAATATCTTTTTGGGTAGTTGTAAGGATAGAAGGAGATAATAAATATAAAGCCCGGGGCTTAAAAACACTCAAGAAATATTACCCAGATATAAAACTATTGTTACAGGTGTTAAGAAATCTCCATGTTCCTAAATGCTTGGGTAGGATTTCGTGGAAAAGGTGGATGCTGAATTTTGCTGGAAGAATGGAGACCGTAGGGATGTAGGGATTGGGGAAGGGACCATCCAGAGGTAGAGTCAGCCAAGCATGATCTATTTAGAAGACACAACATGAATTAGGCAGAGTTCATTTATGGGCTACTGGGAGGTAAGTTTGGATAGATATGTTGGCACCACATTGGGGAGAGCTTTGAATGCTTGACAAAGAAACCTGGACTTGAGCCTTTAGATAATGTGACATTTTTCTTCTTGCACACTTTAAGAGACACAGAAACACTCTGCAGTAATCTCATCCCTTAGGAATCTTCGAGAGCTCTCACAAAGCCATACCCTTTCACATTTTTTAAAAGGGAAGCAATGAAAAGGAAGGGAGTATTTAAGAAAGCACTAAACTTATCATAATAACAAGAAGGGGGAAAAGAGAAGAAAGATACTGACAGAGGAGCTAGACTGAATGCAGGGACAAAGGCAGGAGAAGGAGAAGGAGCCGAGTGCACCTGCTGTTCGGTGGCCGGTGCCAAATCTCATTGCTGGCTGTGCCTAGGATAATTTACCCTTCGTTATCTCTGGAGCTTTCCAGTCTTTCACCAGTAGCCTGACTGCCTAGGACGTTGCTTAGGACATTGTGCATGCTTTTAACCTGCCCCAGTCTTCATCCAAACTAGCTTAAGGAAGCCCTGGAATTATTAGGTATTTCCACAAGTGTTTACTAGCCTGTCACATGCCCGTGGACGCCAGTCCCTCACCAGTCCCTCGCACACACCAGGCGGTCCCTCCTTTCTTCTTGCCAACACCTTTGTTTAGATCATCTTAACCTTTTATCTGGGTTATTAGGACAGAGTCTCACTGCCCTTCCCACCCCAGACTTTTCCCCTCCATCTGGGCTACATACCATAGCCAGATTAATCCTGACCTACAGCTCTGAGGGTGTCACTCCTGTTTAAAAACCTGCCTCTAGCCAAAGTAACACTTTACCCTAAATACAAAAGGAATACATGCTCAAAGCAAAAGCTTGGACAATACCAAAAAACTCAAAGGAAAGAGGAATTTCCCATAGTGCCACCTCTTACCATATCGGGTTTGAGTCTTTTTATGTTGCTTCTTAATGCCTCATGAATTATTTCCTCAGATTCTTTGTTCTTTCTGTTGGTTACATTGAGATGAGAGGAATAAAGTTTACATATCCAGCTCTTACTGTAGGATATTTGGGTTGAACTGAAAATCCTCATTGCTTACATTTTTATACACAAATTATGATTTTTCTTAGGAAAAATTTCCAAAAGAGGAATTTATGGCTCAAATATATTTATGTTTTAAGACTTTCTTTTCTTCGGTAATAAATACGGATAAATTGCCCTCAGAAAGTTGTACTATTTTATCCTCCCACCATGGATAGGTGTACCCATTACCACTGAATCGAATAGCAGCATCTTGGCCTGGAGTCAAGCACCCACTCATGTTAGACCTGCTGCCATCGTGGGCTTCTCTCTTCTTCCCCTATAGTCCCAATGCCCTCCTGTAGGGCTATTCTCCTTGTACTTTATCCACGCTGCACATACTGCTGCAGCAAACATCCTAGAGAACCCACCAAGGAAGGCAGGAGACTGTGAAGGTTAAGAGGGAAGCCTCTGGAACTAGCCCACATGGGTTTGAATCCCAGCTCTTCCCTATACCTCTCTGCATGTGGGGAACAATATTAACACCTCCATCACAGGATGGTTGAAAGAACAGAAATGGTTTCAGATTAATAAAATAACTTCTGATGGTGCCTGGCATGTAGTAGGTAGTCAGTGAGCATTAGCTACCATTGACAGCAATTAAAAACCATGCTCCATCCTAGGCATGGGGGATCCAGGTATGAGAAGACAGCCAAGGTCTCTGCTTCTGAGGAACTAATTCTAGGTATTATGAATAGCAGAGAATAAGGAGGGTTTTGTGATGGCAAGCAATAGGGTGAGAGGTGAGGCATCATATTCAGTGGTCAAAGAAAGCCTCAGTGTAGTGGTTACCTCTGAGCTAAGACCCAAGGGCAAAGATGGATCCACCCTCGAGAGCAAGGCTGCCTCAGGCTTTGGTCTCAAACGGCAGGAGCTTCAGCACTCACCTCAGAACTCATCACAGACAGATGGCTGTTTAGATGTCCACCCTGCCCCAACTTTTTAAGACTAATAATACATGGGGGTATATTTTGATCGTTCCTTGTCTTCATATTAGTCAACCACCAGGAATCACGTGGCCAGGTCTTACTGTCCCCTCACTCAAGTCATTAACTCTGGTGGACCTGTGACCAAGTCAAGAAGGCCTTATGGGTGCTGACATGTTTTTACTAATTGCTTCTGCTTGATTTCCTGCTTTGTTGAACCTCTTCTTGAGCCTTTTGGTTTTCTTTTCCTACTCCCTTGAAGGACCTCTCTTTTGTTCTCTGAAGTCACTGTCTCCCTGACAGGAAATGCACTTTAGTGAGCCAAATACATAGTGCTATTAAGTGGAATAAAAAGAAAACCCGAGTCTCCAAAGGAGAATGAGTTTTCTCCGTGCACTGCAACCTCAGGCATGGAGAGGAAGACATCTTCTTTCTTCCTCTTCCCCTTTCTTTCCCAAAGCAAGATCCAGCCTGGGTAAAGGGAGAATTGACTTGGCTGCCCTTAGGAACTATGTTTCCAGCTGTGAACAGCAGCCAGGAAAAGGCTGGCCCCAGTCCTGTTCCTTTCTGTGGAAGTGATATAAGCACTCCTGGGTGCTGTTCACTGCCTTCTTTGGGAATCTGATCTTTCAGGGTGGAATGGCTACTGGGCTCTATACATGGGGTGGAGAAGCTTCCTTCAGAGGTCTTGCAGTTCCTGGTATGAATACATCAGACCCCTCAGGAACAGAGAAGATGCAATCTGTTTCCACCAGTATCTAGGCCAGTTTTCAAATTTTTGACTATGACCCACAGTTCACATCATGACCCAGTTACACATAAAATTACACTTGCTCTCCTTATGTGTGATACATTGTGATATTTTCTATTTTAAAAAATACTGGTCACATTTCTCTAAATTTATTTTCTAACTACTAATGGATTGGACTTGACTTTTTTAAAAAATGCTATTAAGTAACCCAAAAGCAACTGTCTTAGATCTTGCCCTGACTTTTCTGGTTCTAATAATGTAATTATTTAAGTGCCTAAGTTACATCAAGAAGTTAAAAACTTTGTATTATTTGATCCACTAATTCAGCTTTGAATCTACCTCAAGGAAAGAAGGTTACAAGAAGGGAGATCAAGGGATCAACAAGAACAGTGTTTTTAGCCAAAAGTTTAACAAATTTGTGGGAAAGATGTAAATATTAAATTTGATTTGCTCTAGACTGTGAAATACATTTTTTAAAGATTTTATTTATTTATTTGGCAGAGAGAATGAGCGAGAAATCACAAATAGGGGAAGGGCAGAGGGAGAAGGAGAAGGAGGCTCCCAACTGAGAAGAAAGCCCAATGAGGGACGGGCTTGGGGCTTGTTTCCAGGATCAGGGATCATGGCCTGAAACAAAGGCAGATGGCTTAACTGATTGAGCCACCCAGGCGCCCTCCTGAAAAACATATTCAAATACCTAATCCACTTTCCTCATGTGAAGTATTAGATGTAGTCACAGGTAGTTGAACAACTATACTTAAAGAGTATTTCCTAATAGCTCAGCATTAACCTGGAAGAAAGCTCTAACATGACTCCATTGGCTTCTGACTTACGCCCTAATGTTTAGAACCATCTTATTGCCAGTGACAGTTTAGGCAATCCTCGGATGGTGTTTGAGTGAAAGAATTGGAATTCAAGAAATCTAGCCAGGTGGGAAAGATGAGCTGAAACTAGCAAATTGAACTCATTTAGTAAAAACATAAAGAATATATGTGGAAGTTTGGGGGCACCTGAGTGGCTCAGTCAGTTAAGTGTCTGCCTTCAGCTCAGGTCCTGATCCTGGAGTCCTTGGACGGAGTCTGCATTGAGCGCGGCATCAGGCTCCCTGCTCAGAGGGAAGTCTGCTTCTCCCTCTGCCCCTCACCCTGTTGCTCGATCTCTCTCACATAAATAAATAAGTCAATAAAATACTTTTTTAAAGGGACGCCTGGGTGGCTCAGTTGGTTAAGCAGCTGCCTTCGGCTCAGGTCATGATCCCAGCATCCTGGGATCGAGTCCCACATCGGGCTCCTTGCTCCGCAGGGAGCCTGCTTCTCCCTCTGACTCTGCCTTCCACTCTGTCTGCCTGTGCTCGCTCTCACTCTCTCTCTCTCACAAATAAATAAATAAAATCTTTAAAAAAATATTTTTTTAAAAAAAGAATATATGTGGAAGTTCAAAATGTGAATGGCACAAAAACCAAGTAGGTGCCGACATTTGTTTTTCCTCTAGGATGCTGTTTGGCAGCATCCTTGGGCTCTATCCCAGTTGTGACCACCAAAAATGCCTCCAGACATTGCTAAATTTCCCCCAGGGGACAGAATTTCTCCAATGGAGAACCACTGAGATAAACTGATATGCTATTAGGAACAAAGGCTTAACAGATTTTCATTTATGGTAAGTGCAATAAATACCACCAGCAGAAATAACAAAGCAAATGCAGTCTGAGGCTGCGTTATTCCTAGCACTAAGAGCAATGAGGGATTACTGAGGGCTGACTCTCCACCTGCCACTACAATATGGTCTTTCCACGTGAATCCTCACTCAATGCCCATGTGAACCCTATGGGGTGGGACTACCACAGTCTCTGTTTCTCAGTGGAGGACACTGATGTCTAGGGACATAAGTGATTTGCTCGAAGTCTCACAGCTGAGGTGGTGAGAGCCCACAACTCTGGCCCATGGAGCTATGAGAGTCTTTAATCTGTATATTAGGTGTACACCTACAGGAACATCCTGGGAAGAGTCAGTGCCCTCATACACATGGAATGTGGCTGACAGGTGAGAAATAAGCCACCCACCTAGGATCTTAAAGCCCGTAGCTGAGGTCCCAGCCTCCAGTCAACTCACTGACTTAATTTGTACAAAATTCTAATATGTTCTTTCTTCTATCAGTAGGACAATAGAGTAACTTCTGGAAAGACTGTCAACAAAAGTGGTTAATAGTACGCAGTGGCCCTTCAAGGGTTAAGTTTTAGTGCTGTAGAAACATTTCTCTTCCTGGGGCCCTAATTCTTAAGGGGGTCCGGGGGCAGAGGTCACTAGGATCAGTCTTCCCACTCCAGGGTCAGATCCTGCTACATTGCCCTCCGAGGCTAGGCTGTGAAACTAGGAGGCAGAGTGGCAGAAGGGCTAAGGTCTGGATGGAATCCTACCTAAGACAGAGTCAGGGAGCCACAGCTGGGTAATGACTGGTCTCCTCCTTGCCCCCTTCCAGTGGCAGCCTTGGAGCTCAGGTCTGTGGATCTGCAGAGCCCGAGGAACAACAAAGAGCATCACACCCAGGAGATGGGCCTGAGGCGGCTCATCGTGCGACGGGGCCAGTCCTTTGGGCTCCAACTACATTTCAACCGACCCTTTCACTTTGGGACAGACTATCTGACCTTCGTGGCCGAGACTGGTGAGTTCACCTGACCCCAAGGCAAAACTCACCTATAGGGCTCCCACCTCTCCGTTCTGAGTGCTCCCTCCTCTCTCCTTTCTTGGGATCCCCAGGGTGCTGTAAGTGATGTTAAGGAAAGATTTGGCCAACTCAGCAAACTGCAGTTGTAATAGTAATAGCTGATTTTTCCATATGCAACAGGTGCTATGCTCACTTCATACATATTATTTCATTTAATCCTCATGCTGAGAGTTTCAGGTGGGTAGTATTATGATCCCATTTTGCAGATAAAAATACTGAGGCCCAGAGGTCCTAAGTGGCTTGCCCAAAGACACCCAGTGGCAATAAAAGCCTTAAGCCAAAAAGATTAGCAAGGAGGTGAGGGTCCTCTCAGTTTCTTCCTAGAATCACGTCACATAGATTTTAAAACCTCACTCTGGGGTCATTCTCTCCCACACAGGACCGGCACCCAAGGAGTTGCTGGGAACCCGAGCCACCTTCTCTCTCACCCAGGCTCGAAAAGGAAATGTCTGGAGCGCCTTTGACTTCACCATTGACACCAACTCGCTCTTAGTTGCCCTTTTCACGCCAGCCAACGCAGTCATTGGTCCCTACACTCTGAAGCTAGAGATCTCCCAGGGTCAGAGTCACAGTGTGGTTCACCCACTGGGGACTTTCATCCTGCTTTTTAACCCTTGGAATGCAGGTACGACTTGCTCACAGGGGGTAATGCTAACCCGAAACACTGGGAATGCTCAGTGAGGTTCTTCTGAGAAAACCCAGAAGATACAAGTCAACTATCTATGCCATATATTACCATGTGCTCACTAAAAACCATCTTTACCAAAAAACAAAACAAAACCCCCAAAAATTGAATGGCACAATGAAAATGTTCATGGTGTGAGGTTAAGTGAAATAGATTAGGAAATGGAACACAGTAGGACCTTAATTGTCTAAGTGGAGAGAAAGAATGGCTGGGATTCACCAGTTGTAACGGTGGGTATCTCGGAGTCGGAGACTGAGTGATTTTCATTATCTTCTTTCCATCATCTGTATTTTCCAGATCTCTACAAGAAGCTTTCCACTTTTACCATCAGCAAAAGATAATGATTATGTTTTAAAGGGACTGATTCTATCACTGGCCTCTAGAAAAGCAAAGTAGATTTTTAAAGGGTCCAGTCTTGATTTCTCTTGCCAGCAACATGTTTGTTCCCTTGTTATCCAGCAGGACGCTGTCATTGCTGTCTTATCTCTTTATTATTTTTTGTTTTTTGCCCCCTCCACTCCTTAACCACTCAGAGGACGATGTCTACCTGCCAAGTGAAATACTGCTACAGGAGTATATCATGATGGACTATGGCTTTGTTTACAAGGGTCATGAAAGATTCATCACCGCCTGGCCCTGGAACTATGGGCAGGTAACCCTGTCACAGAAAGTGGGCCTGGGGCGGGTCTCCTGAAGCTGGTTCTTAATCAACTCTATTAGCTTACAAAGGGCCACTAACAAAAGTCAGGGTGTATGGCTCCTGCTGATTTCCCATCCAGTAAGAGAGGGCAAGGGAGGAAGGGGAGATGTCTTTCAAAGTTTTGGTTTTTGTTTCAAGATTTTTTTAAGTAACCTCTACACCCAACATGGGGCTCAAACTTACAACCCAGAGATCAAAAGTGGCATGCTCCACTAACTGAGCCAGCCAGGTGCCTCTCAAGTTTTTAATATTTTATATAAAAAACTACAAACATAATCCAAATAGGCTACTAAAATTAACCTATCTCTCAAGTTCAAAAGTGAGCAATTTATGGTGAACCTGATTCCATCTACACCAGGGGTTTGCAAACTAGAGTCCACTGACTGTTTTTATATGGTCCCTGAGTTAAGAATGATTTTCATATTTTCAAATTGTTGAAAAAGAACCAAAAATTTTTTTGATGTGAAAATTATATGAAGTTCAAACTTTGGTGTCCATAAATAACATTTCATGGGAACACAGTCACACTCATTCATTTATGTATCATCTATGGCTGTGTTAATGTTACAGAGGCAGAGTTGAGTAACTGAGACAGAGACCCCACAGCCTGTAAAACCTAAAGTACTTACTATCTGGTCCTTCACAGAAAAAGTCTGCCCATCCCTGGTCTATGCTGTCCCTGTCCCTCCCAACTCATCACTGGAATTTTTGGAAGAAAATTGTAGATACTATATCATTCAGTCCAGTAATGCTTCTGTTTATAGCTCTAAAAGATGATGACTCTTTTTGAAAAACTGAATAATACATTATCATAACTAAAGAAATGAACAGCAATTTCTTTAATAATATCCAATATCCGGTCAGTATAGAAAGGGTGGGACCTTTGACTCTGGGCAACTTTCCCACTCCCAACCACCAGCCATGATGGATGTACTTTTTGCCTCCTTCCCACTGACATCTCAGCCCCCTCCATACTCACCTGGAAGGTAGTGGGGAGAGAACAGCGGGCCTTGCCCTGTTCTCCCTCTGTGACAACTTGTGTAATTTTTTGAAACTGAAACAAATACCTGTGCATCTGGCAGCCAAAAGGGTTGCAGCATGTGTTGCTTTACATGTTATAAACGTATGTCGTGAGCTTACACTGGCTTCTCCTGGGCTCCCAACTTCAGCTGAACTCCTCTACCGATTTCCAGGATCCCCACACTCGGCCTCCTCTCCTTTCATGGCTGATCCTGTTTTTATCCATCTGATCTTTCCTACTCCCTCATGTCCTCCAGAAACAAGAACCTCTAAACCCTGTCCTTGAAATCAAACTCAAAGACCTTAGGTGAACATCTCTACCCTGCTCTCTTCCTGTCCATCTAGTCCTTCAAAGCCCCCTGGCACCAATGGCCTTCTCCGATCTCTTGGTCAATAGGGATCTCTCACCTCCAAATTCTGTTTGCATTTTTCCATCAGAGCCACACAGTTCATTTTTCAGAATTCTTTATCTCATAAATTCCCAATTTGATTTGTAAGCTCTTTGAAGGCAGGGTTTTGTCTAGTATTTAACCCTCAACCCCAGCACATATGCCCCATCTATAAAAATCTGTCACTGACTTGATGTTTCAGGATAATGGACATTTATACTCTTCTCTTTTCTCTCCCTTGAAATCACTTGGAAGTTTGAAGAGGACATCATAGATATCTGCTTCGAGATCTTGAACAAGAGCCTGTACTTCTTAGAGAACCCGTCCAAAGACTACTCTCAGCGGAACGACCCAGTGTACATCTGCAGGGTGGTGAGCGCCATGGTAAGGACTGCTCTCCCGCCTCTGTCTGGGGATGAGCTGAGCTTCCCTGGGGCACTGCAGAAACACACCTGTCTGGCCTTTGCAGATCAACAGCAATGATGACAGCGGTGTGCTGCAGGGGAACTGGGGAGAGGACTACTCCAGGGGGGTCAGCCCGCTGGAATGGAATGGCAGCGTAGCCATCCTGCGGCAGTGGTCAGCCAGGGGCAGGCAGCCTGTGAAGTATGGGCAGTGCTGGGTCTTTGCAGCTGTAATGTGCACAGGTGAGTGGTGGGGAGATGGGAATGCAGGGTCATTCATTTAATTTTCGTGATAACCCTTTGAGGTTGGGCTCTGAGGATCTCCATTTTCACATAACTGTGGCTTGTTGGTAGCCCCCCAGCTAAGGAATGATGTTCATGTGACCCTGAACCAGCATAGACTGAGGAGTCTTGCATGTTTGCCTAGGAGGGAGGCTGACCTGTTGCAATCATTCAGCAGACTCCTGGATGGCAGATGGACTATTAAAATGGTCACCCGGAAAGAGAAGCCTGTGGTCTCAAAGTGGAGGCAAATGCAGCTCCCTTCTACCACAGTCAGGCTTCTCAGCTCCAAGGGAGCCTGGAATCAGGGACAGGCTGGGGGAAACTTGAGGTGCAAGCAGAAGGTCTGGGAAAGCCTGGTCTCAGCTGTGGGCAGAGCTGGTAGCTACCAAATAGTTTTCAGAGAGATTCTTGAGGAGTTACAATTGGAGGTTTGCTACTTGGCCAAATACCTGCATGAAGCATCGACGTTTTATGCATGATCATTTATTACAATTTAGTGCAAAGGCATTGATTGGATTATCTATGAAGGTGAGGGAAAGACAGAATATTGAGGTGCCTTCCTGTCTTCCCCTATGCAAGGAAGAGTGTACCTGTTACATTGTGGGGCTCAGTCAATGTTTGCTGAATAAATGGACTGGCTCTCAGTGGGAGGGAACATAGATCAGGGAAGACAGAGACAGAGGCCAAAGACAAAGTTCTAAATTTTCCTGACAGGGAGAGCATAGCTTGGCAGTTAGGTTCGGGCACTGCAGACAGAGGAGATGTTCAAATCAAGTGACTAAATCAAGTGACCTCATTTTGCTCTTCCATTTTCCCATTTTCCCCGAAAAATGCCTGGGCTGGAGAAGTCCCTGGGCCACATGCCTGGGCTGGAGAAGTCCCTGGGTAGGCAGGTGTCATGGAGGAGGGCTTGGGTCCTTAGATACTGGGATGAGAGGATGAGATCTAGGTCTGCATCCTTACTCCACGTTGAAGCCTCTCCTTGCTCCCAGGCCCTAGAGCCCTGGGGCCACTGAGTGAGGGGACTGCTGTTCCCATCAGACAGCCTCTGGCCACTTGCAGCCCTGGTTTAGCTGTCACCCCTGCAAAAGGTGACAGGCCCAGAAGCTGTGCTGGGCATAGACAGGTGACTTGTGAACAGGTGACTGGCTCCCTTTGGGGTCTTGAATCAATCAAAACATTGATCAATCTCAATAGTTCTTTTACTTTTCTTACTTATTATCCTCCCAGCAGCCTCAAGAAGCACCCTCTGCTCCTCCTGAACAAGGGAGAGGTAGAGGAAACCTCTGCCGAACCTCCTCATCTAAACTCTTTGTCTTGCTGGCTGAGGTGGGGCCCTATGTCCCAAAGGCACATCTGGCTCTTGATTTTATTTGGCCCTGGGCAGATGTGTGTGTGTGTGTGTGTGTGTGTATCTGCTTTGAATGAGTAGATCTTAACCACTTAACATGAAATTTTAACTCAGCTTTAAAAATCCTTTATAGAGGACATTAGGAGAAGGAAGGGAAAAATAAAGAGGGAGAATCAAAGGGGGAGACAAACCATGAGACTGTGGACTACAGGAAACAGAGTTTCAGAGGGGAGGGGGTGGAGGGATGGGTTAACACGGTGCTGGGTATTAAGGAGGTCACGTACTGCATGGAGCACCGGGTGTTATATGCATACAATGACTCATGGAACACTACATCAGAAACTAATGATGTACTGTATGGTAGCTAACATAACAATAAAAAAATAATAATACAGAAAATAAAAAGGCTTTATTGTACTATCCTGAGAAGCCACAAGAGGGTGCTGTTGCCTTGTCAAAGATCGTTGTTGCCTCTACCTGCAAGTTCCCTTTGTCCCTGAGGTTTTCCGTTTAACCTCCATTAAGTCTATATTGCCCTTCTATCCTTTCTCTGATTTCTTTCTTACCTCCTCCAAACCCTGTATTTCAGTAAATCAGCTGGTCCATTTCCTTATTTTGTTACACATAAGGAGACTAAGAGCCAGAGAAGTTAAGTCACCTACTGATGGTCACACAGCTTTTCTCCTAAAACTGGCCACAACATAAGGCCTAAAATTTCTTATTTTCTTTTGAATTAGCAAATATTTCACGTTCTCTGTTTTTACTGTGGAAAGCTGCTGAGTGAAAAAAAGCCCTAAATGATAAACGGAGTTGCTTATTGTTGTTTTAAGTTACCTTCACATGATTTCTTTCTCCTAGTGGGATGGAGACTTTGATGAGGCAGGTAGGCAGCAGGGTTCTGGGCCTGGGTGCAGTGCCCTGAGAATAAAGAAGTTACAGGTATGGATCTGCAAGAATCTTGGCCTTCTTTCTGTCCTCCAGCTTAAAACTTAGAAAGGATGCCTGGGAAACCAAAGATTCTACTTGAAATGGACTCAGTGATTCTCCACGCTTTCCTTCTCTTTAGTAATGAGATGTTTAGGTGTTCCAACCCGTGTGGTTTCCAGTTTTCGTTCTGCACACAACATGGATGGGAACTTAACCATTGACACCTACTATGACCAAAATGCAGAGATGCTGCCAACTCGGAAGCGAGACAAAATATGGTAAGGGGACACAGTCTCAAACAGATCTCTGCTCCATCTCAGGATGGGCAGGGAAACTCTGACACACTGCTCTCTGGTCTTGAGGCAGTATCACCCTTCCCTTTGTGGCTGGTGCCCAGAGAGTAATCCTGCCACCTAGGAGACTGTTCTGGCTAATTAGGTCATCACATCACACTCATTTCAGAGACAGAAGACTATGGGGTAACATTCCAGAGCCCAATCTTAATGAATAGATTGTGTGATCTGTGAATACTGATCTCAAAACCTGCATGCCTCTTACTCCTCCTTCTTTGAGCCATTCCGTCTGTGCCATTCTCTGCTTGCCTTCTTGGGCCTGTACTTGCTGTCTTTGCCTACTTCCTCAGTCTCTCCTGCTTCTTCCTCTACCTACCCCACTCTCATTGCATGCATGTGAGCGTGTATGTGTACGTGCGTGTGTATCTCTGTGCATCCCTTCATTTCTGTATCTCTCATCTCTTCCCCTGGCTCCTCTTTCCTCTGCTCTACTTCAGATCTGATTTTCCGGTTTTCCTTTCCAGCTAGTTTCCAGGTATGATCTTTGAGTTGTGTGAGAACTAGTGGCTATCGTTGGAGCCCCTCCCTCTCTGAGCTCCTAGAGGATGAAACATCCCCCGTTCAGTCAGCAGTGGTGTATCTGGGAAGGTGGGATCACAGAATTATGTCGAATTCTGTGTATGAATGCACAATCTGAATATAATCCTGAGGAAACATCAGACAAGCTCAAAATGAGGATCACTCCGGCAAATAAATAAACACTATATTCCAAATGTCAGTGTAATACAACAAAGGATGAGGAGCCCTTCCAGATCCAAGCAAACAAAGGGCCTTACCCAACTAGATGCGTGTGATCCTGGACCAGGCAGAAATGAATGTCATAAAGGGCATCACTAGGTCAATTGACAAAACTGAAATATAGACAGTAATTTAGAAAAAAGTGTTGTATCAGCAGTAAATGATAACTGTACATGATCATGTAGGAGATCTCTAAGAAAGTACACACCGAAGTAGAAAGCAAAGGGGAAAAATGTATTTATCATCTTCACATCCATACTGAAACAAAGCGAATGATAAAGCAAATAGGCAAAATGTTAATGATAGATGAATTGGGTAGATGGGTATTCTTTGTACTACACTTGCAACTTTACTGTAAGTTTGAAATGACTTCTAAATAAGTAAAAAAAAAAAAAAGGGAGGGGCGTGAATATAATTAAAACATAATAGCTTTGTGCAGTGCCAGATGGTAGCTAGATTTTTTATGGTGATCGCTTCATAACTGATATAAATGTTAAATCGCTATGTTGTACACCTGAAACTAATACAATATTGTATGTCAGCTACACTTTAATTAAAAAACCGATATAAACTACAGGATTCAGTATAGTGTCCAATACCTGGCAAATCTTCTGAAATAAATCCTCATCTTCTTCCTCTTTTCTGTAGGAACTTCCACGTCTGGAATGAGTGCTGGATGATCCGGAAAGATCTTCCTCCAGGATACAATGGTTGGCAGGTTCTGGACCCCACTCCCCAGCAAACCAGCAGCGGTGAGTGAGGGGCCCTGTGGAAGGGTCTGGGCTCTGTGCGGAGGCTGGTCGGGCACTGACCACATGAGCAGGAGGCCAGAAAGGAGCAGTATTTTTCTTACTGTGTCGCCTTCAGCTGGGTGACCGAGAGGAGTAACAGGACCTCTCAGTTGCTTCCTCACCTATAAAGTAGGGAAGATGATGATAACTGCCACTTCACAGGGTGGCTGTGAGGATTGGGTGAATTTGTGGGAATCTGAGAGCACTCTGTGGATGTGGGTCTTCTCCATCCCATCTCCCTGCCTGCCCCTGCCGCCCTCCCCCTCAACAGCCACCCCAGTCCACCTGCTGGCAGCTGGCAGCTGTCCTCAACTTCTGTTCCCTCCACAGGGCTGTTCTGCTGCGGCCCTGCCTCTGTGAAGGCCATCAGGGAAGGGGAGGTCCACCTGCCCTATGACACCCCATTTGTGTATGCCGAGGTGAATGCTGATGAAGTCATTTGGCTCTTTGGGAATGGCCAGGCCCAGGAAATCCTGGTCCATAACACCAGCTCCATCGGGAAGGAAATCAGCACCAAGATGGTAGGGTCAGATCAGCGCCAGAACATTACCAGCTCCTACAAGTATCCAGAAGGTGCTTGGGGCCCTGGGGACTCAGGAGGTGGGGGGTGGGTATAATCTCCTTCGAATGCCTCCCGGTGAGGATGGCTTGCTTCTGTTAAAACCCCGCCTGATCACCTCCTCCTCATGGCGAACTCCCAGGGGCTTTCCTGGACCCTGGCCATGTGGCCCTAGATTGAGCAAATAAAAGTAGAGGGTATCCAGGTAAATCTGAATCCCAGATAAATTCAAATAAGCAAATATTTTATTAGTATAAGTGTGTTCCAAATATAGTATGCAATATATCTAAACTGAAAACTATTTATTGTGTATCTGAAATTCAAATTGAATGTCCTTTATTTTACTTGAAACTCTGTCCTAGGGTCATATCATGATCTCGTTAAGTCAAGACAGTAGGGGGGGGTGGATGCTTAAGGAGGCAAAGGATGCCTGGCTTGTGGAAGGGAGTAGATGTCCCTGCAAAGAAGGCCAGGGGGAGTCAGACACCCTGAGTACCAACCAAGGCCCTGCTGTGTAAGCCTAGCCTAGTTCTTACCATCACGGTGCCTCCACTTCCTCAGCTATAAAATGGGTTAATGGCACCTTCAAGGGCTGTTGTGGATACACAGAAAGCACTTGGAGCAGTGCCTCTGGTGCATAGCAGCTACTATAGAGAGAAGTCCACAGTTTGGGATGAGGTGAGGTTCAGCCTGAATGTTGAGTAGCCCTCAGGACCAAGAGATGAAGATCCATTTAGAAGACATGAGCATGTATTTTAGAAGTGAGGATGCTGGCAGGGGAAGAAGTCTCTGGCTTTGATGACAGCAGCAATACTGACAACAAAGAACCATGCTGGGTGCTTATGCTCAGCAACTCATGTAACTCACCATTTTGGCCACTCTAGAAGGCAAGGAGCTATACTTGGGTTATAGATGAAAGGACTGAGCACCCAGAGAGTAAGGGACTGTGCCTGAGCAAGGACTTGAACCCAGCACCGAGCACTGGCAATTCCCATGTTCTCAGCCATGATGCTGACCTGTCTCCTGCTGCAGCTCTTCACATGGCTGGGGCTTTGGGAGGGGAGCTGAGAGTTTTGGGGGTGGCTAGCTTCCCAAAGGAGGCCCCTGGTCTCTCAGTCTCTCCTCACTGGCTCTTCTTTTGGCCAGGATCCCCTGAGGAGCGATCTGTGTTCATGAAAGCTTCCCGGAAAATGCTGGCCCCAAGAAGGGCCTCTTCCCCTTTCCTAGATCTGCTGGGCTCTGGGGGCCCTGAGGACCAGCCTGCACAGCTGCAGCTTCACCTGGCCAGGACCCCCGAGTGGGGCCAGGACCTGATGCTGACACTGCGTGCCTGGAGGGTGCCAGACAGAGTCCACTCCCGGGGGTCCATCAGCCTGGCGGTGCGCTTCAGCGCCCAGGCCCTGTTGCACCAAGGTGGAACCCGGGAGCCTCTCTGGAGGCAAACAGTGCACTTGAACCTGGATTTTGGGAAGGGTGAGTATGAGATAGGCCTGGAAAGTTGCCAAGAAGGATGGGAACCTTGGGGTCATGAATGAAGCTGGGTATGGTTCAGCCAGATTCCATGGAGATCCCCACACCCCAACACACCCACATGGCAGACAGTGAAGCTGCTGGTGGCAGGACGTTGTATGTTATGTGCTGTACTCCGACACCATCCTGCCAGGGGAGACACAACAGTGATCTCTGGGGGTGGTGGGTAGAGGGTAAGTGCTGTGAATCTCTCTTAGACACATGCACACAAACATACTTGCACACACATACAGACTCACACACATGTTCTCTCTCACACATACACATACTCTCTGTCTCTCCTCTCTCTCTTTCCAGACTCCTCAAGGTGTCTTTTGTCTGTGCTTAGAGATACAGTTGCCGCTCTTGCTACCCTACGACAATTACAGAAACAAGCTGACAGATGAGAAACTGATCCGGGTGTCTGGCATTGCCAAGGTGGAGGATACAGGGAGGTCCATGCTGGTCCTAAAAGACATCTCTCTGGAGCCTCCTCACTTGTCTATTGAGGTAAGGTGTCTGGACAGAGATGGAGCCTGGGGGCCCTCAAACTCACCCAATCCAGGTCTTGGGCTCCAGCAGTGAACAGAACATAGTCCCTGCTTCAGACACCAAATATATGATTAAAGCCCAGTATGATGTTACCTCGTACCCTGCAAAGTGCAGGGCAGGGTGAAAGGCTTCTCAGAGGAGTGATATTTTGTGGGGGCTACACAGGAAGACACTGTACAGAGAAATGAGATGGAGATAGAGGCATGTTAAGCAAGGAAAAAGCTTGGCAGAGGCAGACAGACAGGAGAGGCATGGATAGGAGATGGAGTTGAGGAGTTGGATTTGAGAAAAAGCACAAGTCAAATTCCAAAGCTGACTGCAGATGTTAATACAAGTGTGACAGGGAAGAGGGAAAACAAATGAAAGGTGAGGCTCGGACTTTGAGCTCGAAGATCATGTGGCTGGCAAGTAATTACATGAGGAAGGAACACAGGTAGAAGAAAGGTCAAGAGAAGCAGAAATGTTCCCCATCTCCCCTTACCAGGATCTTTCTTCCCTTGAAGCCTCCTTTCCCCAGCCCCACACCCCATTCTGAAGGACTTGCCCTCTGCCTAGTCCCAGGCTGGCTTTGCCCCTGCTGGATCTGTTAGCAGCATGCTCCATCCCCACCCAGAGCAAGAATTGAGTGGTTCCACGTCATAAGCCACCTGGCCCTGCTGTCAGGTGGTCAGACTATGATGTGGCAGACAGTGGGCAGTGCAGACAAAGTGTGGTGCTGAGGTGAGCACCCTGCCTGTTACCCAGAGTCCTGGTTCCCAACAAGATCCAGTGCAAACACATGGGATGCTGAGGAGACTATTAATTGGTCCCCACCGGTAAAGGACCTAAGGATTATCTGTACCACTAGGAGAGAAGCCAAAGACATTTTTATCTGTTCTACTTTGCTGCCCTCATTAGAGTACAAAGGGTTTGTTTCTTTCATTTGAATTTTAGGGAAGTCAGGATGTGTTCTTGTTTTTCCTTGTTTTGTTTTGTTTTAATTCTCTTTTGAGCCAGAACGTGTCCCAAGTATGATCTGGGTGGTCAGAATTCATCTTAATTCAACATTCATCCACCACTTGGCAGGAGCTGAGCGAGGCACCAGCTCTAGGAGTGAGTAGGATAGAATCCCTGCCTCCCACTCACAGGCCAAGGCTGTGCTGCCCTATGACAGATTCCCATGGGATGCACAGAACACACCTGGAAAAACTCAGTGTTTCTAATGTCAGAGCAACGTGGGGAAAAGATCCTGTCCACAGCCTGGGACATCTGGGTCAGGTCCTGGCTCTGCTATATCATATGACCTTGGCCTTGGAATGATATTGCTGATAGCATATAGATGGCACATAGGATACCACTTCCTTACCCTCTTCCTGTGTCAGACACTACTAATCCATCACAACTCTATCTGACTCTGGATTTGTCCTCAGGAGTCTTTCCAACACACCATTTCTATCAGCCATGATTAACAGATTGGAGCTGGCCCTTAGGTCAAAATCAAATTGCCATCCTGAACCAGATGGTGGGGAGGGAAATAGATTTCTACGTGGTGCCAGGTCCCAGACGATGGTGGCTTCTTGAAGCATTGTGACCTTCTAAGACAGGTCAGGATATGTGTTAACCTTGAATATTCTGGGCTCATATTCTTCTCACCCTGCAGCAGTGTTACCACTCAGTAAGCAGTCCCTGGTGGTCAACAGTGGGATGGTGGAGTCGGGTGACTGAGCTGGAGTACAGAAATCAGGCCAGCTGACCACAATATCCCACCTTCTCTCCGCACAGGTGTCTAAAAGGGCTGAGGTGGGCAAGGCACTGAGCGTCCACATCACACTCACCAATACCCTGACAGTGGCTCTGAGTAACTGCACCATGGTCCTAGAGGGAAGTGGCCTCATCGATGGGCAGATATCCAAGAAGTATGTACCATTTGTCTCGTGCTGGTCTCTGACAAGGGGTACCTTGTGGGGTCACAGGATGATCCTTCATCTCCTGGTTGGTGCCTACTCACCCCCGTTTGCCCACCCTCCTTGGGGAAGGTTGAGCTTGGTGGTACTGAGGCATGGGAGGTGCTTACTACCAAGAGGGGAAACCGGATTACCCTCCCCCCTCACCCCCAATCCCTGACAGTTACTTAAAGCTTTAACAGGTTCTTTGACTTTCAGCATTGGGACGCTGGTGGCTGGACATACCATCCAAATTCAAGTGGACCTCTACCCCATCAAAACTGGGCGCCGCCAGCTGCAAGTCCTCATTAGCAGCAAAGAGATCAAGGAGATCAAGGGCTACAGGGACATCTTTGTGGCTGCCTCCAGGGCTTCTTGAGCCCTCCTCCCCAACCCTTACCCTCGCCCCCCAACCCCTACCCTCCCAACTGCCCAGCCCCTCCCTGAGCTCCACCCCTCCTCTTTCTCCCAACTTCATCCCCCTCGCCCCCAGTCCCTCCCCTCCTCCTCCTGATGCCCTTCCTCACAGCCCCACCTTGGTGTTTTCTACTCCGAAGGTTTAATGTTATCTTTGTTCCTTCTCTGTCCTCTTCCCGGCCTGCCTGGAGGTGAATAAAACTCTGTTGGAACCGCTGAAAAGACAATGAAGAAGTCTTTATTTATCACCTGTGTTCTTTCTTCTCCACTAACAAGCTCCTTATTGCTACTGGGTGGTCCTCCGGCCTGGCTGCCAGCTGTGTCCACTGGGCCCTCCCTAATCTTCCTGTCTTCCTTCTCCTGCTTTAAGATTCCCCAATCACAAAATAAGCCTAATATGTTCCCCTCTAAGTCAGCTTCTCTGGAATCAAAGTTCCCAGGTCTCTCCATTTAAATTGTTTTAGCAAGCCTGCAGACAGAGGCAGGAGGAAGGTAGTGGCCTGGGACGGTCCAGGGGCACAGGCCAGAGCTATCTAGCAGGACTTCTCTGCTGAGAGCATGGGAATGGCTGGGCTGGGCTCATGCAAAACCATTTGTACTCAGTCTCGATATTTGGGAAAGAGCAGAAAAGTGAACAGAAACAAAAGAAAAAATCACAAACAGTTCCCTGTCCCAGAAGAAATCTCTGATAACAGTTTGTGGTATATCTTTCTGTTCTCCCCCCCCACACACACACACTCATTATGCTTTTCAAGGTTATCATTACATGGCTATCATCAAAAGATAAGAGATAACAAGTGTTGTCAAGGATGTAGAGAAAAAGGAACCCTCATGCACTGTTGTCGGGAAGGCAAACTGGTACAGCCACTGTGGAAAACAGTATGGAGGTTCCTCAAAAATGAAATATATAACTACCCTAGGATTCAGCAATCCCATGTTTGGTATTTACCTGAAGGAAATAAAATCGCTATCTTGAGGAGATATTTTCACCCCCATGTTTATTGCAGTGTTATTGACAATAGCCAAGATATGGAGACAGCCCAAGTGTCTGTCAGTGAATGAATGGACAAAGATGTATCTCACGCACACTTGCGCATACACACACACACACACACACACACGTTATTCAGTCATGAAAAAGAAAGGAAATCCTTCCATTTGCTCCAAAATGAATGGACTTTCACTTATGCTAAGTGAGAGATAAATCAGACATGGAATGACAAATACATATCACTTATATTTGGAGTCTAAAAAAGCTGAACTCCTAGAAACAGAGAGTAGATTGGTGGTTACCAGGGGCTGGGGGGAGGGAACTGGGGAGATGTTAGTCAAAGAACTTCCAGTTGGTAGATGAATAAATTCTGGAGCTCTAATGGCATTGTGATTGTATTTAACAATAGTGTATTATATACTCAAAGTTAACAAGAGACTCGATCTTAAATGTTCTTACCACAAAAAAGAAATAACTACGTGACATAATGGGCGTGTTAGTAACACTACTGTAGTAATAATATTAGACATATAAATGTATCAGATCAACATGTCATATACCTAAACTTACACAATATTATACGCCAATTATCTCTCAGTCAAAAATAAAAAGCAGTTATTATAAACTGGCATATTTCCATCATGGAAGATTTGGAAACTTCAGAAACACAGAAAACGAGATCCTCCTCCTGGAGGTTTTCAGGCATGGTTCCTTCATCCTTGCCACTCCTCACCTGCTTAGTGGCTTTGCGGGTTCACTTGGCACCTCTCCCCAGCCTCTCCCCTCCTCCTCTCTCTTTTTTAAAAATTTATTTTGCAGGACGCCTGGGTGGCTCAGTTGGTTGGACAATTGCCTTCGGCTCAGGTCCTAATCTCGGAGTTCTGGGATCAAGTCCCGCATTGGGCTCCCAGCTCCACGGGGAGTCTGCTTCTCTCTCTGCCCTTCTCCTCACTCATGCTCTCTCTCACTGTGTCTCTCATATAAATAAATAAAATCTTTAAAAAAAATTATTTTGCTTTTGCAAGTTCCACCCTGTGTGCCCACTGCACCCATCCCCACTGAGTTCCAAGGGCATTTCTGTAGGGCTCTGTCACTGCTTTGTCACTGCTGTGCTGCATCTGGGTCCCACCCACTGAGGGAGACCTAGAACCTGGGCTGGCTCCTGCGGAAATCTGAAACCTTGTTCTGCCTGCCAAGTGCCTCCTCCTCCTTTGTTTAGTCATTGCTCTTCCTGTCAGGTTGGTCTGGGGGTGCAGAGCTTCCTGGCTGTGTTACTTGTGTCCCTGGAGGGGGAACAGTGGACAGACTTCCTACTGGGCCCTCAAGGGCCTTCGATGGGAGGGGATGGTTAGCCACTTCTATCTTCACAGTCAACCTTTCAAATACTTTCCAGTCTCCTCATCCAAAAATTAGCTTAAAAAACTGTACTCTGTAGTGTTTTCTGTGTGTAGGCAAGTCTGTCTGGCTTCATTTCCCTACTTCAGCTGGACAAGCTAGACAATCTCAAAGTCCTTTCCAGGGCCCAAGACCCTGCTGCTGAGCACCTTCAGAATATGTCCTTGACTGGTCCTGCTTCACCGTCTTTCACCCTCCGCTTGTATCAAAAAACCCAGTGTTGCTGGCCTCCCAGGCAGTGGTGCCCATGAATGAACTCTGAAAGAAATGTCTGAGGGCATAAATCAGGGGCATAAAGCAAGCCAGCCCCCAAGTCTCTTAATTGCTGGTCTTCCCCAGGAATCCCCTGTAGTGTTCATGGAGACCGTGGTGCTCATGTCCTTTCAGCTGGTAGTGTTGGGGTCCATGCTGTTCACTGTCATTGTGTGATATAAAGCAAAGAGCTCCGGGGCTGAGTCCTGGGTCCCTCCGGTGCGAGACAATACCAGCAACAGTAGCACAGCCAGCCCTCAGAGGACTGTTGTGAGGACCAAATGAGAGAGTGCGTTCTAAAGAGCTTTGCCATTCTTGAAGTACATTCATGCTCAAAGGTCCTCCTATCAGTTTAATCACCTCTCCTGGGTGACCGGCTCCATTTCTAGTCAGAGCAAGAAGGAGGAGGCACAGGAACACACATGGATCTGTCAGTTCGGGCTTCCCTTTGCAATTGTCTGTGGGAAACTCTCTCCCTCCCCTCAGATCTGGGCACCCATGGAGTCATGGACCCTGAGTATACAGGTAAGGAAATTGAAACATGGCTCAGAGAATACTGGGAATTCATGGTAGGGTCAGAAATACCATCCTAATCTGAGTTTTAGAAACTTCTGGGTACCCCACCCCCATCTTGGGAGAGCTGGCCAGGGGGAAGATAGGTGAGCCCACACCTGCCTTCTTGAGTGTTCCAGGATCTGCTCTGTGCCCTACCCTTGCAGGTCACAGACCTGCTTCCCTCCGGAGAGGAAGGTGCTCTTCAACTCTGCTCAGCTTCCCTGGCTCTCCTCCGCCTCCCTTACCCTGGACCAAGGAATGAGCTACTGTGATCAGTGCTGCCTCCTGCCCCCAGCACACACACCTCCACACACTCTCTAATGGTTTGTAGGAATCCAATGACAAGCTGAACCTGTGAGTCAGCTCATTAGCTCACTGCCATGAAATAGGCTATTATTGTCTGGTGGCCATTGGGCACCTTCCTCTTTGTCTACCCCACCTCTCCAGACCCACTCGCCCTCGCTGCACTCACCTTCTTGTCTCTCCTCCCAATTCAGCTCTCCTGCCTATGCCTCCGCCTCCTCCTCCCCTGGGCTAACCCATTTCCACTAATGTGGTAGTGTGTTCAGGCATTTATCCATTTGTTCATGCATGGGTCATCTTTTAATTCACTCTCTGCACTGGCCAGCAAATATGAACTGGAAAACTGCCCATCCTTCAGATTGTGCATTAAGCACTTAAGCAGGACTCTGGAGTCTGACTGCCAGCCTTCAAATCTGGCTCCACTAGTTTTTAGTGATCTTGGGAAAACTGTTGAATGTCTTCAAGCTTCAATTTCCTCACTTGTAGTAGAGGAACAATAATAGTTCTATAGTAATAGAACAATAATAGAACTCATGGGGAATAGCATGAAGATTCAGTGGGATAAGGCACATAATGTAAGGCAGTGTCTGGAACTGAAAAGATGTCGCTAGTCTACTAGTCTAGTCTACTAGACTACTACTAGTCTACTAGTAGTTTTACTATTTGCCCCCACCATTAATAAGCACTGGGGATATATTAATAAGACTAGGCCATACCTTCCAGGGGTCTGGAAAAATAGGTTAAATATTTATAATGTTATGTATTAGTTGGCTAATAGGGAATCAAAAGGGGGTGCCCCCAAATGCCTGGTGTGGTAGTTGAGAGGGTGTTAGGAAAACTTCCTGGAGGGGAAGTGCTTGAGCCTGGATCTGAGAAAGTAGACAATTGAGAGAAGGACATTTCAGAAAGAGACTGACAGGTGCAGGAGAGCAGGTCTGCATCTGAGAACGGCAGGGCTTTGGCCTGAGTGGACTCCAGGCAGGAAGGAAAGATCCTGAAGGGCTTTGGGGGCGATGTTGGGAAGTTTGGACTTGACCCACTGCTGGATTTTTTTTAAAGATATATTTATTTTAGAGAGAGAGAGAGCGTGACTGGGGTGGGGGAAGCAGAGGGAGAGAGAGAGAATCCCAAGCACTCTCCCCACTGAGCACAGAGCCCCACACGGGGGCTCGATCCCACAACCCTGAGATCATAACCTGAGTCGAAATCCAGAGTCAGGTGCTTAACCAACTGAGCCACTCTGAGAAGCATCCCGAGAGGGAAAGCGAGAGAGAATCCTAAGTGGGCTCCATGCCCAGTGTAGAGCCTCACACGGGGCTCAATCCCACGAGCCAGAGATCACAACCTCAGGGGAAACCAAGAATCGGATGCTCAACCGACTGAGCCACCGATGCACCCCAACCCACTGCTGGATTTTAAGCGAAGAGCAACCTTACTGAGGATGGCTCTTTTGGAAAAAGGATGGGTGGGAGTTGTCCAGGCAAGGGGGTGCTTCAGAGAAGGCAGGGCCAAGGGCACAGGGAAGACGGGCTAATGTTAGGAGATAATCAGGAGCTGGACTGGCAGGGCTCAGCGACTGATGGCCTAAAGGAGGCCAGGAAGACAGAGAAATACAAGGTGGCTCCCAAAGGAACTGGGCAGGCACCATCCTCACTCACCAAGACCAGAAATGCAAGAGGAAGGGGAAAGGGGAGGCGTTCCATTCTGGATTAAAGGTATGTGTGTGTGTGTGTGTGTGAGGTAGTGAAATGCATATGTGCATGGATACACACACTGTAAGAGCAGACTGGGGAGAGTCGAAAATACGGGAGAGAGGGAACCCTCCTACACTGTTGTGGGAATGCAAGTTGGTGCAGATACTCTGTAAAACAACATGGAGGTTCTTCAGAAAATTGAAAATAGAGCTACCCTACACCCCAGCAATTGCACTTACTGGATATTTACCCTAAAGATACAAATGTAGTGATCAGAAGGGGCACGTGCACCTGAATATTTATAGCAGCAATGTCCACAATAGCCAAACTATGGAAAGAACCTAGATGTCCATCAACAGATGAATGGATAAAGATGTGGTGTGTGTGTGTGTGTGTGTATGTGTGTGTATATATATATATATATATATATATATATATATATATAGTGTGTGTGTGTATATATATATATATATATATGGTGTGTGTATATATATGTGTGTATATATATGTGGTGTGTGTGTGTATATATATACACACATATAATGGAATACTATGCAACCATCAAAAATTGAACTCTTGCCATTTGCGACAGTGTGGATGGAACTAGAGGGTATTATGCTAAGTGAAGTAAGTCCATCATAGAAAGACAATTATCATATGATCTCCCTGATATGAGGAATTTGAGAGGCAGGGTGGGGAGTTTGGGAGTAGGGAAGGAAAAAATGAAATAAGATGCCATCGGGAGAGAGACAAACCATAAGAGACTCCTAATCTCACAAAACAAACTGAGGGTTGCTGTGGAGAGTGGGTTATGGAGAGGGGGTTGGGTTATGGACCCTGGGGAGGGTATGTGGTATGGTGATTGCTATGAAACGTGTAAGCCTGATGACTCACAGACCTGTAACCCTGGGGCTAATAATACATTATATGTTAATAAAAATTATTAATAAAAAAATACAGGAGAGAGGGCAGATGGTGATGAGTGAGGTTCCTAAGGAGGGAGGTTAAGGGATGCAGAAAGCAGGAGAATGCACAGAAAAGGGTCCCACAGGAGGGAGAAGTGTGGAGGTGGGGTGGGGGAGGGGAACTTTAAAGTGTCCCACCCACTCCCTGAGTAGAGCCCTTTCCCCTCCTTCCACCTGTCTTCTCCCATTTGTGCTTTTCTCCCCTCACACTCACTCCCAGAACATGTAATGTTCTTAATAGAATCAAGGTCACTCATTGGCATTCCCACCCTCTAATCTACTTCCAAAACTCCTCCATGAATCTTCCCAAGTTTGCGTCCTCTACTGCTTTTATCTAAGTTTCACCTTCACCAGCAGGTTTCACCCAAGACAATAGCTCTGCCAAAAAAGGAATACCACAAAATCATACCAAGGGTGATCCAGAGTGGGTTCCATTTGCATTTGATGTCTAGAAAGTGACTCTTCAGGGAAAAAAAAAAAAAAAAAAAAGGCCAAGCAGAGTTCTAGGCTTGAGAACTCTCCCAGGCTTCCTCAGTTGTGAGCTGTAGTCTTGGGACCCTGGTATTCTTTCTTGCAGGGGGCACAGTCCCCTCAGTCCCCTGAGAGGCCACATCAGCTCATCTCCCCCACCTGGCTCCCTGACTATAGCACAGCAACTGCCATGGAAGGCCCCATTGCCCAAGAGCTGTCAAAAGCTCACATGGCACACAGGCCTGAGAGTTCATTGGCCTCCACACGTCCTCTCAGCCAACCAACGCTGCCAAGAAAAACCTGAGGGCAAGTGAGAAAACCAGTTGTGATCTGCCCAGTAAACAGGTGGCAGTGCAGCAGCCACCCTGCCTTCGGTGTCTCCTGGAGTCTTGAGGATGGAAGGGGAGTAAACCACTCCAGAACCAGTTTCCTGAAGCTCCACACCACCCAGCTCTCCTGTGAGGAGCAGGCCAGGAACCAGAGGCAGCCACCATGGAGCAAGGTAGGGAAGGCCCACGGGGCTGCTGGAACAGAGAGAGAAAGAAGAGAGAGAGACCATAGGAGTCAAGGGGAGAAAGGATTCAGGGGAAGAAAAGAGTAAATAAAGAACTGAGGCAGAAAGAGCAGAAACTCAGGAACCTCACTATTTGTTGATAGCCTGAGACCCAGGAGACAAAGTGGAGGCTGGCTGGTAAACATAGCCAAACAGCTGTGTACCAGCATGCCTGCTTCCATAACCCAGTGGGACGGGGCAGGGCCAGGGATGAGTGGGTCAGGGATCCTGTCCTCTGCCACTTGCTGACTCTTTAACATTTAGCAAGTCACTTCTCTAGTTCCCAGCTAGAGAAGTGGGATGGGGGTGAATAAGAATCATCTCGAAGTTGTCTTTCAACTCCAATATTCCCTCATCTTCATATCTTCCCTTTTTTCCCCACTTCAGGAGGTCTCTTCCTCATTTTAGCTCATCTTCCCACCACCACTCCTCTCTGTATCAACTCCCTCTCTAGAAAGCTTCTACTGAAGAGTAAATGGTTAGTTGAAACCATTTATAAGAACGAACTCCATGCTCTACAAACTTAACAGCCTCATCTTCATTTACTATTTTTTGTTTAAATTTTCATAATTTTTAACTACACAAGAAATACATGGGTACATAGTTGGAGTAAAATAAAACAATAATTACAGATAAAGCTACAGTCGACTGCCTGCCACCCCCAACCTCAGCCTCATCTTGAGAAACCACTGTGATCATTTCTAACAGAAACTACTGTTCTAGTCTTTTGTCTGTAAATAAAGATATATATTCAGTATAAGACAAGCTTGTTTTTGGTGTATCACGGTATCATCATGTTGCACGTATTTTTCTACAGCTTGATACTTTTTCACTCAATAGAAATGTGTTGGAGCTCTACCTGTGCCATTTAGTATCTATAAATCTACCTCAAAATTTCCCACTTTGCAAAGTATCCCATAGTATGGGTATAAATAATTTATTTATCCAGTCCCATTAAAAAAAAAGATGTATTTATTTATGAGAGAGAGCAGGGCAAAGGGAGGGGGAGAAGGGAAGCAGACTCCCAGCTGAGTGTGGAGCCGGCTGCGGGGCTCAAACCCATGAGCCTGAGATCAAGGCCTGAGCCAAAACCAAGATCAGGATGCTCAACCAACTGAGCCACCCAGGAGCCCCTATCCAGTCCCTTTTTGGTAGGCATTTAGGTTGTTTCTCATTTTCCAGTTATATAAGCAATGTTGCAGGGCACATTCTTATGGATGCCTCTGTACTCATGTGGGAGTGTTTCTCTAGGATAAATACTGAGATCAATTACTTTAAAAATTCTTCCTATAATTTCCTTTCTATTTCCCTGATCATTTCACTCCCTTCTCTCCTCACATGAAGGAGAACAAATATGGCCAATAGTAAATAGTGCCCCATATTTGAACATCTGGTATCTGGAGTGAAGACTGATCCCAGCATGATAGGCAGAGATTAACTTGACCCATGATATATCTAGAAGATGAGATTTGGCCTCAGTGCTTGCTGTCAGACAAATGTTGCCGTACCTGTTGAGTGTTCTGGGTCACATGCCCAACCTGAATTGGAGCCAGTTAGTAATGTCTGTCTAGTCATCTGGTCTCCAAAAAGAGTGAATTCTTTTTCCACTAGTCCTGCTGAGAGTGCGCTAGATGTCCTTTCTGAACATGAGTGAGGAAGAGCAATGCAGCTAGTGTTGGGTAACGGAAAGAGCACAGGACTTGGGCCAGTAACCTTAGGTTCAAGCTTAGATAAGAAATTTAATCTGTCTGAACTTTGTTTCCTCATCTCTAAGTGTGAATGACATGGCATTTCATCCCTCCAACATTGTGGTGAGGATTCAATGAGACAGAGTGCCTAGGATGGTGCCCAGCCTCCAATGAGGTGTTGGTTGAATTTGAAATAAGTGCAGAATGATTATGCAAAGGAGAGAGAACTCTATTCAAACTAACAAACATCTTTTTTTTTTTTTTAAGATTTTACTTATTTATTTCAGAGAGAGCAAGCAGGGGGAAGGGCAGAGGGGAAAGGAGAGGGAGAAAGAATCTCAAGAAGACTCCATGCTGAGTGTGGAGTCCAATGCAGGGCTCCATCTCGTGACTCTGAGATCATGACCTGAGCCAAAACTGAGTTGGATGCTTAACTGACTGAGCCACCCATGAGCCCTAACAATCTTTTAGTACATACAATGTGCTGACCATTATGCTTATATTTCTTTTATAAGAAACACCATACCCATCCACAGTCACATCTCATTCCCACCTCCTCCCAGGCCCTGGCAAACCCTAATCTACCATCTGTCTCTATGGGTTTACCTATTCTGCAGATTTCATAATGTGAATCATATAACATATGACCTTTTATGTCTGACTCCTTTCACTTAGCATAATGTTTTCAAGTTTCTTCTATGGGTATACCATATTCATTGATTCAGTAACCATTTGATGGTCTCCATCTTTTGGCTATTATGAATAAATCTTCTATCAACATTCATGTACAGATTTTGTGTGAACATATATTTTCAATTTCTTGGGTACATACCTAGGAGTGAAATTGCTGAGTCACATGTTAACTCTATTTTTGACTTTTTGAAGAACTGCCATACTGTTTTCCAAAGCAGCTACACCATTTTACAATTTCACCAGCAATGTATAGAGTTTCAATTTTTCCACATCCTTAACCAACACTTGTTATTTTCTATCTTTCTTATTAGAGCCACCCCAGTGGGTGTGAAGTGGTATTTAATTTGCATTTCCCTAATGATTAATGATGTTTACATTTTTTCATTTGCTTATTGGTCTTTTGCATATTCTCTTGGAGAAATGTCTATTCAGATCAATTGCCCATTTTTCATTTGGGTTACTTTTTTATTATTAGGTCATACAAATTCTTTATATATTCTTTTTTAAAGATTTTGTTTCATACAAATTCTTTATATATTCTTTTTTAAAGATTTTGTTTCTTTATTTGAGAGAGAGAGACAGTATGCATGCAAGACAGCATGAGCAAGGGAGAGAAGCAGAAGAAGGAGAAGCAGGTTCCCCACTGAGCGGGGAGCCCAATGCAGGGCTCCATCTCAGGACCCTAGAGGCAACAGCTTAGCCAACTGAGCTACCCAGGTGCCCCTCCTTATATATTCTTGATACAAGTCCCTTATCAGATATATGATTTACAAATATTTTCAATCATTCTACGGGTTGTCTTTTCACTTTATTGAAGATGTACTTGAAACTACAGTTATTAGTTTCGATGAAATCTAATTTATAGTTTTTTTCTTTTATTGCTTGTGCTTCTATTTCATATCTAAGAAATCATTTCCTGGTTCAAGATCATGAAAATTTACCCCTATGTTTTTTTCTAAATGTTTCATAGTTTTAGCCCTTACACTCAAGTCCTTAATTGATTTTGAGCCCATTATTTTATATGGCATAAGGTAGGGGTGCAGCTTTATTCATCACAAGTGTATGAAATGTAATTAATTTTTGATGAATGTAAATGAATATGTCCACTAGTTCTAATTTTGTGTGTGGATTTGTTAGGATTTGCTATATTCAAGATATGTTATATGTTAATAAAGATAATAGTACATCTTCTTTCCAGTGTATATTGGCTAGAAACTCCAGTATAATGCTAATGGATGGGGAGAGAGGAGACATCCTTGTCTTGTTCCTAAACATAGGGGGAAGTACCTCGTTTTTTACTATTAAGTATGGTTTTGGCTTGGATTTTTCCCAGATAATCTTTTTCAGATTGAGCAAATTTACTTATTTTCCCATATATAATTTACTTGTATTTTATTGTGAGAGGGTGTTGGATATCATCAAATGTTTTGGTTTGTATTTCTTATAATCTACATACAGCTGAGACAAAACAGCTAGGCCTTTATCCTCATGGAAGACAGACGAAAACTTGACAAAACTACCTGAATGTCTCATGCTGATCCTGAAATTAGTAGGCTCTCAGTAAAAGTTTGATAAAATTGAAAAAAAAAATGAGCATGGTATTAACTAAATGAAGCAATTAAGATTTTCTGTAAGTGATGCAGTTAAGTATGGCAGGTCAGTGGGAGATGGGAAGAAGGGTGGGTCAACTGGGGCAGGCTTCATGAAACAGATGGGTCTTCAACAGACCTTGAAGGACAGGTGGAATTTGGTTAGATATTTGGTTGGGACAGATGGAATGAGAAGGCATTCTAAGTTGGCTGTACAGCAGGATCAAAATATATGGACAGGCAAGGCTATCATTTGCTTGAGGACAGATTGGCTAGAGGAGAGAGTCCATAATGGGAGTGGTGAGAAGTGAGAATGCAAGTGTAGGTGAAGACCAGGTGTGGTAATAAATGTCAGGCTAAGGAGTGTGTCTTTTGTATGGTGGGCTGTGGGGTATCACAGAACTTTTAGAGCAAAAGGTTGGCATGATCAATTTGTTTTGAGGAAAGAAAATCTGGTGATGTGTTAGGAGGGGATGAGTAGGAAGCAGGAGATCTGATAGAGGCTCTTATGGTCACTAGGTATGAAGTGAGGAGGCCAGAATTGTGTAAATTTGGAAAGGGACGGGTTGGCATCAGAGATATTTTATTTTATTTTTTAAGATTTTATTTATTTATTTGACAGAGAGAAATAGATGGAGAGGCAGGCAGAGAGAGAGAGGGAAGCGGGCTCCCTGATGAGCAGAGAGCCCGACGCGGGACTCGATCCCAGGACCCTGAGATCATGACCCGAGCCGAAGGCAGCGGGTTAACGCACTGAGCCACCCAGGCGCCCCCAGCATCAGAGATATTTTAATATGGGTAAAGGGACTTGTCACACACGAATGGATAAAGACTAAGAAGGAGATAGGAGAGCCAGTTGTGCTTTAAAGCTTGTAAGCCCAGGTGCTTCCCCTTCCCCTTCTCCTTCTTCTCTTTTTAAGATTTATCTTTATTTGGAGGGTGGGTAGGAGGGAGGGAAAGAAGGGAAACACAAGCAGACTGCCCGCTTAGTGTGGAGCCCTATGCAGGGCTTAATCTCACAACCCTGAGACCATGACCCGAGTCAAAACCAAGAGTTGGACGCTTAACTGACTAAGCTACCCACGTACCCCTGGGAGTGGGCCTTTCTTTGACTGTCCTCAGAATCCCAGCTCCCAGGGTAATAGGCACATGGCATTAGTGGTGGGCAGAGAGTCAGCAAATTGCTAAAAGCATAGTACTACCAGATCTAGATGTGGAGGCTGATACTGGGCCAATTGAAACTGTTAACTTGAGTCCAAAAGCTGGATGCTGGGGTGAATCTGGAGATATGCTAGGCTGAAGGGAACAATCACACTTGACCAGGACTACAAAAGGGGTTAGATAGAGGCAGAAAACCATGTGTCTCCAGGAGAGTGTAAGCAAGATGCGGATAGAGGGTCCCGGAAGCAAGGAAGGGAGGGGAAAAGGAAGGAAGAAAGAGGCACCTGCATGTATGAATCTTCATTTAATCCTCATAAAAACCATGTAAGGCTGGTATCATAGGTTCTGTTTTACTGACTTGGAAACTGAGACTCAGAGAGGTTAAGCTTCTTTCTTAATTTTGTACAACTAAGTGGCGGGCAGGATTGGACCAGGCTCCACAACCCTGCCCTTTCATATGCTCCTGGCTGCCCTGTTGCAGGGCTGGAAGTGGTCCTCACAGACCTCCAGAGCTCCCAGAACAATGTGAGGCACCACACAGATGAGATCAGCTCTGACCGCCTCCTAGTCCGCCGGGGCCAGTCCTTCAACCTCACTCTGTACTTCAGGAGCCGGGGCTTCCAGCCAGACCTGGACAATATCATCTTCGTCGTTGAGACTGGTGAGGACCCCTGAAGGTATTTGTGTGTGTGTGTGTGTGTGTGTGTGTGTGTGTGTGTGTGTGTGTGTGTGATGTATTTAGGGAGATTCTGGAGGGTTGAAACACAGAGCCTCTGTTCTGCTTCCCTCCCAGGACCCCTACCAGACTTGTCCAATGGGACTCGAGCCCTGTTCAGCCTAACCGGTCGTCATGGCCCCAGCCCATGGATTGCCTCTCTGGAGACTAATGGGGCCAGCTCCATGGAGGTGAGCCTGTGCGCCCCTCCTGTGGCACCTGTGGGTCGGTATCTCCTGAAAGTTCATATTGACTCTTTCCAGAGATCTGTCACAGCCTACCAGCTTGGGGAATTCATCCTGCTCTTCAATCCCTGGTGTCCAGGTAAGGCGAGTGTCTGTGTGGGGGCCTCTTGTCTCTGCCCCCTTGTCAGTGCCACAGAGAGCCAGGCTCAAGGATTTCTAGACCCCTGTTCCTTGGCTACCAGAAACCTCCCAACTTCATGCACTCAGCATCTACTCCCAACCACCACATCTACTCCCAACCATCAGCATCTACTCCCAACCAACCACAAAGAGGGCGGGAGAAGTTGCTATTTATTTACTTATTTAGAATTTTAAAAACATGAGCCAAGCTGGGAGGCCTGGGTGGCTCAGTTTGTTGAGCGTCTGCATTCAGCTCGGGTCGTGATCCCCTGGTCCTGGGATGGAGTCCTACATCCAGCTCCTGGCTCAGCAGGGAGCCTGCTTCTCCCTCCCACTGCCTGCTGTTTTCCCTGCTTGTACTCTCCCTCTCTGTTAAATGAATAAATAAAATCTTTAAAAAAAAATAAGACTAGTTATCTTTACTTGAAAACTATTATAATTCAATTTGACCACTATTAACATCTACCTTTACTATAGATTTTTAAAATATTTTGTTTGTTTATTTATTTATTTATTTGAGAGAGCGAGCGTGTGTGCACGCAAGTGAGAGAGAGAACAAGGGTGGGGCTGGGCAGAGGGCAGGGGAAGAGCAGACTCCCCACTGAGCAAGGAGCCGGATGCGGGGCTTCATCCCAGGACTCCAGGATCGTGACCGGAGTTGAAGGCAGGCACTTAACCAACTGAGCCACCCGGGTGCCCCACCGTATATTTTTAAGTTAACTTAAATTTTTTCATTATAAGTAAAATTGCGTTGAGTGTGGAATGAGGTAAAGGGAAAGAAAGAAGGGAAGGGAAGGGAAGGAAGAAAAGGGAGGAAGGAAGGGAGGGAAGGTGGGAAAGAAAGAGAGAGAGAAAGAAAGGAGGCAGGAAGGAAAGTATAAGGTGATGAGTAAAACCTTATTCCAATCTCCAAGTTCCATCTTCCAGAGGAAAATCCTGTTCACACTTTCTTGTGCAGCCTTACAAAAATGTTTTATGCTTAAATAAATATGTACTTATACATATATGCATATGTGTGTGATTATATAATCATACCACAAATGGGATTATATGGTACATAGAATGCCCTGCTTTTTTCATTCAACAATTCAATTTTGAATGTATTTTCCTATCAATATGTCCTTTTTTTTTTTTTTAAAGGTTTTATTTGTTTATTTGATGACAGAGATCACGAGTAGGCAGAGAGTCAGGCAGAGAGAGAGAGAGGAGGAAGCAGGCTCCCTGCTGAGCAGAGAGCCCAATGCGGGACTCAATCCCAGGACCCTGAGATCATGACCTGAGCCGAAGGCAGTGGCTTAACCCACTGAGCCACCCAGACGCCCCAATATGCCCTTTTTAATGGCTACAATTACTCCACTGTTTGGATGCATCAAATGTTTTTAACTGGTCTCCTACTTATGGGTACTTTGGCTGTTTCCAGTTTTTGTCTTAGACAAACAAAGCTACACGGAATAGCCCAGCACTACGTGTCCCCACAATCCCTGTCATCTAAATCTACCTGGGGGCAGAGTAGTTATACAGACATATAGACATGGTGTGGGCAGAATGAAGGACAAGCCAAGAGGAAAGAGTGGGAAGAAGGGCAGAAAGAACTCATAGTAGAGAATGGGGCTGGTGGGCTTTTGGGCAGAGATCAGACTCAACAGTCTTACTTCTAGTTAGAGGATGTCCCTTCCCCTTCCACCCCCTCATCTACTGCTCCCCCAACCTTATCCCAAGGGGGCCAGGTGAGTGATATCAGAATCTGGCTGGGGGGCACCTAGGTGGCTCAGTGGGTTGAGCCGCTGCTTTCGGCTCAGGTCATGATCTTAGGGTCCTGGGATCGAGGCCCGCATCAGGCTCTCTGCTCAGCAGGGAGCCTGCTTCCCCCTCTCTCTCTGCCTGCCCCTCTGCCTACTTGTGATCTCTCTCTCCGTCAAATAAATAAATAAATAAAAATCTTAAAAA
This sequence comes from Mustela lutreola, assembly GCF_030435805.1. Lineage (NCBI taxonomy): Eukaryota > Metazoa > Chordata > Mammalia > Carnivora > Mustelidae > Mustela > Mustela lutreola. Next base: position 69,402,931 of record NC_081296.1, on the reverse strand, counting down.
AGAAAGTTAATGAATTGAACTTAAAAAAAAAAAAAAGGAGCCTGGCTGGAATCTAGCATCTCTAACCGCCTCCCACCACACACAACAAGTGTCACTGAGTGGCTCAGAGCTCTCACCCATTAGCCATGTGAAAAGGCCCTGCCACTGGGTCAAGGAGGACAGTTGTCTGTCTGTTTCTATCTCTCCCTCTCTTACACACACTCCTCCTGGCCTCCAAGACTGTGGATTTCAGACTGTACTGAGGTCTCCCCTGTGCTATGAGGAGGAAAGTGATATCTTTGAGGATTTTTTTTTTGTAGCTGTGCCCTATCCAGGTTCCAGGGAGTATCACTATGGGACTAGGGAGCAGTAGGGGCTGAAGTCAGGCTCAGGGGCTACACCATGACCATGTCCAAGATATTGGCTGGGGAGCCCCACCCTGGAGTTCTGGCCACTGCTAGCCCCCACTGTGAGAAGGGATGTGTATAGTCTCAACCGTGAACCCGCAGGTCTCACCACACTGGTCAAAGACCTCAATAAAATGCATCTCTCCCGAGGGTCATCCTCCACCATGCAGGCTGAGTCTGAGGAAGCAAGGAGAACACTTTTACCTAAGGGTTTGGCAGTGCTTCCAGACTGTTCCAGGACACTGCAAGGGGGACACCTGTTCCCATGACCTTTGTTAGTTCATTCTCAGCTTTAAAAAGATAATTTTTTTTAAAGATTTTTCTTTATTTATTTGACAGACAGAAATCACAAGTAGGGAGAGAGGCAGGCAGAGAGAGAGGAGGAAGCAGGCTCCCTGCTGAGCAGAGAGCCCGATGTGGGGCTCAATCCCAGGACCCTGAGATCATGACCTGAGCCGAAGGCAGTGGCTCAACCCACTGAGCCACCCAGGCGCCCCAAAGATAATGTTTTTATATCATGAAAGTAATACGTGTTCATGCCAGAAAATCTGGAGAATAGCATAGGAAAAAGGAAAAAAAATTACTATTAACCCCTTTTAGAATAGCCTTCAAAATCCTCTGCGTAAATATGTTTTTAACAAACATCAATTTATGTTATAACATTATTATATAACCCATTTAATCTTACTATACCATGTGTAGATTTTGATGCCTATATATACAATTTTGTGATCTTATTTTTTTATAGAGATTTTATTTATTTATTTGACAAAGAGAGAAGAGAGTAGGCAGAGTAGGCAGAGAGGCAGGCAGAGGGGGAGGGGGAAGCAGGCTCCTCGCCGAGCAGAGAGCCCGATGCTCAATTCCAGGGCTCAATTCCAGGACTCCAAGACCACGACCTGAACCGAAGGCAGAGGCTCAACCCACTGAGCCACCCTGGTGCCCCATTATGATCTTATTTTAATAGCGTACAGAAGTATGGCTATTTAATCAGCTCCAAGAACCAGGCATTTAGGTTGTTTCTAGCTTTTCAGTGTCATAAACAGCACTCAGATAAACAGCTTACCATCCAAATCTCTGTGTACTTCCAAAATGCTGTCTTTAGACTAAATTCCTACAAAATGAATGAGGAGGCTACTGCGAACCCCAAAATTCTGGTTTGCTCTTTTCCAATCAGGATTAGTTGAGTGTAGCAGAAAGATCATGGAATATGGTGTCATATGAATTCTGTGCACAAATTTCACTCTGTACTTACATGTGATTTGGACAAGTTACCACTTTGAGCCTGTTCCCTCATTCTTAAATGGGGTGAGGATGTAAATGTGCTGTGTGAACCAAGAAATTCCACCAAAGATAAATTTTTTTCTGTTCAACCTCATGGTTGGATTGAACCTGTGGCTGGTGTTGAGGGACTGTAGAAGGTGGGTCTCTCCAAGAACCAGCCACCTTCTGCCCCTCTTGGTGTCATCCAGTGCCCTCCCCAGACCTTTTTTTTAAAATAAAGATTTTATTTATTTATTTGTTAGACAGAGAGAGCAAAGGTAAGGGCAGAAGGATAGGGATAAGCAGACTCCCTGCTAAGGCCAGAAGCTGGAGCCCTAAGCCCAGAGTGGGGCTTAATCCCAGGACCTTGAGATCATGACCTGAGCCAAAGGCAGTCTAACCAAGTGAGCCACCCAGGTACCCCCAGAGCTCAGTTTCCATGGGACTTTGTCTTCTGGGGATGGGAATGGGGCAGGAAGGGCAAAATGACTTCTTTGCTTTGTGTCCTCCCACTTTGATTCCTAGACGATTCTGTCTACTTGGACAGTGAGCCCCAGAGGCAGGAATATGTTGTGAATGATTATGGCTTCATTTACCAAGGGAACAAGAACTGGATCCGCCCATGCCCCTGGAACTATGGACAGGTGAGTCTCAGTCCTATTCACAGCTCACGGGAAGAGGGGAACAGGAGCAGGGTGGGAGGGTTTTCCTCATGCAGGGTTCACCCAAAACTGAGAAATGGGAACAGTAAGGTGTGAGATGACACTCCAGGGAGCTAGAGGAGCAGTCATAGTCAGTTGGAAGATGTTCTTTGCTGATCATGTCTGGTTTGGACATCAGGATCCAAGGGGGAAGGGCAGCTAAAGGCACCCACCCTGGAATTCCTTTGAGTATGATGATGAGGATGAAGGGACAAGAGTGATGATGGCCATGATGGTGCCTGGTTTTTGTTTGTTGAACTGTTTCCACTAGGGCCCGCTTTGCCTCTCTCACTTCAACCTCATTGCCCAGGCCAGACTCTAGGATCAGTTCTGTCATACAGAGGTAACTTGTCCCTGAACATCTCAGGGACATGCAGCGATGCATTTCCCTCCTGGTTAATATTACCTCTTTGTTAGTTTGATATCTTTTTTCATTATAAAACTAATACCTGAGGGACGCCTGGGTGGCTCAGTGGGTTAAGCCACTGCCTTCGGCTCAGGTCATGATCCCAGCGTCCTGGGATCGAGTCCCACATCGGGCTCCTTGCTTGGCAGGGAGCCTGCTTCTCCCTCTGCCTCTGTCTGCCATTCTGTCCGCCTGTGCTCGCTCTCTCTCCCTCTCTCTCTGACAAATTAAAAAAAAAAAACAAAAAACTAATACCTGACTGATTAAAAAACTTTACAAGAAACATCGCAAAAATAGGTACTTGGAGTATGAAGGCCACGCTAAACACTGTCACTAGCATGGTGTATGTTTCTCTACATTTTCTTTTATGTGTATATTCCAAAGCATGATTTTTAAATAAAAATTGCATTGTGTGTGTTCATCACAGTGTTTTACAACTCCTGCCTTGATGAAAGCCTGCCTCCCACATAAAGTTCAGCCTCCAGCAGGTGCTCCAGGAAGCCCAGCACCAGGCCAGGGAAGAGGGTTCTCTCTCAACACCATTGCCGGGAGAAGACCAGCTCCCGCTGCCAGCTGCCTATTGGCTGGGAAATCCTGGGGGCTCTTGTGTCCATTTGATATGGGTTCCTCTCCTAGACCTACCCAAATCGAACTCTAACGCATGTGGCTGCAGCCACACAGCCTAGGCCCCCCAGGTGGCCATAGGTAAGATGAGATCTGGCAGCCTCAATAGGCCCCAACTGACCTCCCCAGCTCCTCACTTAGCATGGACAAATGAGGATCTAGAGAGCCCCTAGAGACAGGAGCTTATCATCATCTGTGAGCAACAGAAGTAAGCAACTGCTTCTTTCTGACCCCCCTCCCTTTCTCCTTGCCTCTTGTTTAGTGGACTCACATTGAACGCCTACTGAAGGCCAGGCCGGGTGCTAGGTGCTAGGAATGTGAACATGAATTCAACACGGTCCCTGAGCTAACGGTGTAATGGAGACTCAGTCACTTAAGCAGGTCACTTACCATGCAGTGGGTATTGCAAAGAGTGAGATGGGCACAGAAGGTTCTGGGAGACCAGAGGAGGAGCATGTGGTTGGGCATGGAGCTCTCAAGGAAGCTTCCTAGGAAGGGAGATGTTTGGACTGAGTTAGCCAAGTGAAGGAAAGTGGAGAAAATATCCCAGGCAGAGTGACACATTAGCCGAAACACAAAGGGGAGAAATGGTTTGGTCTGCTGCAACGGTTACAAGGAATCTGATTTTTGCTGAAGCAAAATGATGAGGCAGGAGGTGTTGAGTCATGAGGCTGGAGAGGTAGAAGGGGGCCGGATCAGGGAAGGTCTTATGTTTAGAGGAGGTGAGAGCTTTGATTCTGAAGGCCCAGAGGACTTCAAACATTTCAAAGCAGAAAAGTGAATTGATGGAACTGTCCCCTGAGAAAGATGGGTCAAAGAAGCCTCCTAATCCTATTTATTGTCCAGTGGGAATATTACATGGGAGTAAATGCATTAATTTACTCTCATTCAACTGTGGAGTTGAATGCATGGAATCCCTATTATGTGTTGGGCACTGTGCCAGTTCTGGGGCATAGAGTTGCAAGAACAGCTGGAGAGGGGGAACCTGGTTGGCTCAGTTGGTTGAGTGTCTGCCTTTGGCTTAGGTCATGACCCCGGGGTCCTGGGCAAGCAGTGAGCTTGCTTCTCCCTCTACTCCCTGCTCATGCCCCGCTCTCATTCAAATAAATAAATAAAACCTAAAAAAAAAAAAAAAAAGAACAGCTAGAGAGAGACAGAGCATATGCTCAGGTAGGGAAGACAGAATTTGCCTCCATCCTACCTGAAGCTAAAACAGGCTCAGGTTCAGAGAAAGCCTCAGATAAAGTGGCATCCATGTCAAGCCTGAAGGACAGGTCAGCCTGCCTTGGGTGGGAAGTTTCTGTACCTCACATGCTATTAGTCATTCCAGAGCCCAACTGAGTCACAGGTGCCAAGGCAAGTTGGCAGCAGCACCTGAGCCACAGCTGCCAATGATGAGCTGGGTCAGCAGCTGGAGGTGGAGGATGAGGCAACATGGTTTCAGCAAGAACATCCCATGGGCTCCAGGAGTGTGGGCATTGAAAAGTGAAGAGGAAAAGGAGACTTTTTAACCAGTCAGACTCATTTTAACCAGGGATTTGATTTGTAGGATATGCAAACCCTGTGGCTTGTGACCCCAGAGCTCTCAGAGCTCTGAGACCCAGCATCTAGCTTAGGATGCACTACGTGTCTGGGCTACTGGACACAGTTACCTTCCAAACAGGTCTGCATTCCACAAACACACTCTATTTGAGAGCTGGGCGGGGTGGGTCTGAATTTCTTCCCATATCTGCCTGTGCCAATTATGGGCGCTCCGCCCCGCTGCATCTCCCCTTGTAGTTTGAAGAGAATATCATAGACATCTGCCTGGAGCTGCTAGACAAGAGCCTGAACTTCCAGATCGACCCAGCCACAGACTGTGCCCTGCGGGCAAGCCCGGTCTACCTCAGCAGAGTGGTGTGTGCCATGGTGAGCTTGGATCTGGCTCTGGCTCTGACCACCCAGTGTGTGTCCAGAGAGGGAGGAAGCTGTGTGTGGGGTGGGGGTGCCAACTCACAGTTGCCCCCTGCAACGGAGGGATGAAGAGTCAAGAGCAAGGGCCCTCTGGCAAGGCTGATTTGGCTGAGACTGAGGACAAAAATCTGGGTAACAGGTTTTCTCAGTCGAGGTCTGAGTTAGCTGGGTGTGGGCCATCACCTTGATTAATTCCAAAGTGCAATTTTTAGGGAAGGCTGAGTGTAGCTCTGGTTTGGGAAATGGTCTTGTCTTTTCGAAATTTCCTTTGCTCTGAAGGATTTTTAAGAGCTCGAAAAGCTGAGCTCTTGCTTTGATGGGGGTGGGTAGAAATAGAATATTAAACTAATTAACAGTGGAGACAAGTCAGAATGACTGGCTGGCTTCCCACCCCACCCCTTCCCTAGCAGGTCTGGAAAGTCCCACGTAAAATGAAATCAAGGAGTCTGCTGTGTTTCGGGCCCACAAACCTTGTGAGGAAGCCCACACATTACATCTTGCTGAGGAAAAGGATGCTTTTAATGCGTCTGTATATGGTTTCTCTTCAGATCAACAGCAACGATGACAATGGGGTGCTCAATGGAAACTGGAGTGAGAATTACTTAGACGGGGTCAACCCTGCGGAGTGGACAGGAAGTGTGGCCATCCTGAAACAGTGGCATGCCGCAGGCTGCCAGCCAGTGCGCTACGGGCAGTGCTGGGTCTTTGCTGCCATCATGTGCACAGGTAGGGAGCGGAACGGGCCCCCTGGAGAAAACCCAAAGTGTTCTGGCCCACGTCATAGCCGTCTGAACCATTCTCATTCCAGCCTTGCACAAGTCCCACCAGGGAATGTTTCAAAGGAAGTCGTTTCTGTAGAACTGTCTCATCACTGGCTTCAGGCTTCATGTGTCTGGGCTTATCTTAAAGGGTGGTTCTGAGGATGAAATTGCACCCTTCCCCACTCTTCTCTTCCTTTGGTTTTGGACAGCCTAAGAGCCTGGCTAGAAATTGTCTGGTTCCAGACAGGAATGAGATGAAAGGTCAAGTAATTAGAAAACTTACAAACTGATTATTGTCCTTTCTGAGCCTGGAGAGTGATCTTGACCTGGAAGGGAAATGTGCATCACAGTGGTGGTGTGGGCCCCATAGGGTCAGAGCAAGATGGCGGCTGAAGTAAAATGACCTTGAATTTGGAGTTGTCTCATGTTCAGCAGGTCTAGAGGCCTGACTCAGTCAAGGGAGATAGGGAATGAAGGAAAATGGGAGATCAGTTCTTCAGATAGGAAGTATATGTTACACTAGTAGAAGAAAATCTAAAAATTATGTATGGGAGGTGGGGGTGTCTGGATGGCTCAGTTAATCAAACATCCGACTCTTGATTTCAGGTCAGGTCATGATCCCGGGGTCATAAGATTGAGGCCTGGAGAGATGGCTCTGTGCCCAGCAGGGAGTCTGTTTGAGATTCTCTCCCTCTCCTTCTGCCACCAACACTCCCCACACCCTGCTTGGGTTCCCATACTTGCTCGCTCGCTCTCTCTCTCAAATAAAAAATAAATAAATCTTTTTTAAAATTAAAAAATAAAATAAATAAAAATATGTAATGGAGAAGGAAAGCCGATGGAAGTTGATTTGTAGGTGGCAAGAGGAGCAAGCAGAAGGAAGTGGGGAGTGGTGAATCTTGAGGCAACTGATACCTGGAAATAAGTCACATATTAGACATAGCAGGAGGAAGCCTTCTGCCTCACCCAGGGCCCAACCTGCTACTGGTCCTGACCTTCACCCTGCCCCCCCGTGCCTAGGCTAGCTCTCAGCCTCTAGGCATGCATATCTGTGTACCTGACTTGGGTCATGGTCAGGAAACTCTTACTCTTGTTAGCTGGGAAAAGAGGCCAAATAACTACTTTTGCTCAGAGCACCCTCTATTCCAACCCAGGAATGTTAGTGTTCCTTGAGAGCTCAGGCCTTTCATGTAGATATTCCCTATATGACAGGGGCACCTAGGTGGCATAGTTGGTTAAGCATCCGACTTTTGGTTTCAGTTCAGGTCATGATCTCAGAGTCATGAGATGGAGCCCCGCATCAGGCTCTGTGCTCACAGTGGTGTCTGCTTAAGATTCTCTCTCTCTCTCTCACTCTCCTTTCTCCCCTCCCCACTGTGTTCTCAGTCCCTCTCTAAAATAAATACATAAATCTTAAAAACAACAACGACGAAGTTCCCTGCATGGCAAAGCCTGGTACAGTCTGTGTGCTTATGTGTGCTAAGCCCATCTCTGGACTCTTGGGGAAGCCTAGGGACACCCCCGTGCCTTGATGCTGGGGAGCAAGTGCCAGGCCTCTGGCCAAGGGTACAAGGAAGTTTCTGCAAACACCCACAGAGGATGACTTCATGGGTTGATGAGGAAGAAGTCCTGAGCTCTTCCCCTTCTGCCACTGCGGAGCCGCACCTTGACTCGGAGGCTTCGATTGCTCAGGGACAGGAAACTAGAAATTCAATAGCTTTGATACGGGGGAGCCACAGAGATATGGGCGAACGGGGGTGTCTGAGTCATCCAGGGAGCAGACACAGGACTGGCAGGCAGAGGATGGATTACTCTTGGGCATGATGGAGAGGGAACTTTCCTCCGCATGGAAAAACCTAGAGGGGAATGGCTGGGTCTGTGTGTGTGAGGACGGAGAGGACTAGGGCTTTGGGTGTGGTTGTCTGGAACTGGGTAATGAGAGGGGTGGAGCCAGTAAATGGAGATTATGCAAGGAGAGCAAGCCAATTAATATGTTTATGAGAATCATGGCCCCTTAGTGACCTGGGAAGCAAAGGGTTGGGCAAAGTGGGTCAAATGTGACTTGATCCAACTGTAGCTCAAGCAGCAGCAGCCTTCCCCAAAAGGGCCACTGTGGGGTATATTAATAAGTGCATCTGTTTGAAAAATTGATTTTTTCATTCAGCCACACTTATTGAGTCCTTATTCTATGCTAGGTATGGTGCTTTAAGTACTCTTGGATACAAAGTTGAGTAAGACCTAGCCTTTATCAAATCCCAGGACTTAACAAATTCCTTAGCTCAATATAGCTGCCAAAGCACATTTGTTGTTAGTATTGTTATTTCACACTCACAATGGCTGTCATTTACTGGGGACCTCTTTAGTGCTAGGCACCGTGCTAAAATCTTGACAACCTAAATGGTGAGGCATGTGGACTCTGGAGGCAGGCTGCTTGGGTTCAAATACCAGCACTACCATCAGTTGGCTGAATAGCTTTGGGCAAGTCATTTAACTTGTGCCCCAGACTTATAATGGAGAAAGTAATAGTACCTACCTCATAGGGTTATTGGAAGAACTGAGGGAATACATATATGAAGAGTGCTAAGAATAAATAGGGCTGGGAATGTTTAGCAAGTACAGCTAGGATCACCTCGTGGGATCCCCCCAAATGACCTTAGGAGGTAGGGTCTACCATCATCATCTCCACTTTGCAGATGAGTAAACTGAGCAGCAGGGCGGGTCTCATACCCAGGTCTGGCACGCTGTGACCACTAGGTTATACTGATGCATAAACCTCACTAACAACTGCTATTTACCCAGCATCCTCTGGACTTCAGGCATATGCTGGGTACTTTCACTCAGGACCACCTGTGAGGTAGCATCATCTACAGATGAGAAAACTGAGGCTTGAAGTGACCAAGTGGCTCTTGTGTCTGACTCAGAAATGCATTCTTCCCTCTGCAGCACTGCCTCTGTTCAGAACGGCCTTTTTAAACGTCCATATATTAACTTCAACTTCCTAATGAAAAAAAATCACCAAAAGGAAAATTTGCTTGCATCAAAGATACACTTTCAATTTTTTGAACAGGTTTTTACTTTGACACTCATTTAGGTGGCTGTTATTTTAGGAATTTCAGACAAATCTCTGGCCTACCTTCTCTGCACTCCGGGTTGGCCACCCACAGCTCTTAGTCATCAGGCTTTTCCTTTTCTGGCCATCTACTCCCTGTGACAGGGAACCTGGAGAGAGTTCCAGCAGCTCCACCACCACCCCCACCCCATTTGTCAGGGTTCTAAGTCTGGCTCCCAGTATCATCCATCCCTGCTGCAGTTCCCAGAGTTGGGGTGGGGGTTCCCTTTGTCACTATGTCTCCCTCTCTCTTGCCACTCTCTATGTGGTCTGTCTTTTGTTATGCAGAAGCTGTTCAGTCAGCCCTCAGTTCTTTTTCAAGAGGAAGTGTTCAATAAATAGGTATAGATTTGGTGTGTGTGGAGGAGGTTAAGTTCAGAGTCTTCCTACGTCACCATCTTAGACCAGAACTCCTGAATTATACATTTTACAAGGGTGAATTTCATGGTATGTGAATTATATCTCAATAAAATTGGGGTTTTGTTTTTGTTTTAAAGCTAAACATCCTAGGAAGGTGCCTTGTCTGTTCCTGCCCACAGCTGCATGGGGCAGGAGTGGCAACGACTTGGAAGACATGAACTCTGACTGTGAGCAGGTCTATGGAGTATGATTCCCCTCCTCTGTAGACACCTGGGCCCAAGAGCCATGGTGGGAAGGGTGGTGGGAAATGAGGAGGCTGTGTTGCTCAGGACTGGGCCCTCCTCTCTGCATCCAAAACTACCCCATCTGTATATTTTTTGTATATTGGGTCCCTACTTTTGTCTTGCCTTGGATATAGGATTCTCTGCTTAATACTTTATTGAACACACCCAGGCTAGATGTCCACCTAAGATTTCTTCTCACTCAGTTGTGTAGTGGCCTCTATAAAGTACCTCATTGTCTTCATTTGAATACAACTGTTATTCTCATTGTTTTTATTGAGCCTTTAGCTCTTACAAAAAGAACCTCAGCCAAGTTCCTGATGTATTATTTTGCTTCATCCTTTGGCTCAAACACAAATCTACTATTATTCTCCATTGATTTATGAGACATCTTGGGTTGTATGGAATGTTCCCTTACCAGGTTGTGGATTAATATATGGCCAGCACCTAGAAAAATGCCTGGCACTTGGTTAGCTTTACATAAATGTTAACTATTATATTTAGTCTGATACTGTTTTAATCTCAGCCTCTTGGACTCCAGAGGTCTTGCTGGGTCTCATTCACAAAGTGTTTCTGGTCATCCCCTAAAATTCAGTTCACCATAATTTCAATCACTTTTTTTTTTTTTAACATTATTTCCTTTCTTTGTTCCTTGGAGGGTTTAGGATTAAATTAATCATATTCCTCATTTCATAATATTTATCATAACAGATCTGCTCATGTCCCTTTTTATTTTATTTTATTTTATTTATTTTTTTAAATGTTTCCAGAATCTGATCACAGCTCACCATCTTCCTTGCCACCATCCTGGTACAAACCAACAACCCATCTCATTTCAACTATTGCTTCATGCCCCTTTTTAAAAAACTAACTAATTGGGACACCTGAGTGGTTCAGTGGGTTAAAGCCTCTGCCTTCAGCTCAGGTCATGGTCCCAGGGTCCTAGGATCGAGCACTGCATTGGGCTCTCTGCTCAGCAGGGAGCCTGCTTCCCCCTCCCTCTCTCTGCCTGCCTCTCTGCCTTCTTGTGATCTCTATCAAATAAATAAATAAAAATCTTTAAAAATACCTAACTAATTGGTTTTCCCTCACTTTTGTCTTATAACCCATTCCTATTCACCTCCCCCCATAAGAGGGAAACATTTTGATGTATTTAATATGTAACATTGTCTCTGAAAGTGCTCTTACAGGAGGAAAAATATATTGTTATAGTGCAATATATTGTCCAATATGTTTTTTGTTTTATATATTGTATTTTTCATCTTTAGAAGTTCCATTGGATCTTCTTTCTATCTTCCATTTCTCTTCTTATGTTCATGTTTTCTTTTACCTCCTCTTGAGCATATTTGTAACATTTAAAATAGCTGCTTTAATCCTTGTCAGCTCATCCTATCATCTCTGTCATTTCTAGATCTAGTTCTATTGATTGACATTTTCCTGGTTATGAGTCATATTTTCCTGCTTCTTTACATGCTTGGTAATTTTATTAAGTAGACATTATTTGTTATTATTTTTTTGAGAGAGAGAGTGTGTGTGTGTGTGAGGAGGGAGAGGGATAGAGGGAGAAAGAGAGAGAATCTTAAGCAGGATCTACGCTCAGTGTAGAACTTGACTGGGGCTTGATCTCACAACTCTGAGATCACGACCTACATTGAAATCAAGAGTCGGACTCTTACCCAACTGAGCCCCCAGGTGCCCCTATAGTAGATATTTTTTAGAGCAGTTTTGGGATTCATTGCCATTGCAGATAATGAAGAACAGTTCTAATATGACCTTGTGAAGGTATAGCTGAAAAATCAAGACAATATAACCTTCTGGGCTTAAGGAACAATTAAAGGCATAGGAGGGGAAGGTACTTTTCCCATATGGAAAATTTATGTGTCCAGGGAAAAATTAAAAGATGCTAAATATCATCATATTTAGATGCAGTCCCTTCAACTCTATTAGCTGAAGCTTTGACTATATTCTTCAGTATAAACCATGGAAGGGTGGCAGCAAAGTTGACCAAATAATGTCAACAAATTGAACTGGAACTTACACTGATTTATCTTTTATTTTTTTTTTAAAGATTTTATTTACCTATTTGTCAGAGATCTCTCTAGGCAGAGAGAGAGGGGAAAGCAGGCTCCCCACTAAGCAGAGAGCCCAATGTGGGGCTCAATCCCAGGACAGAGATCCTGACCTAAGCCAAAGGCAGAGGCTTAACCCACTGAGCCACCCCAGCTGCCCCACTGATTTCTCTTTTAAATGAGAGTCACATTTCCACATGAGGAGGTAATAGGGGAGCAGGGGATGGAAAAGAACTTGTGAGAAGCTACATGGCCAGTCCTGAAACAGACTCCATGTTTTTTTTTTTTTTTTTAATATTTTACTTATTTATTTGACAAAGATCACAAGTAGGCAGAGAGGCAGACAGAGAGAGAGAGAGAGAGAGAGAGGAGGAAGCAAGCTCCCTGCCGAGCAGAGAGCTCGATTCGGGGCTCGATCCCAGGACCCTGGGATCATGACCCGAGCCGAAGGCAGAGGCTTTAACCCACTGAGCCATCCAGGCACCCCCAGCCTCCATGTTCTGATACACCATTGGGATGTACCAGTCGAAAATGAGCTACACTCCTTGAAGACAGGGATGTCTTTCATTTCTGTGTATGCATCTAACCCATTGCCTGGTTAATCTCAGGGGCCTGACACGTATCACTGAATGAGTGCTGAATGGCTGAATGAAGAGACATAGTAATTCATGCTGGCAATGTGGTGTGGTGTATCCCTTGGGAAATCTGCAGCCTTCTCCCGATTCTGATATCGTGCCCACCTTTGTCTAAGCATCACTGTGTGTGCATGCAGGCATGTGCATACACACAAAAACACACACCTCCCTTTTACGAGGGACTCAGCTCCCAAAAAATTATCACCGTAAGAGTCACCTGAGTCTCATGTCAAACTGTGAGTCACTAGGACTGACAGTCTGCGGAAATCTTTTCCACAGGTTAAAGACAACTCATGTCAGCACAAATTTAATGATCATCTACTTTGTGCCCAGCATTATGCTGGAAACAAAGAAATGCAAGAAAAGTGTCCTCTGAGAGTCCTACTCCAGAGGGATGTGTGATCTGGCTGACAAGATCTACAAATGCAGGAAATCCCAGAGAGCTCCATCCATTGATAAAATATGTAGCAGTGACTGGGATTAAGTGAGAACATGGGAAGGGAGGTTAGTGTGGTGTGAAGTAGGCAGTGAAAACTCACAGAGAAAGATGCACTGAGAATGAGCTGTTGCCTGGATGCTTGGCGAAGTTGCAACAGTGTGGCCTGTTGCTAGAAGCATGGGGATGCTTTGAGATCAGAGAAACATGGGCTTAAATCCTGCCCCAGCTCTCCTCTTTCTGCCATGTGACCTCAACCTCTCTAAGCTTCAGGTTTCTCCTCTTTAAAGTGGGGATAACTCCAGTATTGTGGAGATAGTTTAATGAGATCATGCCTGTGCAGTGCCTGGCACTGTAATGATGGTGATGCCTTCAGCTGGCAAGGAAGACAAGCACAACTGGGGATGTGTTTACAAACAGCGAGGTCCCTACACTGTTGGTGGGAATGCAAGCGGGTGTAGTCACTCTGGAAAACAGCATAGAGTTTCCTCAGAAAGTTGAAAATAGAGCTACCCTATGACCCAGCAATTGCAGTACTGGGTATTTACACTAAGGATACAAATGTAGTGATCCAAAGGGGCATGTGCACCCGAATATTTATAGCAGCAATGCCCACAATAGCCAAACTATAGAAAAAGCCTAGATGTCCATCAACAGATGAATGGATAAAGAAAATGTGTTATATATATATACAATGGAAAACTATGCAGCCATCCAAAAATCTTGTCATTTGCAACAACGTGGATGGAATTAGAGGATATTATGCTAAGCGAAAGTCAATCAGAGAAAGACAATTATCCTATGATCTCACTGATATGAGGAATTTGAGAAACAAGACAGAGGATCATAGGGGAAGGGAAGGGAAAGATGAAACGATGAAGCTGGAGAGGAAGAGAAACCGTAAGAGACTCTTAATGTCAGGAAACAAACTGAGGGTTGCTGGAGGGGAGTGGGGTGAGAGGGATGGGGTGGCTGGGTGATGGACACTGGGGATGGTATGTGATACGGGGAGTCCTGTGAATTGTGTAAGACTGATTAATCACAGACCTGTACCCCTGAAACAAGTAATACATTGTATGTTAATAAGTTATCAATGGAAAAAAAAAAAAAAAAGCAGCAGCAGCGAGGTCTCCATACAGGCCCAAGATTCAAATTCAGAAGTTGTGGGCACACAGGGAGAGACAAGTCCATGACAGAGGATGAGCTCTTTGTGGGAGGACAAAGCAGGCAGGACAAAGGGAGCAAGAACCCAGGAAAAATATGTGTGTACAGCCTCATGCAGTTCTGGGCGCTGTTAGCTCCTTTAGTGATGTGGAGGCTAAAGGAGGCTCACTCCCCTCACTCACTCACTCCTCACCCTAAACATTGTTTAGAATGTTAACAACCATTCTTGCCCCACGTGGCCTCACTGGGACAGGCTGTTGTCCCCCATCCCAGGCCTCTCATAAGCCAGGGGTGGGAACAGAGGAGGGAAAATCCATCACCTCTCCAAAGCTTACAGTCAAGCTTACTCAAAGCGTGGTGCACAGTCATTACGATAGCACTGGGTGTCAAGTCAGAAATCACCAGAAAGGGGAAGAGAGTCCTGGAACACTCATTCACCTGTCTAGCAACATTGCACCAAATCAAAACAGGTCTGGCTCTGTGTTGTTAATGGCTGTATAATGGTAAAGATGGATATTACACAAACTCTGCCCTTAGGAGGGCCTACGTGCAAACAAATCATTACAAGCCGTGTGCTATATCTACCAGAGAACTTCAGAATGCTGTGAGAATAATGACCTGTGTTCAGGTGGAAAGGTCAGTCTGGCCTTGTTAAGCAGGAGTTGACACCACCACCAACATTCCAACTGGCTGTTTGTGATCAGTCAGGGTGAATTTCGGAGGCTTGCTTCCTGCTCTCCCTGCCCACCCTCCTTGGTGCCTCCTCTGAGTATCCTTTTACCCACCCTCCTGACCGTAATCTTAGCAGAAATGTGTTCTGTGCAATGGTCCCGAGTCATCTGGTGCTCTCGCCTTCCTCCTGTCTCATGTTCCTTTAGTGGCAGCTTTTCCAAACTTCTCCCTCCCCTATGAGGCTGTCCTTTGTTACCTCCACTCACAATTCACCTATCAGCTCTGCTCCCTCCCTGCCCTCATTCCTTGGTCCTGCACAGACCTGCCACTCCAAGAGAGCACCAGGTTCCCCTTTGGGCTTCTCTCCTCACTGTTCCAAGGTATATCCAGAGATGTGCCCCCACCCTGACCTGGAGAGGCTTGGTGCCAATATTTGATCACATAGGAAAATGCTTGATATGTTTAATAAGGTGAAAATACTAGAGCACTGAACTGTGTGCATAATACTGGGAGACAGGCTCAGAATTGAGCACGAGCTCAGCAGTGTAATCAGGATTTGAGTGACAGGTCTGTAACAGGCCTAGCTGTGTGACTTTGGTCGAGGTTGCTAACTTTTCTTAGCCTCTGAGTCTTAATCTTTAACATGAGGATAATAATAGCAGCTTCTGTGTACAGTTGTCCTGAAGGTAACTTAGCAACATGCCTGGCACGTGTGATTATTATTGAATCATTATTATTATTACTATGTTACTACTACTACTACTATTATTATTATTATTGAATGGGGTCGACCGCCAATGCGGGACTTGAAGGGAGAGGGCCCCCAGAACATTGGTGGTAGAATATTGCTGCACTTAAAGAGTACCGAAGAGGGGAAATATGGGGACAAAGCAAAAGAAGTTGGCTGGCAAAGGGAAGAGATGTCTCATGAATAAAAACAAGGTTGTACCTCCTTCCTAGAATTTCTCCATTGGGTACAAATTCTCAACTTTTCTAAGCATTTGTTACATAGTTTCCTTCCTTTTCTGCCTTCCTTTGTGAGGCTTTCCTTGATAAGCTTCCAAGACACCCATGGAAAAGGGGGAATCCAAACCACAGACCTCTTTTCTAAGAATTTGATGGTCCGAGTCAAAATCCTAGCTATTTGGCTTGAAGATGGAGATTCAAGACCAAAAGGGAAGAGACCGAGTCAGGCCACTGAGTCTTGCGAAGGAGGTGTGCCTGTCCCCTCCTGCTTGCAGGCAGGAGAACTCACAACTTGCTTGGCCTTGGTAGTGCTTGTCTGAGCAACCAGAAGCTTAAACTTTGCCCAGAGTCTCTTCAATGAGCCCCAGAGAGGAGCTCAGGAAGGTGGGAAGAGAGGTTGGCAATATCACCAACCCATGGCCCCAACAGCTCCTGACAGGTCCTGGGAGTGCCAAATGAGTGGCTTCCCTGGGCTCAAAGAATCCATAGGATTCCTGAATCCATAGGAAAAATCCATGAGATTTTAATTTTCTCTTTCTGCAGTAATGAGGTGCCTGGGGATCCCTACCCGCGTGATCACCAACTTTGATTCTGGCCACGACACAGATGGAAACCTGATCATAGATGAATATTATGACAGCACGGGCAGGATCTTGGAGAATAAGAAGAAGGACAGTGTCTGGTGAGAAACAACCTCCCCATCTCTTTCTGGGGCAAACCCCTCCAGGAGAGAGTGGGGCAGGACTGCACCCATGAGCCTGCTGCCCTCTCATGGCCCCTCCACATTCACCAGTCCCAGGGCTCTGTATCCCCAACTTGAAGGCTGAGCCTCAGCTGAACACAAAACTGATTCTGCGTTTAGAATCTTCACATCACAAGACTTTTCTGCCCTGGGTGACATTTCCTTCTGTCATCTCTTTGTCAGCAGCACATACAGGGCCATGAGGATCTTTTGAAGGGAGTGAGAGAGAGATTTTAACCTCAGTTAGTTTGGGAAGTCTTCACTCTCTGTTCCCAGAAGAAAACTCTCTTCTGAGCAAGCTGAGGCTCACACGAGGAAGAGCTGCCACCACTCACCCATGGAGGTCTGATGGCCTCGGGTGCACTAAATCTGTCTTTCTGTTTAGCAGTCCATTTGCCCTCCGCCCCCTATCTTGCTCTGGAAAGAACACAAGCACTACAAACTCTCCCTTAGTGTCATTTGACATTGACTCCTCCGGCTTTTCCTTTAGGAATTTTCACGTGTGGAATGAGTGCTGGATGGCCCGAAAGGATCTCCCTCCTGGATATGGAGGCTGGCAGGTGCTGGATGCCACACCTCAGGAGACAAGCAATGGTGAGGCTGTTCAGAAGGTGGAACCCACTCCCACAGAATCTGCCCTTGCCCCTGCCTGACCCTGTGGCAACCAACCACTGTGGCTCTTCTGTTCTCCTCAGGCCTCTACTGCTGCGGCCCTGCCTCCGTCAGAGCCATCAAAGAGGGAGAGGTGGAACTGAACTATGACACAGCATTTGCCTTTTCCATGGTGAATGCTGACTGCATGTCCTGGCTTGTCTATGGAGGGAAGGAACAGAAGATTCACCGGGACACGAATACTGTTGGCAATTTTATCAGCACCAAGAGCATTCAAAGTGACGAGCGAGATGACATCACGGAGAACTACAAATACATAGAAGGTATGACGGAGCCAGCCCCCACCAGAGACCAAGCCCTGGGGACACCTTCCCTAGGGAACCTCCCAGCAGCTGGGGAACCAGATGGAATCTGAAGGACAGAACCTGGGTCCACTGTCTCCTCAGTTTTAGGATCCCAACTGAGATGTTCCCACTGCCTCACTTCCTTGTGCCCACCGCCACCCCCCGCCCCCATATCCCCACAGGCCAGTGAGCATTCTCCACAAGATGTTCACACTGACTGTAGGGCCACTGACAGGCATCCCACCAATAGCCTTTCTGAAAAGTTAGCCTCTGTCTCAAGATGGGAGGGGATTTAGTAAACACTATTCTATTAGTTAATTTAATGAATTTCATTTAACATATTGCCTAATTAACTTTGCCTAATTGAGTATTTGTAGGACAATCCAGACCACCAACCAGCACCAAGGCTAATATAAGGCCGAATGTTTACTCTGGACACCTACCTCCTGACGAGGTTAGATCTGAGACATGGGAGACCTGACAGGGGCTTCTTACTCAAGTCAGCAGGGGCGAATAGGCACCTAAAGTAGTCAGGCGTGAACTTATTCTCAAGATCTGAGAAACACCAACCACTAGGTTCAACCCCCAGGGAGCCAAGGGAAAGCATAGTCTTTGAGGACCAGAAGCTGAGTGAGGAGCAAGAGTGAATCAGGAAAATGGGGGACTGGCGGGTAGCTGAGCAGTGGCTGGGAGTGCTGGCAAGTAGAATTAATCTGTGGTTTGTCTAAGTGGGCCTTTGGGACCCACAGAGAAGCTCCAGAATCTGAGCCTAAGAAGGGGTTTTACACAGCAAGAGGTAACCACTGAACACAGCCCAGCTGGCTATTTGCCATCCCCTTCACCTCCATCCACTGGGGGTTATCTTGGTTGGGGAACCCAGAACAGGTCCTGAGGCAAGGACTCAAGTACAAGTGGTTGATCTGTGAGGCCATCCAGCAAATACTGGCAGGAAGGAGAGTGAACAAGTGAGACAGGGGAGGGGAGAAAGCCAACACAGGGTGCCTCCTCAAGCTGGGTGGGCTTTGGCAGCATTTGCTAGAGGTCCACGGGGCTCCACTGTATTCTTGGGGGTTTGCAGCTATATTCCTGTGGGCCTGAGAGTGCTGCTCGGCTGGGCAGTATTTGATCTCCCACTCGGCCTGATGGCATCTGGGGGAAGAGCAGACCACAGGTGAGCTAAATCTAATTCACATCACTCTTGCTAAAGTAGATGCCTTGAGATCCTCTTTTGCCTGGAACTAGGCTTAGAAAGTGCCTCTGCTGGGGCGCCTGGGTGGCTCAGTGGGTTAAGCTGCTGCCTTTGGCTCAGGTCATGGTCCCAGGGTCCTGGGATCGAGCCCTGCATCGGGCTCTCTGCCCAGCAGGGAGCCTGCTTCCTTCTCTCTCTCTCTGCCTGCCTCTCTGCCTGCTTCTGATCTCTCTCTGTCAAATAAATAAATAAAATCTTAAAAAAAAAAAAAAAAGTGCCTCTGCCTGGGGGAGAATGTGGGGACGCACTGAAGGGGTGGGACATACACTGGGGTCAGTGAGTGCTACGTGAATACAGCTGCTAGGATTATTAGGGAAGCTCAGGTGAGTATTCCTGCATATCCTGGCCACAGTACCACCTACAACTGAAGTCAGGCCTCTCTGGGAATTCAGCTTGCTTGAATTTTACTTTACTTTACTTTCTCTTCTCTTCTTTCCTTCCTTTCTTTCTTTTCTTTTCTTCTTTCTTTTCTCTCTTTTCTTTCTTTCTTTTTGTCTTCCTCATTTTGGGGCCTTTATCTTTTACATGGGGAAGTCAGAATAGAATCTAATGACCATGAGCACAGATTTTTGTGTTGGGCATATTTGGTTTCCACCTGGATTCTGCCCCTTCCATGTTGTGGGACTTGGACAAGTGACGGGACCTCTCTGAGCCCCATTTTACTCAACTGTATATGGATTGTATTGTTGTTGGTGGTGAGGATGTGTAGAAAGGGGGATCCTTATGCAAGGATTGTTAGGAATGCAAGGTGGTGCAGCCACTGTGGCAAACAGTATGGAGGTTCCTCAAAAAATTAAATATAGAGCTACCATTTGACTCAGCAATTGCACATTTGAGTATTTGTCTGAAGAAAACTAAAACACTAACTTTAACCTGAAATGATACGTGCACCCCCTTATTCACTGCAGCATTATTCAGGATAGCTAAGCTATGGAAATAGCCCAAGTGTCCACTGAGGGATGAATGGATAAACAAAATGTGATATACATACATATATATACACACACATACATACATACATACATACATACACATACATGATGGAATATTTTTCAATCACAAAACAACAATGAAATCTTGCCGTTTACAACAATATGGATGGACCTCGAGGGCATTATGCTAAGTGAAATGAGACAAAGACAAATACTGTATGATTTCCTCTCTTAAATGTGGAATCTAAAAAAAAGAAAAGAAAAGAAGCCAAGTTCATGGATACAGAATACAGATTGGTGGTTACCAGAGGTGGGGGCGGGAAGGGAGAAATGGGTAAAGTAGGTAAATAAACAATTAAGTAAAACAGTGCTAGTGATTTAAAGAAAAATAGTTCTAGGCCTTCCATGGCACCAAAGAGAAGGTCCAGAAGGCCTTCCCTTTCTCCAGTGAGGAGCATTGGGCTCCCTGCTCAGTGGGGAGCCTGCTTCTCCCTATGCCCCTCCCCCCACAGTGTGTTCTCTCTCTCTCTCCTTCTCTCAAGAAAATAAATAAAATCTTAAAGAAAAGAAAGAACCTGATGAATAGTAGGGAATGTCTGTTGTTGGAAATGAGGGTTTTAACAGCTCTGCAGTGTTTGGCCAAGGCTGTCCTCCCTGAGAAGGACAGCTAATACTGTCTCTGCCCTTCCAGGTTCTCCCCAGGAGAGGCAGGTGTTCCTGAAGGCTCTTCAGAAGCTGAAGGCTGGAAGGTCTGAAGACCCCCACCAAGCAGACTCACAATATTCCACACCTGAGCCACGGAGCGGGGACGGCCTTCGGGGCCTGAATACGCCTTCCCTTCGGCCTAGTGATGTTGTCCAGGTCTCCTTGAAATTCCAGCTGCTTGACCCTCCCCACATGGGCCAGGACATACGCTTTGTCCTGCTGGCCCTCAACATGTCACTCCAGTTCAAGGACCTCAAAGTGAACCTGAGTGCCCAGTCCCTCCTGCATGATGGCAGCCCCCTGCCGCCCTTCTGGCAGGACACAGCCTTCATCACACTCTCTCCTGAAGAAGGTATGGGCTCTGGGTCTGGGCATGGGGACAGTCTGGGTACACAGAGTGGGCTATGGAAATACCAGTGGAGACAAGCCAGATGCCACAGTTCTGGGGACAGACCTCTGTGACAATAGTCTTAATTTTCCCTTTGGTGCAGATTCCTTCCACCCCCTTCCCTCTTTTCTCTTGCTCCTCCTTCCTTCCCTTTACTACTTCAAGGAAGAAAGACTGGTTTAGTGGGGGAAGCCTGAGCTTTGGAGGCATATAGAACTTGGTTAGAACCTCAGCTCCTCCATTTACCAGGAGAATGACCCTGCGGAAACCATTTTGCCTCTCTTAACCTCAACCTCTCCAACTGAAAACCTAGAACCTGCTTCACTGGGGCTTAGTACATGTTGGTCCCCTCTTCCCCAAAGAAGGATCCCCCAGATCCAACCCAGGCCTAGTTGATTTTCCCAGCTACTTTCACCTCATCTTTTTGTTTTCTCCCTAGCAAAGACCCACTCCTGTAGAATTCCGTATTCCCAGTATAGCCAGTACCTGTCAACAGATAAGCTGATCCGTATCAATGCCCTGGGCGAAGAGAAGAACAGTCCGGAAAAGATCCTGGTGGACAAGATCATCACCTTAGCCTATCCAGGCATCATAATTAATGTAAGTGGCCTGGGGGCTCCTGGCGATCTGCACTCATAGGGAGTGCAGCCCTCTGAGAGTCTGTTCAGGAAAGCAGCCCCTCTTTTCCACTGCCTCTTCTGGTGTCTCCAAATACCTTCCTCCCGGAAACATGAGATTCATCTGAAAACACTGGACAAGGTATCCATCCTCTTGCACCACCCAAGTTCTTACGGGTGGACCTTGAGCACGTGCCATGGAGAGGAAGGGAAGAGATCCTTCTCTTGTGCCACCTCCCACTGCTGGCCTTCCCCAGGGTCAACATGAGGAACTATGGGCTCAAATGGGAAGAACCTGAGTGGAGAGAAAAGCACTGCCTGAGGTCAGCTCAGGTGTGATTTGCCATTCCTTGGCTGTGCATTCTTGGACAAGTCCCTGAGCCTCTGCTTCTTGAACTGTCAGATGAGAAGATTAGACTAGCTGGCTTCTGAGGACACTGCCTGCTGTGACACTCTGTGATCCTCTGAGTGGGAAGACTTCATGGGTCCGAGGCTCTTCAGTGCTGCCTCCCTGAGGCCAAGCAGCCTCCTAGATCCTGCCAAGCGAGCCTGTGGTGCCCCCTGGTGGGGCGCATCTGGCAAATCAAGCCACTGGAGTCTTACTCTAGGGAGTGTTTCCAAAAGGGCCTCCAGGTTTCCTGAGACTATTTCCATCTCTCTACATCCTTGAATGTTCCATTGCTCTTCACTCACACACTGGGGTGAAAAGAAATGAGCCCGTTATGTCATGAGGGAGAAAAGGGATGGAGCAGAGTTGCAGTAAGAAAGTGCTAAAGAAGATTCTCTCCACTCAAATTATGCATGAGAATCTTGGATGAGATCTTTGGAGCAGAGGAAACATCACTAGAGATCCCAATTTACCTGATTGTTCCATATGTTGGGTTGAAGGATATAAAATACTTCATACAAACATCTATGGACGGATAAATGAAGCACAGTTTTACTTAACAATATCTCGTGTGGTATACACTGATATTTTCTTCTATTTCATTTTTTAAAAAACATTAATGACAACCCGTCAAGTTGGCTTTAAGCCATAGCTGAAAAAACATGGGCCACAGAAGTCCAGCTCTTCAGGAAACAGATCTGCAGAGCAAGGCCCTCTGTAAACGTTTGTTGAATTAGGGAATGAGATTAATCTTCTGCTCCCTTCTTCTCCTCTGGATCTCCCTGTTTAGGTTTTAGGAGCTGCCGTTGTGAACCAGCCACTCTCCATCCAGGTGCTGTTTTCAAACCCCCTCTCAGAGTATGTGGAAGACTGTGTGCTGACTATGGAAGGAAGTGGGCTCTTCAAGAAACAGCAGAGAGTCCTGTGAGTGCTGGCTGTACGTGGCCTTTGCCCCCATCTTATCTTGGGGTTCTCACTAGCCTTCTTTCTGGTGACAGGCACTGGGGCCAGTCTCTAAAAACTCCAGGAAAGGAAAACGGTGGTTGCTGAGTGGAAAAGAGCTCTGGAGTTCTCACAATGCCTATGGTCTTCTAACATTCTCTTTTCTCTGCTACAGCATTGGAGTCCTCAAACCTCAACACAGGGCCAGCATCACTTTGGAGACTGTCCCCTTCAAGAGTGGCCAAAGGCAGATCCAAGCAAATCTGAGGAGCAACAAGTTTAAGGACATCAAGGGTTACAAGAATGTTTATGTAGACTTGATGTTATAAATTCTAGAACAGTAAGCCAGATGCATGGATATTGAGCAAGCTCAAATGCAAGCTGTGCCACTCCCCACCACAACAGAGGCTTTACAGGGCTCCAAAGGAAGCAGCAGAGGAGAGATGGATAATCCCTTGGGCCATTTGCACAGCTCCCCAGGACTCTGATAGGAGTGCAGGGACTCTATGGTGTCCAATCCAGAAGTGTGAGATAGCACAGAGGTCTGAGGACACTGGCTGGACTTGGTCATGACTTACTGTCCTCCCCCTCCAAACTGGCTGAGAAGCTCACTGTCATTTTGTCATTGCAGTGACTAGTGCCCTAGTCCTAATAAACTTCAGTCTTTGTTCTCACCCTCTTTGCACCCATGGAGTCATCACTTGCCCTGCAGCAGCCCCTACCTGGATGCTGGGAGTGTCCTACTGTTACAATGCCCAAGTCCATTCCTGGGTGAGTCACTGGGTGCCCACTATATGCCAGGCACTGCTCTGAGTGTAGCAGAGAAGACAGTAAACAAAGAAAAGGCTCTGTCCCCATGGAGTTTACATTCTGTTGATGGTGGAGGGGGGATACAGACAATCAACATGTCAACAGGTAAGTAAGGTATCTACAGATGATGTGTCAGTCATGATCTACTCTCTTCATATCTTGGGGGGAGAAAGCCTATGAGATCTCTCACTTGGCCTTCCTTTGAATCGCTTTCCATATCACATCCAAGATGTCCCCCAATCTTAACAGTTCCAGCCTCTTGGCTCAAAGTCTGCCAGGACCTTGTGGTGCTGGGTGGACCTGGAATGACCATGGTTCCAGAGAAAAAGCTGGCTGACCAATGCAGTGAAGCAGATTTTTTGGTAGGAAATGAAGTACTCTCAGAACTTTCTATTGGCTGTAGCTGTGTATATGCTCCTTCTGGACACAAAGCATCTCCAATCATTACCTCGTCCCAGAAGCACCACTTTCTCAGGTTAAGCGCCAAGTTCTCGATGGGGAAAGCATGAAGCGTCTGCCCTCCAGGGACTAGCTCCAGGACTGAGACAGTTATGTTGGGCATATATTAAATGCACACACATGAAATAAATACTTCAATCATATATAAACAAACGAGTAAGTGTAACTGATCAGAGGGAGAGAAGAGGGTGTGGTGAGAATTACTTAGCGGGTTGAGGTCTTCTTCAAGAGTAAGCTGAGAACCAGGAGAACCTGGACAGCAGGGATTGGGAAGTAATATATAATTATTTCATTCTGTAACTGTTGCTTAACAATTGTGAAAATTGATTTCAGGAAAACATTGTGGATGGGAACACCTTACAGAGAGAGGGGGCTCTGAAGTACTTGGAACATTTCAACTACTACACCCTCAGACTCTTTTATGAATCTTGATTTTAACACTACATTCATTAACTCTTTCACTTGGCAAATATTCAGAGTTTCTACTAGGGGCTAGGCCCTGAGCTAGGCACTGAGGACAAAAGAAGGACCAGGGCCTGTCCTCAAGGAGCTCAAGTCTAAGCATGTGTTGGATGAAAAATGAACAGGAGGTTATAAGACAGAGTGATGAGAACTACTGTTGGAGTGAGTGTAGGGTGTTGTGGGAGCATGAGGAGGTACAGCTTGTCTAATCTTAGGACTGTGAATCAAGGAAGGATTCCTGGAGGGAGTGGCATTTAAGCTAAAAGACCAGGAGCTAGCCAAATAGACTCAGGGTCAAAGGGGATGGGGCGGAGTAAAGCAGTCAGGAATTGCAATCAGTCAGATAGCCAGAGATCAGATATGGAAGAGATAAGAAGCAGAAAAAATAAGGCTAGAGACAAGAGAAGAAAAGTTTCAGGCAGGCAGTCTATTTAGACAGTGATCACCTGCAGGTATCTGTTTCCTGTAAGTCTTGGATCACAGTCATACCTGCAGTGTCAGTGCTTAGAGCAGATTTTGTTTTGCAGAGCTGAGCAGACTTCATGTGATCTGAGAAGCATGTAAAGGACAAATAGTTCTCTACCCTAGTCTGTCATAGGAGCTTGCAATTCCAACCAGAGTCATTCCTCTGAGTTAATAAAGCCTTCCCTCAATGTCAAGGTTGTCTTTCAACTCTTCATTTAACATTTATTGAGAATCTATGTGTTGAATATTGTAGGTCCAAGTGATAGAGCATTAAACAAAGCAAACAAGGCAAAGGATTTGAATAGATATTTCTCCAAAGATGATAGACAAATAGCCACAAAGCAGACAAAAAGATTCTCAATATCACTAATCATGAGAAAATTTTAAGTCAAAACTACACTGAAACATTAAAAGTAAATGCGACACAATTCTGTAATTCCACTGCTGGAATTAAACAAAACAAAAACATAAGTTTAGAAAGATCTATGCACCCTTATGTTTACTGCAGCATTAGTTACAATAGCCAAGATATGGAAGTAATGCAAGGGTCCATCCATAGGTGAATGGATAAAGAAGATGTCACATACACACACACACACACACACACACAGGAATATTATTCAGCAAAACAAAACAAAACGACAGTGAGATGTTCCCACTTGACAACATGGATGGACTGAGAGAGGATTATGCCAAGTGAAATAGGTCAGATAGAGAAAGACATTCCTACATGATCTCACTTTCATGAAGAATCTAAGAAAAAATAGACAAAGCAGACAGACTCATAAATAGAACAAATGGATGGCTGGCAGAAGGCAAGAGAGTAGAGAAATGGGTAAAATGGGTGAAGAGGAGTGGGCAATACAGGCTTTCAGTTATGGAATGAATAGGTCATGGGAATAAAAGGTACAGCATAGGGAATACAGTCAATGGTACTATAATAGTATTATATGGTAATGGAAGGTAGCTACACTTGTGGTGATCATAGCATAACGTAAAGACTTGTCCAATCCCAGGCGCCTGGTTCAGTAGGTTAAGCATCTGCCTTCAGCTCAGATCATGATGTCAGGGTCCTGGGATTGAGTCCTACATCTGGCTCCCTGCTCAGCAAGGAGCCTGCTTCTCCCTCTCCCTCTGCCTCCCCCTGCTTGTGCTCTCTCTCTCTTTCTCTCTGTCAAATAAATAAATGAAATCTAAAAAAAAAAAAAAAAACTAAAACAAGACTTGTCCATAAGTCAAGCAGAGACAGTCAATTATCATATGGTTTCACTTAGTTGTGGAGCGTGACAAATAACATGGAGGACATAGGGAGATGGAGAGGAGAAGGAGGTTGAGGGAAATTGGAAGAGGAGATGAACCATGAGAGACTATGGACTCTGAAAAACAATCTGATGGTTTTGAAGGGGCAGGGGTGGGAGGTTGGAGGAGCCAGGTGGTAGGTATTAGGAGGGCACGTATTGCCCTCTGGGCACGTATTGCATGGAGCACTGGGTGTGGTACATAAACAATGAATTCTGTTACACTGAAAAGAAATTAAAAAAAAAAAAAAAAGACTTGTCCAATCCCTATACTGTACTGAACTAATGTAACACTGTGTGTCAACTATACTTCAAAAAAAGTCCTATGCTGAGATATTACCTTACACCCATGAGGATGGCTATCTAAAAAAAAAAAAAAAAAAAAAAACAAAAATAAAAACAGAAAATAACAAGTATTGGTGGGAATGTGTAGAAGTTAGAACTCTTGTGTGTTGTTTGTAGGCTTGTAAAATGGTGCAACCACTTTGGAAAACAGTATGGCAGTACCTCAAAAAGTTTAAAATACAACTACCGTATGATCCAGCAATTCCACTTCTGGGTATAGATCCAAAAGAACTGAAAGCAGCATTTCAAAGACAAATTTGCCCACCGTGTCCATAGCACTATTCACAATAGCCAGGAGGTAGAAACAACCCAAAAGTCCATCGTTGAAAGAATGGATAATCAAAATTCAGTATATACATACAATGGAATATAATGTAGCCTTAAAAGGAAGAGAATCCTGCCACAGCTACAACAAGGGATGAACCTTGAGGACATGATGCTACATGAAATAAGCCAGCCATAAAGGGATAAATACTGTATGATTCCACTTCTATGAAGTATCTAAATTAGTTAAATTAATGATATAGAAAGTAGAATGATGGTTACCAAAGCCTGAGACAAGGGAGCAGGGTAAGGGGATAGTAGCTGAATTAGTACAGAGTTTCAGTTCTGCAAGATGAAAAGATTCTCGTTCGAGATATCTTTCACAACAATGTAAACATACTTAACACTACTGAATTGTACACTTAAAAATGGTTAAGATGATACGGGTGCCTGGGTGGCTCAGTCAGTTAAGTGTCCAACTCTTGATTTCAGCTCAGGCCATAATCTCAGGGTTGTGAGATTGAGCCCTACTTTGGGCTCCACACTGGGTGTGAAATGTGCTTAAGATTTTCTCTCTTCCTCTCCCTCTGCCCCCTACCCATGATCTGCTTGAGCACATGTTTTCTCTACTTCTCTTTTTAAAAAAAAAAAAAAATGGTTAAAATGGTAAGTTTATGGTACGTGTTTTCTACCACAGAATTTTTTCTATGCTGTTCCAACATTTATAACCTTATTAGATAAATAATAGTGATAACAATAGCACCCATAACAATGTCAACAGGAATAAAAATCTCCATTGATTGAGTGCCTAAAAACAAACAAGCAAGACCGGGCTTCAGTCTTCTTAAGTGTTGGTCTATTTCCTATTACCTTTACTCTTGCGGAACAGTCCTCCAGTGATCCCAACTGAAAACTGGGGTGTTTATTGGGGCCCTTCATTCCTCATGGCTGTGGAACTCCAATTTTTATTCTCCAGTAATGTGAGATTGTCAGAAGATCTGCTCAGATTCTCAGGCTGTCATCTGCCAATTGTGAATCAGCAAATGTCCTAAAGGGAAAAGTGACATGCTGTTAGGCCCACCCTGCTCTGCTTCTCTTCTCCCTGAGATCTTGATCCCTCAAATCTGTGCTGCCCTGATGCTTTTAGGCAGAGTTTTGAAATATTTTATTCAGCTTTTCTGGTTACTGTCAACAAGGGTGATAGGATCAAGCTAGTCTGCTCTATCTAGAAGCAGAAATCCTTGAGATATATTTTTAAAGATGTTATTTATTTATTTGACAGACAGAGATCACAAGTAGGCACAGAGGCAGGCAAAGAGAGGGGGAAGCAGACTCCCTGCTGAGCAGAGAACCCCACAAGAGACTCGATCCCAGGACTCTGAGATCATGACCTGAGCCTAAGGTAGAGGCTTTAATCCACTGAGCCACCCAGGCGCCCCTTGCTTATTCCATTTAATGATGTAGTTTGGAGATTGTTCCCTATCAGTTTACGCAGAGCTACTTCATTCTTTTTCACATTAGCAGAGTTTTCTATTGAACACATCCTGTAATAGGTCTACCTAGTACCTTATTTATGAATGTTTATGTGGCTTCTGGTATTTTGCTATTTTAACTACAGTAAAATATTTAAGTATATCCATTGTACTATCCAGTACAATAATCAAACATGTAAAATGAAATTTATACAAGTATATCCATTGTAACAATGGATATACTTGTATAAATTTGTATAAATTTCATTTTACATGTTTGATTATTTGCATTAGAATATCTAGAAGTGAAATGGCTGAGTCAAAAGCAGAGGGATTTAAGTTTTGGGTAAATATTACTTAACTTTCCTTAGAAAGCTATACCAACTTAGGGGCACCTGGGTGGCTCAGTTGGTTAAGTGTCTACCTTTGTCAGGTCATGATTCCAGGGTCCTGGGAATCCCTGCTCGGCAGGGAGTCTATTTCTCCCTCTCTCTCTGCCCCTCCGCCCACTCCTTCTCTCTCTCTCTCAAATAAATAAATAAAATCTTTAAAAAAAAGGAAAGAAAGCTATTTCAACTTACATTCCTACCAGTACTTTTAGAGAGTAACTCCCTAGCCATCATTAACTCAGAAAGTTGACAAACTACTCTATCTTTGCCAGTCTGATAGGTGAAAGAAATAATATCCCAGGGTAGTTTAATTTTGCATTTCTATTAAATGAGGCTGGACATGTTCTCATGTATTTAAGAGACACCTGAATTTTCTTTTCTGTCATATCCTTCGCCTTTTTTTCTATTGATTTGTTGTTCCTTACTTATTGATTTGCAGATACCGTTTACATTAAGGAAAGTAAAAATTTGTGTTATGGGTTCTAAACATTTCTCCCAATTTGTTGTATATCTTTTTTTTAAAATTTTTTAAATTTATTTTCAGCATAACAGTATTCATTGTTTTTGTATCACACCCAGTGCTCAATGCAATCCGTGCCCTCTATAATACCCACCACCTGGTACCCCGACCTCCCACCCCCCGCCCCTTCAAAACCCTCAGATTGTTTTTCAGAGTTGTATATCGTCTAACTTTATGGAGTTTTCCAAGTAAAAAAATTTCAAGGAATAAAAATTATCTATTTTTTCTTTATGGCTTCTAAGGTTTGTGTTATATTTTAAAAAGCCTTCTCCTCGCTGACTTAACAGTGTCTATTATCTTTTCTTCTAGTATTTTTAGGATTTAATTTTTTACATTTTAGAGTTTTGATCCATCTGGAATTCATTTTGGTGTATGGTGAAAGATAGGAAATCAATTTTACTCTGCAACCTCATTGTCCCCAAACCATTTATTACTAAGTCCTTATCTTTCCCATTGATTCAAAGTGCCACGTTTAGCCCATATTTAATGTGTTTATTTTGGTCAATGTACTTTTTCAAATGTAGTGATATCGTACTATGGTTTAATATCTAGAAAGCTGGTTATACTACATAAGAAGTCAGAAATGTAGCATGACAAGGCCCACTAGACAGTAAAACACATCTTAGATGTTTTCATCTAAAACATCTTTATATCTTCTTAGATCTTTTTAGATTATATCTGATATCTTTTAGAAATTTTCTTTTGAACCTTAGAATCAGCTTTTCTAGTTTCAGAGAAAAAGCTTGTTAGAGTTGTTATTGGGAATGCATTAAACTTAAGAATAGCATTCTAAGTGATCTTTTATAATCATTTTTTTAGTTGATTTATGGTTTCCAGGTAAAAATCACATTATCTTCAAGTAATGAAAAATTTACCTCTTCATTTCTCATAAGAATCATTTTCAGGGGGAGTAAAAAAGCAGCAGCTTCATTTCTCCTCCTTCTTCTCCTTCCTCCTCCTTCCTCCTTCCTCCCTCCTCCTCCTCCTCCTCCTCCTCCTTCTTCTTCTTCTAACATAATAAAATTCTTCAAATGGGCAATGGCTCAAAGTTTAAAAAGTATAAACAGGAGAAAAATCATCTTCCTACCCCATTCTCCAGCTCTCCTCCCCACAGGCACCTGGTGTTCTTTGTAGTGTCTTTTATATCTTTCTACAGGTATCCCATATGCATGCAGGACAGCACGGCTGTCCCTGAGAGTGTTCCGGGTTGCACGTCTTAGATACCTCTAGCAAAAGCTGGGCTTCCGAAAACCAAAGAGGGCCAAAGAGGAGGTCCTTTCTTGTGTCTTTTCTCCCCCATGACTAGATAAGTTGAAATAGAAAAGACATAGGCCCTCAGTCCCAAGATAGTTCCCAAACTTCCCTGGAAGAGTGTTCCAGACCCGGTGGGCTTAGAAGAGCAGGGGCTCTGACTTCTACTTTTAGGATATTTATTTTTCACCAAGAAATTCTACCTCTTTATCTGTTTAACACAGATGAATCCCAGACACACAGGTCTCTCTATTACCAAAATAGCCACAAACAAGTAGCAACTTAAAGCCCATGAAGTGTTTAGGGCCTGAAATTTGGAGTTGGATATGGGCCTCCTATTTATGGAGTCATCTCTTCCAGAGTCTTCCAGCATTGTCCAGGTAAGATCTCTGAGGGTCTCTTGAGACCATTGAAGTAACAGGCTTAGAAGTGTCCTCTCAGCTTCTAGCTGGCAGATCTTCCCCCATTCCACCCTTCACCCCAGCCCGGCACAAGAGATAAAATGAAAAAGGGCAACTCCCAGCAGCTGGCCCAAGAGATACCAGTGGGGAGAGAGAAAGAAAAAAAGAAACATGTGTGGGAGCTCACAGGAGGAGTGGGAGGACACTCCACTGTTGTTCTTAAACCAATGAGAGTACCTCCATCATTTTCTCTCAGGACAGATTCAGAAAGGCAGCAGCACGGAGCAACAGTTCAAGCAACAGGCATTTTCTGTGGTCAAGTGGAAAAGAGCAGCCTATAGCCATGGGACAGGGTGAGCCAAGCCACTTCTCCATGAGGCTTACTTAACTCTCAGTAGCTCCTCCATCATAACGTGTTTTCATGAAGAGAAGTAGGATGGTGGTGGAGGTTATGGTGGTGTGACTGGTGGAGGTGGTGTTAGGTGCTGCTGGTGGTGGATGTGATGGTGGGTGGGGCTGTGTTAGGAGTGGTAGTGGGTGCTGTGGTGGTGGTAGCATCGGTATGGCTAGGTGTGGCAATACGGTTGGTTGTTGGTGGTAAATCGGTGGCCATAGTTGTGAAGACGATGATGACAGTTAACATGGATTTATGGCATTACAACATGATTATTCTCACTGGATTGTGATACACACAGGAGATAACCCTGGCAAAGCATGAGGGCATTATAGCCTCAAAGCTAAGTTGGAAAGAAGGGGAGGTAAGAGTCAGGGAATCCAAATTCAAGGGACAGAGGCCAACAACAAGCAAGATAATAGATAGAACCAGAGGACACAGAAAGCTCAGGAGCCTTTGCACAAGTCTGTTGTATATTTGCAAGACTTATTATAAAATGAGAACTGCTTGAAAGGCTGTCATAATACTCTCAGGTCCCCTCCTTGGAAAGTTTTTCGGGGGCTACAGGAGGCTGTGGGTTTGGTGAGCCTTTAGGTGAAAGAGCCAAGTATGATCTCGGGTGAGTTGGTTCTAACTCTCTGGGCCTCACTCTTGTCTATAAAACAAGAGAATCAGCTCAGCAATTTCAAAACAAGCTTTAAAAATTATCTGACAGTGTTTGAAGAAGACAGGAGTAGGGGTAAGCAAAATTCTAGGTTTTATCCATTGTTTTGGATAGGGACCAGAAAAGAAGGTCAACAATGAGAGCAAGCATTGCTCTTATTAATAATATAGTAAAAGTCTCATTGAATGGGACTTCCTACATGTCTGACACTGTGCTAAGTGTATTAATACATTAATTCATTTCATTTCTCCAACTCTGCAGAGAAGGATGATTATTCTAAGGAAGAGGAAACTGAGGTTCAGGGGGTTAAGTTACTTGCTTTAGGTGGCACAGCTAGTATGTAAGTTGACCTGAGGATCTGAACCTCAGTTTAACTCTGACTCCAGGGTCTCTGCTTTTACTAGAGTTGTCACATTTACCTCATTTCCGTGACTTCCCTTTTCCATCACAGCTCTGGGGATCAAAAACTGTGACTTCCAGGCAGCAAAAAACAATGAGGAGCACCACACCAAGGCCATCAGCTCCCGGCATCTCATTGTGAGAAGAGGACAGCCCTTCACCATCATCCTGCACTTCCAGGCTCCAGTCTATGCATTTACGTCCAACCTGAAGAAGGTAGCCCTCATTGCACAAACTGGTGAGTGGGGCAGGCCTGGGACTGGAGAGCTTCTTGCTCTAGGACTCCCTCAGGGAACAAAGGGGAAAATGGCCCCCACTGTACCTGAGACTCAAGAAGTCCTGTCCACCTGGGAAGGCTGTGGTGAGGATGAGATAACATGTCTAAAAAATAGTGTGTATTGGGGTGCCTGGGTGGCTCAGTTGGCTAAGTGGCCAACTCTTGCTTTTGGCTCAGGTCATGATCTCAGGCCCTGGGATTGAGGCCCTTGTGTGGCCCTGCACTTGATGGGAAGTCTGCTTGAGGACTCTCTCTCCTCCCTCTTCCCTCCCCCTGTTCTCTCTCTAAAATAGGTAAATAATTTTTTTTAAAAAATTCTGTTTATTATGATTCAGAAGTTGCTGAGCATCATTATCACTAAGGGGTTCCTTTTGGTTACAAATATATCAGTTTTGTAGAAAGCCTGAATGGATCTAATCTAGGCTTATGGTAACACTTAATCACTACTATTTATTGAATTTGTACTGCATGTCAGATATTGGGCCAAGGACTTTACAGTATCACATTAAGACTTCACATCCGCCCTACGAAGAAGGCATACCACTATGCCCACTTTATACACTATGGATTTTTTTCTAGATGTAAGTCGATGAGCACAGAGAACCTGTGCTCTCCCCGCACCCTTTACTGCCTCCCATTACTGGATGGGCTGCTTCCATTCTCATTGAAAACCAGTTATTCGCCTGTTCCAACTTTGTGATACTTGACTTTATTACTCTGAGTTGTGACCAAAAGGTTCAAATGACCAACTCATCTCTGTGTGACTGCAGGAGAGCATCCTTCCAAGGCCAACAAGACCCAAGCCATATTCCCAATTTCCCATCTGGGGGACCAGAAGTGGTGGAATGCGGCAGTGGAAGACAGAGATGACCAGTCCTGGGCCATCTCTGTGACCGCACCCGCAGACGCCATCATTGGCCATTACTCGCTCCTGCTGCAGGTCTTGGGCAAGAAGCAACTCCACCTAGGCCAGTTCACACTGCTCTTTAACCCTTGGGCTCGAGGTGAGTTTGGACCTGAACCAGCCTGGGCTGCACAGGGACTCCAGGCCTCACAGCTGGGGCACAGCTCTGGAAAAAAGTGACTGTCCCAGGCCCCAGTGGGCAGCTCCCCCTCAGGACAACACCAGCATTCAGTTACTGTGGTACCTGCTCCTTGGCTGAATGGCCTCTCAGACACGGGACCTGTGTCAGTGTCACCCTTGGCACAAGCAGCCTGGGGCCTCCCACTGAAAGCAAAGGCTTATCTCACCACCAAACCCTGGTGCCAGGTCGGGGCTCTTTGGTCACACGAGCTGAGACTCACTGAGATGATCCTGGCAGAGCTGCTCTTTATTGTGATAGCACAGGGGCCGAGAACTGGAAAGTGGTTCTGGAATGGATGCAACCTGAGGAATGGGCTTCTTTGTTTCTCCCCTGGGTTCCCATAGTCTGCGTTCAGGGTGAATCCAGGTTTTACAGGACCTGAGGTCTATTTGTATAATTTAAGGAAAAGAACACAAAAGTTTGAATTGCTGAGGCCTAAAGTGGTCTGTGCAAGTGAAGGGCCCAAAGCTTCAGCTTCATCAGCTCTAAAATAAATCTGCCCTGTTTGGTTGTCTTGCTTCTCTCCACTTGTATGTTCTCTTACTACTGGCTGCTGGGTCCTCTCCACATTGTTCTAAATATTCGCTAGAGTGGCAAATGAAACAGCTAGGGGCCTATAACTCAGTGGACTAAGGGTGGGCTTTCCTGAGGTCAGGTGACCTCCTGCAGCCCCACCAGTGGCCACCTTTTGGCTAAGCCCAGCCTTGGCTCTTAGGGCTATTTCATCTAAAAAAATCATCGGAGGTGGTTGACATGTCCCAAACATGAGGAGGGCATCTCCTCTTCTTTCCCATTCTGAAGGTTGACTTAAATCTGCCACCCCTCACCTTAATCCTCGGGGCTCCCTGAAGTGTTTCTTGGGGGGGATGGGAAACAATTTCAACCAGCTTTCCTGTCCTCACTACCCAGACAACAAGTGCAGAGCCTTTTTCTTTCAGGAGTTTCAATGCCAGCCTGAAGCGGCCCTCATAAGGCAGGGCTGGAGACAAAAGGAAACAGGGAAGCAGACAAAATCTTCCCGGGCTTTTCCAGCCAGTTCCTAACTCCCTTTCTTTGTAGCATCTGAAACCCAGTGGGCTCCCTTTCTCCACTTTTCTTGCACAGGGTGGGGTTCTCCAATCCCCCTCCTTCAGGTAGCCCTGCCTATCCTCAGTTCAGGCTCTTATTTCCTGATCCAAGGGGATGAGCAGGTAGAGCAATAGAGGGGAATGAGTGTCCATTCAGGGGCAGCTGCCCCATGTGGGTAAATGTGGAGTCAGGGCCCCTTCAGCTGCGGGAGGACCCATGGCTCTTGACATACTCCCCTCCAAAGTTGAAGTCCCAGTCAGTGTACCTGCCTCGCTGACTTGAGCCCACAATCAGAGCTAGGCCCTCATGCCAGAGCAAAGACACAGCAAAGACAGCTCTGAAACTGTGCTCAGTTCAGTGGGAACTCTTAGCCTTGACTCCATGCCAGGTTTCTTGCCTCTAGGCTTGGTTTGACCTGCCTGGGGAAGGCCTCTCTACGTGAGTCCCTGTGGA
The DNA here is from genome assembly GCF_030435805.1 of Mustela lutreola. Classification (NCBI taxonomy): domain Eukaryota; kingdom Metazoa; phylum Chordata; class Mammalia; order Carnivora; family Mustelidae; genus Mustela; species Mustela lutreola. Next base: position 69,367,750 of record NC_081296.1, on the reverse strand, counting down.
GATGTCTGTGTTGGCAGGGGTGAATGATGGGCTCTGCTCATCTGAGAAGTGATTAAGAGATTTTCAGATTATCCAGGACAAGTCCCATCTTAGCATAGAGATGGAGCCTTCTGCACTCAAAAAGAAATTTTATATCCTATAAGTAAAGTCCTATTCAAAAGCAGAGAACTTTATAAAAGGGGGCCACACTCTGGGGAGGAAAGGGGAGGATGATGCAACCTGCGCTCTGATAAGGTACCTCCCAGAGCCCTGCAGAGCCTGGGGCCCAGGACCTCAGTTTGAAGTGATTTCATAGAAGTACTCAAGATGGAGGGACAGGAGTCAAGGGCTCCTCAGGCACATGGTTCTATGATTTTAGGCCTCAGATTCTTCAGGACTTCCTAATTTTTAATATCCTATCCTTCTGTTGTTTTGCATACCGTACCCTCCTCCCAGCAGATGCCTAGAGGGATAATCTGGAAAGCCTCTTCTCTTATTAGTAGTCCCCAGGAACCAGCCTAAGCACCCTCCTCCCCTACCCCACCCAGCAACACGTGCAGAGAGAAACAGTTGGCAAACAGAGCAGGTCTCCCTGACGCTCCCGGCTTCCTAGAGTGTCCTCCTTAAAGCCCACAATCCTCCTCATGAACCCCAGCCTGACCCTTTGAGGAAGGCAGCAGGAGAGGCAGGAGAGATTGTGGGAGTCTCAGACCCACTTGGATGCCCCCAGGGCTTCCACTAGCTTCTACTTCGCCCAGCTCCACAGTTCTCTCTGACCCTGTCTTACCGTGTGCTCCTCTTCCTTTCTGCTCACCTCTGTCAACCTATGTTTGATAGTTTTGGTTTTTTTTTCTGAAACACCATTTAAAAGTTTTTTTTAACATTTTATTTTTAAATAATCTCTATGCCCAATGTGGGGCTCCAACTTGTAACTCCAAGATCAAGAGTTGCATGCTTTACCCACTGGGCCAGCCAAGCACACCTGAAATGCTATTTATTTTTTTTCTTTTTTACTTGAACCTGTGAGATCTAACAGGTCCACTGGGAATTTCCCTGGGCTGTTGCCAAACTCTCTTGGGCCGAAAGCACTCTGGCTGCCCATGTCTTCTGGGAACCAGTAGGCTTTTTAAGCTTGACTTGTTCCCGTCTGTCTGGTTGACCATGTAGGCCACCTTGACTGACTCCTGGGACTCTGACCCCTGTCCCCACTCTGCATCAGAGAAGACTCTGGGTCCCAGTGGGGTCAGTGAGAAAAGGGAATTCCTCCCCAGTCTTCATCACGCCCAGAGCTAAAGGGAAGGCCAGCAGCCAAACCTGGACTGGGCAGGGAGGGCAGAGGCCTAGATGTGGAGGGCAGGCCTAGCTCCCCACAGGCCCTCATCCCTGCCGGCTTTTCACCAGAGGATGCTGTGTTCCTGAAGAAGGAGTCTCAACGCAGGGAGTACGTGTTGAACCAGAATGGCCTCATCTACCTGGGTACAGCTGAGTGCTTCCACGCAGAGCCCTGGGACTTTGGCCAGGTATGGTGACCTCTGAGGAAGGGCAGTGATTGCCCCATAATCTTCAGTGTTCAGACCAGAGCTGGCAGATCCAAAAGCCTATAGATAATGAGGCCATTTCTTTTGTTGTTGCTGTTGTTCTTCTCCTTCTTCTTCTTCTTTTTAAGAATTCATGCCGTGAGTTTATTTACAAACATATTGAGTATGTTGAACTTGAGTTTGATCCATTTTTCAAAGAGAATGCACATCTCAAAATGCTCTCTTCCATGTCTGTTTAATGGATTAATTTAAACACCTTATTTCTTAAGCAGTTAGTGTCTTACTACAAAATAAGGTGAAGGAAATCCAGCCCCAAGTATATAGTCATCATAACTAGTAAATGCTGCTTGTTTTCTACTGAAAATGGCAAATCCTTCCCTGAGCCCTCCTCACAGTGGCTCCTACAGACCACAGAGGTTGTGAACCTCCAGATGCTGTATCCCAGCATAGCGCTCTTGGAAGTTCTGTGAAAGGTGCAGAGACCCAAGATGGACGAAATGGTGGCGCCACACAGAATCCTCCTTTTCTCACAACCTTGTTTCCTGGTGTGTCAGTGAGGCTTCTTTTGGCCATTTCCGCCATGTGGTGCCTCTTTCCTCAGGGCCACGTCAGACCAGCCTCCACAGCTTCCAGAGCTATCTTCCTAAAGGCCACAGCAGATCAACACTCTGTTAAATCCCCACTGTCTACAGGATAAAAAGTAAATGCCCTGGCTTGACCCCTAAGGCCCTTCAGAGCCAGGCCACTGCTTTCCTTTCCTCAAGAGCCCCTCCATGCAGCAGCTTCTGGCCATCCCCTGAACAAACAGGCTCAATATGACTGGAATACCTTCCCTCCTTTATCACCCCAGAAAATTCCTACCCATCTTTTAAGACCATCAGAATGTTTTCCTCAGCCCCCAAAGATAAGAGTGACTCTTCTCACTATGCCCTCTGCTCTGGGCTGACATCTTTCCTAGAACACTGGCTGTGTTCCTGAGATCCATAGTCTAAGTGCCTACATGACCCTCTCTGCTCCTAAATGTGGATTCCTCAAGAGCAAGAGCTGTCTTGGGTCTCCTCCCCATGTGGGTCAGTCCTAGAAGGAGATGTAGGAGCACAGGAAATGGCAAATAACAGAAATGAGCTGATACAACTCTGGTCCTCAATGGCTCCCACCCTGTTGGGAATTCAGACAACAGAAAAGGCAAAGGATGGGACTGCGTGGACTCAGGGACCAGGGGGGATGGTGGAGGGAGGGAAAAGCCAGAACTCCCACAGGAGACAAGAAGGCAAGGCTGGAAGGAATGGAACCTGAGTCTGGAAGAAGTCTGAGGTGATGGTGGGGGGATGAGTATGCAACCTGGAAGTCTTCATCATGGTCCTATGTGCTCCTTGCAGTTTGAGAGCAGTGTCATCAACCTCAGCCTCCGCTTACTGAGTGTGGACAAGCAGGTGGAGGAGTGGGGCAACCCTGAGCATGTGGCCTATATTTTGGGTGCCTTGGTAAGTGAGTTGGGGAGGGAGGGGAGTCCTCTGCTAGAGCTGCCAACATTTACGGCCCTGGAAATCTTCAAATCACAAATGGTACCTTCCTCCTAGGATGTGGGGGCCAGTTCCTAGAGACAGTCTCAGTGAGGAGGGAGGGCAGTAGTATCCACAAGGGAGAGAAAAGCAAAGGGAAGTGTCATCCCTTGGGACACAAGCCAGGAGGACTAAAACTGGTCCGGATTTCCTCAGAGCACTCCTCCTCCTCCTTCCTTTTCCTCCTCCCATCAGCCCAACCTGCAGGCTTAAGTCCATGGGAGGGAGGGGATAGGATCTAACTTGCCCAGTGTTTGCTGTTCAAGTGGTCATTTGTTTTCATTTCTAAATTATTCCTAAGAATATACAGACCATGAAGGTAGTTTGGGGCTTCCTACTATCCCTAAATGTCCCTTCAGAGGAATTGTGATTTCCTCATTTCTGCTCATGCCTCTGGACTCCCCTCTGAAGAGGTGGATGAGGACAAGGTCAACCTGTGAGGAGGAGGAAGCTTGGGATAAGTGGGCCTTGAGGCCCCAAGTGCAAATGCTCTCAAAGGAATCAGGGTCAGGCAAATGAGGGAGTAGTGAAACCAGCCGCCAATGAGAGGCAGCTCTCTGGCTTTTCTTAGGATGTGAACTTTGCTTGCCAATGTGGTCCATGAATCCCTGGCTTCCAGAGGGCTAGAGAGAAAGGAGAATTTCCCAGGCCCCATCCTAGAAATTATAAGCCAATGGGTAGGGTGAAACCCAGGAGTATCCAGACGATTCTGATACAGGTAGTCTAAGCCCTCCTTACTCCCTGCCCCTCCTCCAGAGGCTGTTCTGTCCTGGGCCCCACATAACATGTGCTCATTTCCACAAACAGCTGCATGCTCTCAAGGAGAAGAGTGTCCTGCCCCCAACAAAGGCCGCCACTGCCCAGGAAGGGGCCTTGCTGAGCAAGCGCCGGGGCAGTGTGCCCATCCTGCGGCAGTGGGTCACAGGCCAAGGACGACCTGTGTACGACAGTCAGGCCTGGGTGTTCGCCGCAGTTGCCTGCACAGGTACAGAGCTGGTTTGCCTGCCGCACTCCTGGGTCACCTTGGCTACTGTACAGCGTGTCCGCCCTGCCTTTTGGGTTTCCCCATGCTTTTGCCCTGAAACTTTCCCTCCTCATGCTCCAGGACAGCAAACCCCAGTGCTCTATTATACATTGTGCAAGCCTTGCCCTGCTGTAGACTCTGCCTGCTGCATACACTTTAAGTGTCTCATCTCTCAGCCTTCAAGTACCCTGTGTGTGTGTGTCAGTCCTACCTGCCAGGTGCCGGTGTCCCTCCTCTTTCCACAGCATCAGGCGGCATTTAAGACCATGCCTTCCCAGAGGAGACACTGAAAACTCTAGCTATACATACACAGGCCTCTCTGGCACCCCCTGACTCTTTGGTCCCTTCCACACAGTGCTGCGATGCCTGGGAATCCCTGCCCGTGTTATTACCACGTTCACTTCAGCCCAGGGAACTGGCGGACGCTTGTTGGTGGATGAATACTACAATGAGGAGGGCCTTCAGAATGGAGAAGGCCAAGGAGGCAGAATCTGGTGAGAAGCCCAAGCAGGATGAGGTCCCAGACATGGAAGGTTTCCAAACCCACATGGTATAACCTCATGACAACCCCCTCCCACACTCTGAGTGACCTAGCACTGAGAGGAGGCCCTCAAGATTCTTGTAGCCAGGATGCTCCCAGCACCTCCCCTCCACCCCTAGAGTGTTGCAGCCACTTTTACAGACTCCTCCCATCCCCATGGCAATAATGACTCTGCCATCTCTAGTCCTCTTTAGGACCACTTTCTTCCTCACTTGAATTACTCCTTTGGTGCCTTCAGGATCTTCCAGACTTCCACGGAGTGCTGGATGACCCGGCCTGCTTTGCCCCCAGGTTATGATGGATGGCAGATTCTGTACCCATGTGTTTCCAATGGAGGTGGAGGTAATGGCTGGGGGTAGACCCACTACCATCCTGGGCTGCACAAAGCTGTGCAAGCAAGAAGTCCCTCAAAAACAGGAGCAGCAGGAGGTCCAAAGGGGGTCTGTGTCTTCTAAAACAGGAGAAGTAGAACGAGTGATAGTGGCCAACAGAATGCTCACCTGAAGTCTGAAGCAGGCTCAAGGGAACAAAGGTGTTAACCATCTAGGCCCAAGGCCATGGGGAGACTTGTCCTATCTCAGAGCAATGGGCGAGGGAGCAGAGTCTCAGTGAAGGGTAAAAGGCCTTAAGATAGCTGGTGGATATGCTGGGTTAGGGGCTTGTGAGAAGAAATCTCCAGGAGCCATACAAGGACTGCTCTTCCTTCCTCAGCAGCAGAACAGTAACAGAGCCTGGCATAAAGGAAGCGCTCAATAAAGGTGACCTGTTCTCATCATATCCGTAGTAGAGCTGGCTAAGGAACTCGGCTTTACTACATTCCTCTGAGGTTCTTCCTGCCCAGTTTCTGAGAGGTCTCCTGCCATAAGCCATGACCAAAAAGTACTGTAACTAAATAATTGTGAATTTCACTACTGCAGTGCCCTTCCAGAAACTCTGCCTTGTGCCCACCTCTGACCTTGATCTCAGGGAAGGGAAAATAGGGTATAGGATAGGGACTGAGGTTATACAGCTCTGACTCAAAGGTCTGGGTACAGTTCCTCTGGCTCACTGAACTTTTTCTCCCTCAGTCCTGGGGTCCTGTGATCTGACCCCTGTCAAAGCAGTCAAGGAGGGGACACTAAGCCTGACCCCTGGAGTATCAGACCTTTTTGCTGCAGTAAATGCATCGTGTGTGGTCTGGAAGTGTCGGGAGGACGGCGCACTGGAGCTGACCAACTCCAACACTAAGTATGTTGGCAACAACATTAGCACCAAGGGTGTGGGCAGCAACCGCTGTGAGGACATCACTCAGAACTACAAGTATCCTGAAGGTACTGGGCAGGGGAGGGCCCCAGGCTTCTCAGCACCTGAAACGCCAATAGAGGGTAAGGGATGGGCCAGGAAGATGCAGGCCAGAGAGACTCACAGTCTTCTCCCCATCATATAAAATAGGATTTTGTAACCCCATTTGATACCATCAGCATTTGGGGGCAGATAACTCTCCATTGTGGGGGGGCTGTGCATCACAGGATGTTCAACAGCATTTTCAGGTTGCATCGACTAGAGGCCAGGACTCCACAATGGGCTGTGACAACCAAAAAGGTCTCCAGGTGTTTCTAAATGTCCCCTGGGAGGGGGGGCAAAATTACCCCCCAGTTGAAAACCACTACTATAAAACAACACACTAATACCAACTCCAGCTGCCAGAAGATGTTCTCCCTCTCTCCTTCTCGCCCTCTCTTCCAGCACCCCAAATCTGTTCCTTTCTCCATAGTGATTAATGGCACCACTGTCACCTATTTATCCAAACAAGAAGGCTTGCACTCTCCTCAACTCTCCCTCCTTCACTGCCCCATATTACTCTCACATCTCTTTCCTCACCTTCTTCCTGACTGCTTATAGAAAATTCAGGGCCTCAAGAGCTCTTGTCTGCAGCATTGTAACAGCCTCCTAACTGGAACCCCCTGGGTCCAGTCTCTCCATTATCGCTCCCTTTCCAACTCAGTTTCCACGAAAGACACAAAATGATGTTACTCCCCTGCTCTAGAATATTCCATGGCCCCCACTGCCCTTGGAATAAGTCAACTCTTCACTTAGGAAGGTGTGAGTCCCTGCAGACCTGTCCTCAGAGTCAGCATGGCTTGTCCAAAAGTTTGCTCTCCCACCATTCAAGGGGCAAATGCTTAACACCTGAAGAACGGGAATGACCTGGAAGAGACACGCTTTATCTGTGGTGGATCTGCCCAATGCAGACTTTTTTTTTAAAGTTATACATATATTTTAAAGATTTTGTTTTATTTATTTGGCAGACAGAGATCACAAGTAGGCAGAGAGGCAGGCAGAGAGAGTGGGGGAAGCAGGCTCCCTGCTGAGCAGAGAACTCGACACAGGGCTCAATCCCAGAACCCTGGGATCATGACCTTAGCCAAAAGCAGAGGCTTTAAACCCACTGAGCCACCCAGGTGCCCCAAGTTTTTTATATTAATTACAGTTGGTTAACATACAGTGTAATATTAGTTTCAGGTGTACCATATGATTCAACACTTTCATACATCACCCAGTGCTCACGATGACAAGTGCAATCCTTAATCCCCATCACCTATTTCACCCATCTCCCCCAACTAGCTTCCTTCTGGTAACCAACAGTTTGTTCTCTATAGTTGAGTCTGTTTCCTGGTTTGCCTCTCTCTCTTTTTCCCCCTTTGCTCATTTGTTTCTTAAATTCCACATATGAGTGAAGTCATATGCTATCTGTCTTTCTGCGACTGAGTTATTTCACTTAGCATAATACACTCTAGCTCCAACCATAGTGTTGCAAATTGCAAGATTTCATTCTTTTTAATGACTGAATAATATTCGTGTGTGTGTGTGTGTGTGTGATCTTCTTATTCATTCATCAGTTGATGAACACTTGGGCTGCCTCCATAATCTAACTAGTTGTAGAAAATGCTGCTATAAACATGCATCCCTTTGAATTAGTATTTTTGTATTCTTTGGGTAAGTACCTACCAGTGCAATTGCTGGATTGCAGGGTAGTTCTATTTTTAACTTTCTGAGGAACTTCCGTACTGCTTTCCAGAGGAGCAGAACCCACTTGCATTCCCACCAACAGTGCAAGAAGGCTCCCCTTTCTCCACAACCTCACCAAAACCTGTTGCTTCTTGTGTTGTTTATTTTAGCCATTCTGAAAGGTGTGAGGCGATATCTCACTGTAGTTTTGATTTGCATTCTCTGATGATGAGTGATGTTGAGCATCTTTTTGTGTGTCTGTTGGCCATCTATATGTCTTCTTTGGAGAAATGTCTATGCATGTCTTCTGCCCTTTTTTTAAATTGGATTATTCATTTTGGGGATGATGAGTTTTAGAGATTCTTTATTTTGGATAGTACCCTGTACCAGACATGTCATTTGCACGTTTCTTCTCCCATTCTGTAGGCTGTCTTTTAGTTTTGTTGTTTGTTTCCTTTGCTATGCAGATGATTTTTATTTTGATGTAGTCCAAATAAATTTTTTAAAGATTTTATTTATTTATTTGACAGAGAGCACAAGTAGGCAGAGAGGCAGGCAAAGAGAGAGGAAGGGAAACAGGGTCCCTGCTGAGAAGAAAGCCTGATGCAGGGCTCAATCCCAGGACCCCGAGATCATGACCTGAGCCAAAGGCAAAGGCTTTAACCCACTGAGCCACCCAGGTGCCCCCAATAGTTTATTTTTGCTTTTCTCTTGCCTCAGGAGACATATCTAGAAAGAAGTTGCTATGGCCCATGTCAAAGAAGTTACTACCTGAGTTCTAGGACTGTTTTGTGCTTTCATGTCTCACATTAAGACAGACTTTTTTTTTTTTTTTTTTAAGCTAAATGTGGCTTTAGAGAATTACAGAGCTCTTGTGATTTTGGCTTTTGAGTGGCAGTGGGTAAATGAATCTTAATCTTGGACTTTTACTAGAACGGTCTATACCCCCTAGATAAGAGGCCTGCTTTATTTCCTCTATTCTTCAGGATCTCTTCAAGAAAAAGAGGTGCTGGAGAAAGTCCAGGAAGAGAGAATGCGACATGAAAAAGACAGTGGCATCCATCCTCCCAGTCTCAAGACTGCTGAACTTCTACACATATTCTTAGAAGTACCCTGTTCCTTAAACCTGGGAGGGGAAGCCCAGTACTCAGTGAAACTGGTTAACCTCAGTGACCAGGAGAAGGCAGTGCAGCTGACATCTGCCTTGCAGGCAATATACTACAATGGCATCCTTGCTGCTGAGCTCTGGAAGAGGAAGCAGTCCCTTATGCTCGGTCCCAAGGGTAATTCTATGGCCCCCAGATATTCCCAAACTCCAGCTTCCATCCTGACAGGCAGCAGCCTAAGGGCACCCCCTGAAAGTCTGAAGAGGTGGCTTCTAGCCCCTAATGTGCCCCCTGTTTCTCTGCCAGTCAACACATTTATTGAGCTTCACAGAGACCAAAGCCTCCACAATTCCGACTGCAGTCAGATAAGGAAACAGACAATGGTAGCAGTTAAAGAAGTGTTTGATAAGGTCAACAGAGTACAACAGCAGGGGAGCATCTCATCCAGGTTACAGCAGGCTGCTCCCAGGTAAAGCAGACTGCACTGGGTCTGAAAGGATGAGTAGGAAGGACAGTGAGAGCCAAAAAGTAAGTTACGAATATTCAAGGGACATGGAAGAACATGTGCACAGGTTCTTCCTCCCCCCAAAGTCCTCCTTCATTGGTCTGGGATGGGGTCCAGGTATTGGTACTTTTTAAAAGCTCCCCATGTTATCCTAGGGTTGAAAGTCCCTGGACTACAGCAGTTGCTCTCAAACTTTGCTGCCTATCAGAATCACCTGGGGAAGTTTGATGCTCAGCCTGTCTCCCAGATCAATTAAACTGGAAACCCCAGGGTTGGACCCAAACATCAAAAACTGTTTAATTTCACTGAGTGATTCCAATGTGCAGATAAGAGAGGATCAGTGGACTGGAGCTTGTCTACATTATTTCAACAGCCTCCTAACCAGCTCTCCTGCCTCCAATCTCTTCACCGTGTTCCCTTTCTGAGTGGGGCAGAGTCTGGATCATGCAGGGACTTGTATGTCATGCCAAGGAGTTTTAATTTTGTTCTTTGGGCAGTGGGAAGCTGGGGAAAATGTGAACTAGAGGGGCCTATGTGATCAGAAATCCATTTAAAAAAAATAACTTTTGTCTGAGTGGAATGGAAGAAGTCCTATTAGAATGATGACTCTCAGCCTTGGCTACATGTTGAATCACCTGGGGAACTTTAAAAATACTGCTGCCTGGGCCTCAATGCCAGAGTCTAATATAATTGATTTGTTGTGTAGCCTGGGATTGGGACTGTTTTATAATGCTGTATGATTCTAATGTGCATCTAATGCTGACAACACTGAATCAGAGGTTGGAAGGCTTTATAACGGGCAAGGCATGAAGGACAAATTAGACAAGCAGCACTTCCAATGAAGACATATTAAGGAGGTAGGACAGACTGGACTTGTGAATATGTGTGTGGGGGGCGGTGAGAGGGTCGCTTCCTTTCTAGAACAGGAAAAATGGGGGAGAGCACGTATGGGGAGAAGGATGATGAGTTCTGTTTGTGGCATGTTGGGTTTGAAAGTCCATGAGACATACAAACAGATGGCCAGTAGATGGCTAGACACCTAAACCTGGTATTCAAAATAAAGGCCTGCATTGGAAACCAGAGGTGGGAATCCCTGCCCAGAGAGGGCTGCCAAGAGTCAGGGCATTGATGAGTTCCTGGGGGTGGAAGAAAAGTTGTGAGAAGAGAAGAGGGTGAAAGGGGAACCCAGGCAGCACCAGCATGTAGGGGGAAGGCAGGGAAAGAACATGGAATAGGGAAACAGAGAAGTCAAAGAGAGGAAGGAGCAACCAGAGAGACAGCAGAGTGGCCATGAGATGTCGAGGCTGAAAACAGACACTGAGGGAGTGGTCTTACTGAGAAGTGATGTCAAAGGTCAGCTTCCTGAAGGCTAAACAGATGAAGAGCTGAGGAAGCAAGACATAGTATGCAGTCCTTCCTGGAAGAACCGACAGAAAAAGGAGACAGGCTGAGTGGTGGTCAGCCAGGGACACTGGGTAGAGCGAGGGCGTTTTTTTGTTTACTTAAGATCAGAGAGCAGAATCTGCTTATACACTCAGGAAAATAATCAACAGAGAGGGAAAGACTGAAGCCTCAGGAAAGATGGGTTATAACTGATGGTGCAACCCTTAGGGGACTGAGAGGCAACTAGAATAACTGTAGTTACTTTTGGTAAACACAGTGTTAAGTGTTCCATATGCATCATCTCACTTATCCTTACAACAACCTTCTGAGGCAGCAGCCATTATCTTTTTTTTTTTTTTTAAGATTTTATTTATTTATTCGACAGAGAGAGAGATCACAAGTAGGCAGAGAGTCAAGCAGAGAGAGAAGGGGAGCAGGCTCCCCGCTGAGCAGAGAGCCTGATGCAGGGCTCGATCCCAGGACACTGAGACCATGACCTGAGCCAAAGGCAGCAGCCTAATCCACTGGGCCACCCAGGCGCCCCGGCAGCAGTCATTATTATCCCCACTTTACAGATGAGGAGATCAAGACACATAGAGGTTATATAATTTGCTCAAAAGTAACACAGCAGGCAGTGGAGGGGTCAGAATGGGGCAGAAACTTACAGAGTGGAGGGTCTGACTTGGGGAGGGAGGACATCTCATCTTCCTGGAGGTGGTAGCAGGAAGCAGGGGTAGATGACTATGTCTACAGGTTGGGACTGGGAACATGAGCTTGAGAAGATTCCTAGACAATGAGGGATGGCTTCATTTTCTCTCCAAAAGGGAAAGAGAAGCAGCAGAGAATAAGAAGGAACTAAGTAAGCATATATTCAGCAATGACTGTGTGGCAGAGTCTGAGATAAGCACTCAGTATCTCAATTTAACACAAGCCACCCACCAGGTAGGCATTTTTATTAGAAAAGGAATCTGAGGCCAGAGAGCTTAACTTGTTCTAGTCTGCAGGGGCCTTCACCAGTCGCGCTGAGGTGGTCTGGCAAGAGTGTTGGAGGAGGCAGTGATGGCGGTAGGTGGTGGGATCTTGACGGAGTTCAGTTTGAAATTGCTGTGAGAAATGAGGCATCTTTCTGACTTCAATAATATACTGACTCCTTTGCACTATGTGTAATATTGCCTGTTGCCAGGGCACACACACTCATGATTTGCACTGACTCCGCCTGTCTTATGTTTCAGCTAACATAATCACCAGCAACCTGTCTTTCTCCCATTTTGAGCAAAGCCCACCAGAGAACAGCTTCCTCAGACTCACTGTCATGGCCACGGCAATGCACTCTGAATCCAGCCTTAGCTGCTTTGCTCAGGAAGACATCGTCATTTGTAGACCACACCTTACCATTGAGGTAGGCACCAGTCCTTCCCCAAGTCACTCTCACTTGCTCCTGTTTCAGAAGGAATCAGAGCCCCTCAAGCTTTAGGGCAAACAACCATGCTCTAGGATTACTAGAAAATGTCAGGTTGAGAGCTCCTTCTCTTGAAAGAGATGGTTAAGGTCTACATCTTCCAGCTTCTTTTTTTTGGTTCCATATAGATTTTAAAAAGCAGGGCCTCCCCAGTTGCTGCCTCCATTCTTGAATAATACTAGCCTATATTTATTTAGCACTTTATACATATGCCAATGTATTTTCACCTTCTTTAATAGAAAAACCCTGTGAAGTGGAACCATTCCCATTATTCAGATGAGGAAACAATCCTGGAGATTATCATACCATGATAATGAAAATGGGATGTTTCAGAGGCTTATGGCTCTTGATCTAGTCCTCTTTCCACATGTCTACCCTGACCAAAATGAATGCGATCTGGTCCCAGCCTTCAATGAGTGTGTATTATGGTTAAGTAAAGGAGGCACAATGTTAGGTCTTTTATGTAAGTGCTTCAATAGAGGTATGAAGTCACTGTGGCATAAGTTAAGTAAGGGGATTAATTTCAGCTGGTGGGTTTGAGGAAGACTTACTAGGAGGATGCATTTATGCCAGGACTTGAAAAATAGGTAAGCTTTAGTGCGGAAGTTGAGGAAGGCCACTGCAGGCCAAAGACTGAGTATAGAGGACCCAGTAAAGGGGAGTTTGAGGGGGTTGCTGGGATGTCATTTAGTCAAGGGAAGAACAGATAAGGCTGGAGAAGGGGGTTGGGGTCAGACCATGAAGGGTTCTGAATGCCTACCAACACTGAATTCTGAAGACAATGGGAACCCCTCCAAGGTTTCTAAGTGGAGGAGAGAAACTACCAGAGATGGCCACAGATGAATCAAGGCAAGGATAAGTATCAATTCAGGAAGACCAGATAGAAAAGTAAAGAAGTCAGGTGTGGAGTTTGGGTATGGATGGCAGAGACAAGAGAGTAACTGAGGAGAGTACAGGGAGGATGCCTAGGAGGGGAAGCAGTAAGTGCAGCCCTGTGCTCATGGCATCCACTCCAGGTTTTGCCTCTTCCCACAGATGCCAGAGACAGCAGAGCAATATCAACTTCTTAAGGCTTCAGTTCAGCTCCATAACTTCCTAGATGCTCCCTTGAAGGACTGTGTGATCTCCCTCTTTGGAAGGGGCCTCATTCACAGAGAGAGGAGGTATAGGTAAGAGACCACAAGCTTCTCGGGACACCTGGGTGGCTCAGTTGGTTAAACATCTGCCTTCAGCTCAGGTCAGGATCCTGGGATCCTGGGATCGAGTGCTGCATCTGGGCTCCCTGCTCAATGGGGAGCCTGCTTCTCCTTCTCCCCCTGGCCCCACCCACCCTCACTTGTGCTCTCTCAAATAAATAAAATATTTTAAAAGAGAGAGAGAGAGACTGCTGCTAGCTTCTCATCTCACTGAAACAACTCTACTTTTTAGAAAGGCATGGATCCAAGATTAATGACTGTCTTTTTGCTGTGTTCATAGAGATAGAAAAAAAATACCTTCTAGGGGCACCTGAGTGGCTCAGTGGGTTAAAGCCTCTGTCTTCAGCTCGGGTCAGGATCCCGGGGTCCTGGGATCGAGTCCCGCATCGGGCTCTCTGCTCAGCATGGGGCCTGCTTCCTCCTCTCTCTCTCTGCCTGCCTCTCTGCCTACCTGTGATCTCTATCAAAAAATAAATAAAATATTAAAAAAAAATACCCTCTAGAAGCAGAACTGAAAGATTAGGGCCTCCCTCCTCCTGGAAGACAGGAGTGAGGAAGTGCCCAATGGGCATCCACCTGACCCCAATTGCTGCCCTGGTCATGCAGGAAGAGGTTTGGTATTGCTGGTAATTGCAGGCAAGGAGTTAGGCCTGAGTATAAGAAAATATCCCAGAGAGCTCAGGCTGCCTCTTGGTGTGGCCAAAGAGCTGTATTCTACTAATGACAACTAATGAGCTGTTTTGGAGATTCATCCACATGTGTTAAGCCCACTGCTCTGGCAACGTAAGTCTTCATTTGGTACATCTGTACTTTCTACCATGCCACTCTACAGTGATGGGCACCCAGAGAGCCTCCAGCTCTCAAACATCACAAATACTATTGCAATAAACAGCCTCACATGTCTTCTTATAAACTAGCTTGAAACTCTGGTCGGGGAGGAAAGAATGTACATCACACGATCTGGTTTGACCGGGTACTGTCAGACTTGTCTGCACAATGACTGCAGAAGTCCACACCCCCTCCAGCAGTACAGGAGTTTCTATATTTTTACCATTTCTCCACTTTTCTTCACTCTTGGCCATACTCAGCTTCCTTTTCTCCAAACAGAAGTAAGGTAATATCTCATTATTGTTCTGATTTGCAACTCTTCATATGTTTATTAGCCTTTTCGGTTTCCTCCTCTGTAAAATATTTGTTTTTAACTTTGCCCACATTCCTTTTGGTGTTCCTGCCTTTCCTCCTTGTTGATCTGTAGGAGTTCCCTGTATGAGTCCTTTGTTGGTTTCAGATGTTGCAAGTATCTTCCTTCATTATTTCTTCTCTCACTGTGTCTGCCACATCCTTTGCTGAAAACACAGTATACAGTTTACAGTTCACCGTGCCTACTCCTGAAATCCCTGGTAGTTTTCTGGCTATTGAGCCAATGCCTCAGCCTTATGAAACTCAATGAATCACTACTGCCAGTAGATTGAGAGAGGAGAGATTGTCAACATTTAACTATACTTTCATGGTATTCCAGATTAATCAGGGGGAAAGCTCCTCAAAGGAAATCTGTGCTACTCTCTTAGTCACTATGAGAAGGTTGCTGATAGGATGCCAAACACCATCTGTTAACAGACTGACATCTTCTGTATATGTCCACTGTACCCTCACAGCACTTAGCAATGTGAGGGATCCAAAACCACAGCCGTCCCAAACATACCCTGGTACTACTACCAAGAGTGGGACCAGTCACAGGTGATAAAAGAAATAACAGATGCAGCTTGGAAGCCCTTAAATTAGGGTGTTTCTCTTCTTAACCCTGCAATTGTTTGCCATAGGGAGGCTTCTGTCTTCTATCTCCTTAAAACTTCCCCTGTTTCAACAGCAAGGTACTTAAATGTTTATTTCTTCACAGTTCACATCTTCAAGCAGGGAAGGATCAGAGTCACTGGGACTAGCAAAGCAATGGGACAGAACTACCACCTGCCTTTTCCTTTTTTTCAGATTAGCTTCTGTGTGGCCTGGAAACATCTTGTACACTGAATTCCAGTTCACACCGACACAGGTGGGGCTCCAGAGGCTCACTGTGGAAATGGACTGCGATATGTTCCAGAACGTAACCAACTACAGAAACATCACTGTGGAAGCCCCTGAACTTCCCGCTTAAACTTCCATTAAGTATCCCTTAATTAAAGTCTGATATTGATAACATGAACTCGGCCCACTAGAGAAATATGAAAACTATTAAGTATATAGAAAACAGGCCCTAGGAGAGAAAAATAAAAGAACTGTACTCCTTTTGTACAAAGTTATCATTTTTGTTTGTTATTTACATTATTTTGTTGCTTTCGCACTCTCTCAGTTTAATTTCAGTTCCTTCTCTTTATGACTCTTTTGAGAAGTATAGAATGGCGCTTGATAAAAGTAAATTAAAACTCATTTGACGTAAAGAATTTCAACTCAAGTACACACAAACTTCTCAAAAGAATGACTGTTGTAGCTGATTAGAACTAAAAAGACCATGGGGACACATCAAAAGGGCAAATGGGATAAGTTACACCCATGCAAGGAACAAGACTGGCATCAGACATTGTGGAGACCTGCAGACCAAGTCAGGTCACCAGAATGCACATCATACAGGTTTACCCTGCTTTCTGATATGCGATCTTCTAGACCACCGCAAAAAATACAATTAAATCATGATGGCCAAACAAAAAGGCCCTTAAAACCATATAAACTCTCTTATACATTTACAAATTTTTGATGTATAAACATTTTATATTTACATTTAGAACGACATGTAATGTAGGAAAGAACAAGCATGTGTTAAGAAAAACAAACCTGTTCAATAAATTGGGCAACCTAACAAAATGAGCTCAATACTATGAAATAATTTTGGAGGCATGGATGGAATAACTTAGATGGAATAACTAATTTAGAAGGACTTAATGATAACAATGATGATATTATGAAACCACTGAAGCACTTAAAGGAGCTTTGAAGTCATCTTCTCTAAATAAAGTCAGATGTTGGATGCCTGGGTGGCTCAGTCGGCTAAGCACCTGCCTTCAGCTCAGGTCACAATCCCAGGGTCCTAAGATCGAGCCCCGTTTTGGACTCCCTGCTCAGTGGGGAGCCTGCTTCTCCCTCTGCCCAACCGTTCTGCTCATGCTCTCTGTCTCTCTCTCTCTATCACTCGCTCTCTCTCAAAATAAATAAAAATCTTAAAAAATAAAAATAACGTCAGGCATTTTTGTTCTAAATACAGTTCTGATCAGAATCAGATCTTTAGACCTATAAATCCAAATGAAACCAATGTGCTAGTCTCAACCCACTGCATTTCTGGTAGAAAGAAACTTTGGAAGGTTACTTACTGAACTACTGGCAGGTCACCATTTTATTAAGATTATCAACATGTTTAACAATGAAACAACATACTTTATTGCAAATAGGGAATAAGGCAGCTTCTACACAAATCTCTGAAAGGTGATTCAGGAACAAAAACTCATGCAATTACCTTTTGAATCTAGCACAGAAAAATATATCATACTCATATAGTTATAATAACTGCCAGTCTGGCATAACCAACCAACAATCTTTGGTAACAATGTCTCTTGACAAGCATGGACAGGAACTCCCTTTTGATCAGGAGAGCATTCTAGCCTCATTTTAAAAGCAGACATCAGAGGCTACCTGTGATAGTAAGGAAAGGAGAGAGGAGAGTACAAAGGAGCCTAAAAACTCACAATTCAAGTTCACTCTGAGTGAGTTCCTTGATTCTGTTCATGCATTGATCAACAGCATTAATGAGTAAAGGGATCCAACTATCTTCTGGCTGTGGGGTCAAATGACTTGCTCTGCAAATGGAATGGGGAAAAAGAGAAGTTAAATTTATACTGGGAAGGGAAAAACCTACTCTCAACAAGGAGCACAAAAACTAGTAAGATAAGGCAAATTTCTTTGTAGAAACTCAGCTGCTCCACAACTGAAGTGGAAAGAAAACACCACACCCACCTTCTTCCACTTCTTGAAATGGGGCTTTGGGAATTGAGAATGACTGGATGGGTTCATTCTCAAAAAAGCTATTTGATGAGAAGTCCTCATACTCACTTAGTAATTTCAAGTGCCTTCTTTAAGACAGATACAAGTTTCGCAGACTAGAAAAGAAACAAAGAAGTTACTCACCCTGAGCGCCACATAAAAAGGGAAGGAGACCTAAGATATACTAAAGGACTCAAGTAATAAACTATTAAAAAAAAAAAAAAAAGGGCAGAAAAAAATCCAAACAAACAAAAAACCTTGAAGGAAACTGCAAAAACAAAAATTCTGATTAGATTAGGGTGGCAGGATTATATGATTCTTCTCTATTTACAAAATCTTATTAATATTGTTGCTATAACATTCCTATAAGTTTTAAAATTTTTTTAATACTTTTAAATTTATAAAAACTAGAAAAAGTTAGAATTTAACTTGAATTTATCCCAACTACAGTTCTAAATATATAGTAGAAACAGGTAGAGTTCCTTTTAAAAGAAAGAATATGTACATAATTTTAAGCACACCAGTAACAAGATAACATGAGAACATATGTATTCCACCAATCTATGGTACACATTTTAAAATTTTTATTTGGGGTAACTGACAAGGCATATTACTAAAGATGCTTATTTCTTAGGAAGTCAATTTTTTAAAAAAGTGAATGGGAAAAAAAGTTAACACCCATTCTACTTTAAGGTGTTCACATACTGTGAAGATATATTTGATGAATTTCCACCATCTAATTTATCAAATATTTCAGGACTGATAGTTCTGAATGTAAGATATAAGCCATTTGGCAGTCTTACTTCTCCTTCCAATAACTATAGAGATAATCTGAGTCTCTAAAAATGAGACAAGAGAATTCTTTCTAGCATAGGACCCAGGACTTGGGGAGAGTATGTGCTTTGGTGAGTGCTGTGAAGTGTGTAAACCTGATGATTCACAGACCTGTACCCCTGGGGATCAAAATATATGTTTATAAAAAATAAAAAAATTAAAAGTAAAAAAAAAAAATACAAAAAATACACAAAAAACATATTTTTATAAAGACCTTGACCCTCTGTAGTTAAATCATCCAGTGTGTTTATATTAGAACAGAGTATGTTTCTGGACACAGATTTTTGCCTACACCAGAAATCAGAAACTTAATGATTTTAGGTTAACAGTAGTATGGTAATTCAGACTTTCTTTTCAAAATAGCATTTTCTAAGGTCTTTGGATTCTTCTAAGTGATTACCCAAATGGTTATAGAAGAGAGTACTACCAGAACTCAGGGCTTCAGTAAAGATTTATCAAGCAGAAATACATGTAAGAACTATGACACTATTGTTGTATTTGCATCTAACTGACAAATAAATATATTTCCTATAGTTTAAAGGAAATACTAGTAGATAGTAAAATCCTACCAGTTAGGTCAGTAGCTTTTCCCTCAAAGCTGGTACTTACATTGATTCGCACAGTCAAGTGGCACATGGGTGGATATATGCTCAGAGCCAAATCATCCACACTAAGGGCAGAAAGCAAAAATATAACCATTAACAACAAAAGGAACAAAGCTCAAATGGGTGGTTTCCACTACACAGTTAGGGATGTGACCAGTGAGAACCTAACTGTCCATAAATGCCTATCAATTCCTTAAATTGGGTAACCAGAATCCATTCAACTAGTATTTACTAAACACATACATAGCCCATTTCATTAGAAATGGGGGGGGGGGGGAAACTCCCTTGGCCTTTATGATAGGACATGATTAATTCAGTTTAAAATGTAAGGCTCTGAGGTCACCTGGGTGGCTCAGTGAATTAGGTGTCTGACTCTTGGTTTTGGTACAGGTCACATCTCCAAGTCCAAGTCTGGAGATTGAGCCCCACCCCTCTGGGCTCCATGCTCAGTGGGGAGTCTGCTTCCCTTCTCCTTCTCCCTATGCTTCTCCCCCATCCCTTGCTTATTGCTCTCTCTCTCGCTCAAATATTTTTTTAAAATGGGAGGATCTGAAACCATTAATTTAGTAACTGACACAAGTGGAGTTCATCTATGGAACAGCACTCAAGTGGGCACTACTTTAACCAAGTGGTGAAATTTAGTACCACCGGGGTGCCTGGTGGCTCAGTCATTAAGTGTCTGCCGTTGGCTCAGGTCATGATCCCAGGACCCTGGGATCCAGCCCCGCATTAGGCTCCCTGCTCAGGGGGAAGCCTGCTTCTCCTTCTTCCACTCCCCCTGCTTGTATTCCCTCTCTCGCTGTCTCTCTCTGTCAAATAAATAAAATCTTTTTTTTTTTAAATTTATTTTATCAGAGAGAGGGCAAGAGAGCAAGCACAGGCAGACAGAGAGGCAGGCAGAGGCAGAGGGAGAAGCAGGCTCCCTGCCGAGCAAGGAGCCTGATGCGGGACTCGATCCCAGGACGCTGGGATCATGACCTGAGCTAAGGCAGCTGCTTAACCAACTGAGCCACCCAGGCGTCCCAAATAAATAAAATCTTAAAAAAAAAAAAAAGAAAGAAATTTAGTACCACCAAACTAACATTCATGTCCCTCCCCCATATGATGTAATGAGAGGCACAAAATACTCAAATACATGATATCCTTGCCAAAAAAATATTCAACTTGAAAATAATCTATAATCATGACAAAGACAATAATGCGAATCCAAATTTTTGGATATTCTGCAAGACAACTTCCCTTTAAAAAGTCAATGTCAAAAAATACTAAAAAGGACAGGGACTGTTATAGTTGCAAGAGACTACAACCATACAAGACTACTCCAAGAGATGATAACCAAATGCAATGTGACACCATGACAGAACCCCGGATTAAAAAATAAAATTTTTTAAAAAGCAATAAAATACATTTTAGAGACAAATGGGATAATCTGAATATTAAATATTATTCTATTTAATGTTAAATCTCTTGGATGTAATAACAAGAATATCTGTTCTTAGGAGATACATGCTGAAGAATTTAGGGGTGAAATGTCACTGATGTCTGCAACCTATTCTCAAATGGTTCAGGAGAAAAATGGCACATCTAACCATAGGGAAATAAACCAATATTGAAAAAAAACATGTGAGCAACAGGTGAATCTAGCTAAATGAAGGATATATGGGTGTTCACTGCAATACTTTTTTTTAACTTTCCTATAGACTGAATACTTTCAAAATAAAAAACTGGAGGAAAAGCTTGGGGTGACAGCACAAGCTAAGATCACACACTGCTACTCACGTTTCAAATGGGGATCCTGCTTACCTAGGGCTGATCTCATCAGAAATATCCACAATGTCATCCAGCTGGGCGACCTGATCTTTCTTCCCATTCTCTGCCACTGAGATCCGGATTTTCTTCAGGCAGGCTTTGGATGCTCTCACCAGTGCAAGACATGGGATTATGAGCTCTTGATCCTCCTCTGACCAGTATAAGTCCCGATTGTTTGGAAACCCCAACCTATCATCCTCTTCATCACTATGGCTGTCAGAGTTGTCCTCAGTGTCATTTAAGAGGCCACAGTATGGGTCACATTCTTCCATGGCCTAAGATATGCCAAAAAAAAAAAAAAAGAGAGAGAGAGAGACTGTTATACTTTCAGCCTCATATCTGAGTTATCCCAAAACATCACCCAGCTACTTCACCAATGGCCACACTTGAATCACTTCATAAACCCTGTTCTCACTCTCCTAGCCCAGCAAAGACAGAGGAGAATGGTATAAATCACACACTTGCATGAGGCAGGAGATAGTCAAAATCCAGGAATGAGGATGGGGCTTAATTGAGTCAATGCTCAGGCCATCTCTTTCCTTACAATTCTCATCCACTATCATGGAGCTGTTCCCTCACCTGTTCCATTTCCTCATGTGCATCCTTCACAAGATCCACACTCTTCGTCAGCATTGAAAGGGCTGCAGCTTTGTTATCTAGGAGTGAAAAATCAGAAGCACTAGAATAAAAGAAGAAGCCTACAATTCTGTGAAGTCTGCAAATGACAACCAATAGTGTTTCCATTTGAGAAGAGTGCCCAGGACAGTCAACAAGAGCAGTGATTTAATGTAAAATTTTTCTAATACCCATCCTCTAGGTACCCAGATAGGAGTTAAAAAGCTTTTCATCATTCACCACAAAAAGAAATAAAATGGTCATGCAAGGGACACCTGGTTGGCTCAACGGGTTAAGTATCTGCCTTTAACTCAGGTCATGATCCCAGGGTCCTGGGATCAAGTCCCACGTTGAGTTCCCTGCCCAGCTGGGAGTCTGTTCCTCCCTCTTCCTCTCCTCCCTGCCCCCCATTTGTGCTCCCTCCCTCTCTTGCTCACACTCTCTCAAATAAATATATAAAATCTTTTTTTAAAAAATGGTCACATGATGTTTCTCATCAAGGTCCTCATGGATGAACACTACTTTCAATCTGGCTGGCACTACCTCATAAGTGCTTCAGTGTGTCCTGGGCAGGACCAGGAGAACAAACCACATTTGTTCAACAAGATAGGGCCACAGAAAGAGGGCTAAAAAAATTATGAGAACTAAACAGACTGAGAAAATATATGGATACTTATCTTTTGATGTTGGTGATAAACTATATATATTTTACTAAAATGTAAGTTAAAATACATCCATGCTACAAAACTAGAAACTAGATAGGAGAATTTCTATCTGCTTTGGCCAACAGAGTCAATGGCCCATTTCCCACTCTGACCCACCTTTTGGTATCCGAGGCACCTGCTGGCATGCAGTCCAGACACTGTTGTAGGAAATAAGGTCACTGCTATCTGGGCTGGAGAAAGGAATCAGTAAGGATATATCAATAACCAAGGTTCCTCTCTCCTAAAAAGCCCTTCCTTCCATTCTCAGCTGTTAGTAACTTTGCTGTTGAATGAGTTTTTCCCCCTCCCTGAAGCAATAAACCCCATTAACTGATAACCCCAACTGTGGTATTACTACCTTTGACCTGGAGTAATGAAAAGCACATCCACAAGTTGAGCCATTCCACCTACGATGTCCAGAGTGGCGTTCCGTACCAGCTTTCTCAGGGTGATTCCTGAAAAAACCCAAAGACTAAGTAGGCTGGTCTTTCCAGAAGTCACCATCTACTTTCTTCAGAGTTTAAGCCCTTCAGAACTTGAAGTAATGTGCACCCATATCCTTTAATTGGAGTGCCAAAACAAAACTCAGGTCTTATGTATCTCCCCATGCCATTTTCTTGCTCCTCCCACCATTCCTGAGTACTGTCCTCCAAAAGAGATTTAGAACAAAATATTTCTAAGACAGCATGTATCCATTCATTAAGGTCCATGGTCTCTTGACAACTGTGGATGAAACAGCTGAAGTTTAAAGCATCTTTCAGCCTCATATCTGAGTTATCACAAAACATCACCCAGTTACTTCACCAATGACCACACTTGAATCACTTCATAAACCCCTAAACTTAAGATCCATGAGACACATATTCATTTATAATTTTGGCATGATTATAATCAAAGCATTAATCTATAAGCAGAGTTAGAGGTCACTTAACCATAAGGGAGCTCAGAAACAAGATGTGATGTAATATGGGTGGAGATGCTATAGATCCAGCATCTGTAGTGGTTAGAATGGGTTAGAGAGGGAGGAGCCAGTGAGAATTAAAAGTCTTAGAGTCAGGCAAAGCAGGGAAGATGGTAACACAGCATCTGTACCTTAGCATGAAAGTTTATTTATGGAGGTCACTGATGTTATAAAATTATCCTTGAGGGCATTTTATGGAAGAAAGATACATTACATGCTCAAATTGAGGACAAGGTAAAAGTCACAGGACATAAGCTATCATATTACCAAAGACTACCCTATAAATTAAACATTTCTGTGCATATAGTGGCTTACCCCGATCCTTGGGAAGTGAATAGTATACTGCAGTGATTGCCTTGATGGCAGCATGGACTTGTTCGCAGAACCTCTTGGTTTCCTACGAGGTGATGGATCAATTTCAGAATGAAAAAAAATTGGATTACATTCATCAGTCCATCTACTGTAGAAGAGAGCAGACAACTGTACAGCATGATCTACAAATATTTTCTGTAGTTCTATTATGACTTAGGGTTTCTGCTGCTCTTGCACATAGCAGAGAGGAGTTAGCTGGACACAAGAGAATGAGGTGACAACTCAATAAAATATTAAAAAAAAAAAAAAAGCAGAAAAGGGGCGCTGGGATGGCTCAGTTGGTTAAGCATCTGCCTTCAGCTGAGGTCATGATCCCAGGACCCTGCATCAGGCTCCTTGAGGAAGTCTGCTTCTCCCTCTTCCTCTACCTCTGCCCCTGCTCATGTGCTCTCTGTCTTGCTCACTCTCTCTCTCTCCAATATCATGAGGTACCCATGATCTGCTGTGAGGTATTCCTCTTATCTCAGACCAGGAGTTGGTAACTACAGCGTATGGGCCAATTAGATCCACTGTCAGTTTTTAAAAATAAATTGTTACCAGCATACAGCCAAACTCTTGTTTATATATTACCTCCAGCTGTGTTCCCACTACAAGGACAAAGTTCACCTTCAAAGCCTAAATTATTTACTATTTCACTTTTTATTTTTATTTATTTATTTATTTAAGATTTTATTTATTTTTTTGACAGAGATCACAAGTAGGCAGAGAGGCAGTCAGAGAGAGAGAGGAGGAAGCAGGCTCCCTGCTGAGCAGAGAGCCCGATGTGGGGCTTGATCCTAGGACCCTGAGATCATGACCCGAGCCAAAGGCAGAAGGCTTAACCCATTGAGCCACCCAGGCCCTCCTATTTCACTTTTTTTTTTTTTTTTTTTAAATTTGACAGAGAAATCACAAGTAGGCAGAGAGGCAGGCAGAGAGAGAGGGAGAAGCAGGCTCCCTGGCTGAGCAGAGAGCCCGATACAGGGCTTGATCCCAGGAAGGACCCTGGGATCATGACCCCAGCCAAAGGCAGAGGCTTAACCCACTGAGCCACCCAGGAGCCCCCCTATTTCACTCTTTAAAGAAAAGTTTGCCAACTCTTACATCATTAGCCAGGGGTCTGATCTCTCTCTAACAGAATCACAATATACCTGAAGATAATTTAGCATAGACTCAACATTGTTCAATGTTGACTATTTTCCTTCTAAGCAGTCACTGGCTTTCTCCTATCTTCCTTGTCCTCACTTTTCTGCTAAATTCTAAGCCAGTGCTATGTAAAATATGGTCCACAGACTGGTGCCAGTCTGTGAACAGTTACCAGTCTGGGATGGTGAATAAGCACAGTGACTGAAAGTGTTAAAAAAAATTTTATGGCAATGTGACATTGCTTCAACATCCACACACTTAAAAAAAAATAAATAAAGCCATTCTTCAGTAAACTAAGGTGCAAGATTCTAAGAAAACAGTTGTTATTCAAATACACATAATTCAAATATAACTGAAACTTTTCACCTATGAATGAAACCACTGCTCTGAGCATGTATGGAAAAATAGTTCTATGCTCCCTCCTCATGGTATGTTACTAGCTATGAATTTTAGCAACAAGTCCTGAGTGTATTTGAAAGAAAGCAGGCAAACAGAGAAGAAAAATAAGGTAATACTACTCCCCTTAAAATAAATATTGACTCCATTGAACAAAGCTTTTAAACTGCTCTCAAACACTTCATTTCTTATTTTCTCATCATAGATCTCTGGGGTCTACAGGGGGGAGAGTTTATCATTGTAGGTGAAGCAAAAGAATATTTTTTCATTTCAAAACATCTGGATATACAGATTGAAAAAGAGAATGAAACTATTGACTATGAAAATGAAATAAGGCAATAAATATGCCATTTTAAAATAATCTTACTCCTAATTTAAGTATGCCTAGTTCTAGAAAAATGGCATAAAGCATACCTGGTCATAGCCTACATATTGTAAAACTAAGTTTTACAATAACAGGTAATTTAAAAATGTACAAATCTGGGGGCGCCTGGGTGGCTCAGTGGGTTAAAGCCTCTGCCTTCAGGTCAGGCATGATCCCAGGGTTCTGGGATCAAGCCCCACAGCATCAGGCTCTCTGCTGAGCAGGGAGCCTGCTTCCTCCTCTCTCTGCCTGTCTCTCTGCCTGCTTGTGATCTCTGTCTGTCAAATAAATAAATAAAATCTTTTTAAAAATTAAAAAAAATAAAAATGTATAAATTTGGGGAACCTGGGTGGCTCAGTTGGTTAAGCGTCTATCTTTGGCTTGGGTTGTAATCTCAGGGTCCTGGGATTGAGTCCCGAGTTGGGTTCCCTGCTTAGCAGGGAGTTTGCTTCTCCTTTTGCCCCTCCCCATCACTCATGCTCTCTAATAAATAAAATCTTTTTAAAAATAAAAATAAAAATGCATAAATTCTTGTTCCAGCTATTCCACTTGTAGGAATTTTTTTTTTTACTGATAATACATACATACAAAGATTGTCCTAGGCAATTTACTATAGCACCGTTTATAAGTCACAAGTTGTAAAGAGCTTAAATATCCCCATAAAGTATTGGTTAAATAAATTATGGCTATATCCACTCTACTGAATACCAGGCAGCCTTATAAAGAACTGAGCAACTTTAAATGTCCTACTAAGAATCAATGTGCAATTCATGTTGTTAATATTTTTAGGAAGATCCAGAAAAGTGTTTATGGTATCCTATCATTTGTGTAAAAAAGAAGCATGCGTACACACATAATTGCGTCTATGCATCGAATATATATGGAATAATTCAAAAGTAACTGGGGAGAGGAAATATAAACTTTTAGCACACTTTGACATCTTCTGAATTTTTTATGTATACATATGTTACTGATTAAACATAAAAAGTAATTCGATACAAAAAGGGTATTATGTAGTATGACAGAAAAGGTGTAGTTTAGACACCATAAACCCTAATTTCAATCCTAGCTCCACTGCTTACTTACGTTAATCTGAGCCTCTAAACCTGCTTACTCACGTATCAGATGGGAATCACATATGTGAAAACACCGACCAAATAGCGAGTGTTTAAAAAATATATGTCAGAAAGGGAATAACCAGGGATGAACTGAAAGTTGAACTGATACCTATTTAGAAGATCTGCCTACGCCGTGCCAGGAACTGCACCTGGCAATTTGGCCTTCGCTGCAATCCTATTTGACAGATGTGGAAAATAAATCCCCTGGCTTGAGTGTAAAAGTGGAAAGAAGGTGACTGGATTCCTAATGAACGAGGCAACACAAGGATTCCAGGAAAGTAAAGCTTACCTGTGGAGAGGGCAGCGGAACTCGAGAGAAGACTTCTGTCAGAGTCGTGGCTTCCCTTGCCACGTTCACAGCTGCCTCATCTGAGGGAAGGAGCCTATATATTAGTGCCAAAATGATCGGCCTGCAGATGCTGCATGGGCTTTAAAAATGTCAGCCTTACCAGCTGAGACCTCTCAAACACCTCCCCAAATCAATGTTTCATATCCCCAACTCCGAATTGCAAAGGACTGATAGGGTGAAGTATCCTGAGAGGATGCGGTGGGAGGGGGAGAAGCGGGAGGGAAAGGGGTCGGTACACCGAAAGGCATGAGAAATACAAGTCCCCAACAGGAGAGGCACTCACTGAGTTTCCTCCAAAACGTCTCAGGATTAAACTCCTTGGTGGTCTCTTGGGCTTCGCCGACTAGAGGGTTTGGCATGTGGGCCGGGCGGGGGCGAAAGGAAGAGCACAAGTAAGCCCAGCCACCCCGACCCCCACCTCCTCCGCCCGTGCCCCCGCCCCCGCCGGCCTCTTCCCAAATCAAGCCCGCCCCTGCCGCCGCCGGTCTCAACGGCGTCAGCTCACCCCGCAATCCAGGCAAGAGCAACCGCAGCTCCACCGCCAAGCGCCGGAGCTGCTCCAAAGGCGGAACTACCGTGGGGACCGCGGCTGTAGGTGCAGCTGCACTCGCCATCTCCCTGTATCGTCTGGAACCTCCGGACAAAAGCGACCAAGGAAGGCGCTAAGGCCGCACTTCCATAGGCGTTCCACATCCGGGGGTCACAGATATGGGTTCGTTTCCGGCAACAACCCTCCCGGCCCCGCCCCAGAGCCGCCGCCACACTTCTTTTTATCTTGCCAGGCCGGGCTACGCCTTTCTCCCCGCCCCGGAGGTCCGGCCACGCCTCCTCCCGCGCCCGGCGGTCTGGTCCGATTCGTCCCTCCCCTAAAGGCCCTGCCACTCCTCCTCCCGCTCTCAGAGGCCTGGTCACTCATACATACACACACGCACGCAACCGCCCAGTCGCGGTTTTTAATCATTACTCTTTTATTTGATTAGCTGAAAGCACCCCCACCTAAAGAAGCCGAGAGCCCATAACCCCGAGGTAAAAGAAGACTTGGAGCTAATATCTCAAGGGTAGTCAGGGGAGGGCCCAAGTTCCTACCGCTTACCTACCCCTCTAGTGGCTCCCTTGCCGGCTGCTGAGTTCCACACACTGTGCTAGGTACTTTACATGAGGTAACCATAAAAAATACAGTGGGCTTCTGATACTCCCATACACACACCCAGACCCTGCCCTGTGGATCTCCTGATTAGAACTTTTTCACAAAAGTAAATCAATCCCCTGCCTTCCTGGCAAAGGAAGGAATCATGGCATTATTTAGATTTTTCTGTAGTCCATTCTGCAGGAATCAGTAGTGAGTAATCCCCCCAACTCCCAGATGTCCAGGTTGTAGCAGCTTCCTGAAGCTTGCCCCCAGCACTGGCCTTCCACCTGCTGCTGGGGCAGAAGCCTGGGCTACAGAGGCGGATGGTGACACAAGACCTTCAGGAGCTCAAGTGGCTTTTTAACTGTGCTATGAAGGTTCCAAGCTCAGTAGAGTTCAGAGTCCACACGCAACGAATGATAACAGGTGTCAACAGTGTTAACCAGGTCCGCAAAGGGGAGAAGAAAAAAGCTAGAGCACCATATGTCATATGAAGAAAGTAGCAGGAATAGATCTGCCAGATGTATAGCAGTAACATAAGTAGGTGAACAGGTATAACTTTCAAGTATTTTCCTTGATGGAGATGAGACCGGAAGTTGTGACCAAAGCACCGCTGCAGCAAGCTCCAACACAGGTAAGCCATCAAGGGTATGTTAAAAAATGCCAGCTGGAAAAAGAAGCAGAACAGAACCATGAGCAAGACCTTAGAGGGTCGGACCTCATTAACGAATTATTAGTGGCTCCTAAGGATATGTTGCTCTCTCTTGGGGGTTAACTCTCTGATTCTTTATGCTTCAATCACATTTGCTTATTAACACTCACAAGAAATGACTTATGGTTGTATATTTGCCTTATCTTTTTTCATCTTAAGGGGTGCCTGGGTGGCTCAGTGGATTAAAGCCTCTGCCTTTGGCTCAGGTCATGATCTTTAGGGTCCTGGGATCGAGCCCCGCATAGGGTTCTCTGCTCAGCGGGGAGCCTGCTTCCCTTCCTCTCTCTCTCTACCTGCCTCTCTGCCTACTTGTGATCTCTGTCAAATAAATAAAATCTTTAAAAAAAAAAAAAAAAGCAGGTATCATTTATGTTGAAGGCCTCAGTAATGTTTAAGGTGGAAATGAATATATGTATAAATATGTACATAAACACACTTTTCTTTTTGGCAGAGTGAGGGGGGTCTTAGGTATCAGTATTTTTTTCTTATCTCTGTGTTTCTTATTAATTTTTTCTATTTTAAGTAAACTTTACACCACACATGGGCTTGAACTCAGAACCCCAAGATCAAGAGTCGCATGTTCCACCACCTAAGCCAGCCAGGTGCCCCTATTATCTCTGTATTTTTAATTAAAGTAGCATATGAGTACTAGAATACGAATCAGAAGATTTAAGTTATAATCTAAGTTTAGCTGCTGTATGATTCACTTGTTCATTCATTCACCAAATAATTGCCTATTACACCAAATAAATGCCCATTACACGGCAGGCATGATGCCAGGCTCTCGGCTAAAGACACGCAGCAAAGATGCATCGTAGAGCTTACATTCTAACAGAGAAAAGAAAGACCAAAAAAATAAACACAAAAGATCACTATAGTCGTGACACGTTCAATGAAAGAAATAACTGAGTCACAAGAGGGTAACTGAGAGATGGGTTCTCTGAGGCCCGAAGAGCAGGAATGACTCCATAGAAGGAAGCACATTCCAGGCAGAGGAAACAAATAACCCCTGAGGTGGGAGAGGCCTTGGCCTACTAAAGACCCATGAGCCTGGAACATGATGATCCAAGTGGAAACTGAGGCAGTCAGCAGGACTCAGATCATGTCGCTGCTCTGCTTAAAGGTTTTAAGCTGAGGAGTGATCTGATTAAGGTTTTGAAAGGAGTGACTGCTCTGTGGCAAACTGAGAGTAGGGAGGCAAGGGTAGCAGTGGGAAGACCAATCTGGGTTCCTGCAGTGGACCAGGCAAGAAATAATTATGGGTTAGACTAGCGTGGTGGTAACAGAGATGAAGAGAAGTGGTGGATTCAAGATATGCATCGGAGGGAAACCGAACAGGGTACTACTTGCTAATGGATTAAATACAGGGTATTAGAGGGAAAGGGAAAAATTAAAGATACATCCTAGGAAAACTTAACGAAATTGTAAAGAACTGGGGGAGGAAGAGGTTTGAGGTAGAAACGAAAGGTCCTTATTAGACACGTGATATTGAGATGCCTGTTAGAGATCTAAGGGGAGATGTGAAATGGCAGGTGGATATATAGACACTTGAAATGCAGAGAACAAGTCAAGGGCAGAGATAACACATTTGGGAGCCACGGGCCTAGATGATACATAAAATCCACTAGTGGTGTACTATTTATTAAAATATGAATATAGGGGTGCCTGGGTGGCTCAGTCGTTAGGCGTCTTCAGCTCGGGTCATGATCTCAGGGTCCTGGGATGGAGCCCCACATTGAGCTCCCTGCTCAGCGGGAAGCCCGCTTCTCCTTCTCCCACTACCCCCTGCTTGTATTCCTTCTCTCTTTGTCTCTGTCCAATAAATAAATAAAATATTTTAAAAATATATGAATATAAACCCTACTTTTTAGTAAGGCTCAGGTTTTATTTGGTATAAGAGTGCTCCTGTGAGACAGCTTCCACCTACATAACAGACAACTGAATGAGACTCACGACCTACTCACATATAAAATGCTGCTATACAGAGAATGTTCTGGTCTGTGGTCAATGTTTACTAGGCAGAAGTCTTCCCTGATTGCCTCTAATCCTGCCAATCCTGCCAACCTTTACTGCCCTGTTATGAGGCTGTGAGCTCATTCTAAAAAATGTTTTTGGATCTCTTCCCAAACATGAAATCATTACCTGAGATTTTAGTACCTTTTTCCCCTATAGGTGAATAAAATACATAGTAGGTAAATACTTTCCAAACTATAGAGATTTGCTATTGGTTAGTTGTGTGTGTGTGTGTGTGTGCGCATGGGTGTGTGTTTTAAGATTTCATTTATTTGAGAGACAGCACAAGCAGGGGGAGAGGGAAGGGGAAAAAAGGACTCCCTGCTGAGCAGTGAGTCTGATATGAGTCTTGATCTAGGACCCTGAGATCATGACCTGAGCTGAAGGTAGATGCTTAACCGACTGAGCCACCTAGGCACCCCTGTGTATTTCTTTTAAAGGAATCTTAATATACATGTAAACCTAACCTATTAGTATTTTCCCAAACAAACAGCAGCTGAGACATCACTAAAAAGCCCAGGTCTGGTTCTTGCCCAGTGCAGCTTCCCCTGGACAATAGACCTATTTTTCTTGTGTGTCTATTTTTCCTTTCTTCCCTCTGAAACATTTTCCTTCTTTGTTATCATAATCAATTTTCGTTTACTTACTTATTCTACTGTAAGTCCCTTATCTCATTTTTCATCGAGGGAAAGGCACAGTAAAACAAACTACAAAACCAAAAATCTCTTTCACTTTTTAGAAACCCTTCCTGCCGAATGTATTTAGATATTACGAGAGAGTGGTGGAAGAAAGAGCTTAGGAAGCATTTGAAAAACAATTGAAAATAAACAAAACAGCAAATATTAAATTAGGAAATATGATCAGTGGTGTTTAGTTTGAGGCTCTGGATTTAATTCACAACTGTTATATAATTAGTCCAAAAGGCCAAGGCATTCTTACATTCCATTTCTGACCTCTTACCTGCAGAATGCCAACTACAAATGTTAGGCTGCCTTGTAGGAAATGTCCATCAACAAACATCCCAAAGGAAAAGCAGCAACCCAATTTGCCTTTGGTAATCTCACCAACAAACCATGGTCCTGAAAGAGGCAATGGGGACAAAAGGAGAAGATTAAATGACTATGATTCTGATTATATACATCACAAGGTACGTTTATAGGAATAACACGGTGTGAGAGTAGTTATTGGTAAGCATTTTATTGGCATAATTTTTCTTCTTTACTGATCTGTATGTTGCACCATACATCTTAGCTAACCAACCATTTGCTCGTTTGCTACACTTTTGTCTGATTATGAAATCATCTGAGTATATGCTATACCTGAATAGATTCCAGAAACAGGTCAGAGTATGTTCAGAAACTTTAGAAGATTCTGTTGCAATAATAATCTTAATATAATGCATTAACATTTCCTTTAAGAAGCAAAGAGGTAATCTGTGGAAGTTAATTTTCCAGATAACTGATATTTACTCCTTTAAGCAATAAAACTTCAACCACTTTCATCTTTCTAAAATGCATTTCTTCTCTTTCTTATTAATATTCATGAATGTATTCTGACCTTTTCTTGCTGACCCAAGTCATTACTTTGTACATCAACTATACACTCAAGGTTAACGTGTAAAAAATTTAATTTCTTTTTCATTTAGAATGCCAGAATAACTTTTTGCTCCTCCCTATTACTTAATGTCCTTCCTAGCTTGCAGGTTTCTGGAACTACTATACTGTCCAGAGTGATAAATGGACAGTCAAGACTTCCTTTCTCAAAATGCAAATACCATCATCTGTTGGTAAGAACAGGGTTCAGCTTTAAAAAGTCATAGATGTTATTATATAACCTCTACTGGATACAGGGTCTAAAAAAGTGTTTTTCCTGAAAGTTTCAACTTTTAAACATGGAGCAACTTCTATTCTTTTAATGTTTTCTTTTACAGCCAGGAGCCAAATCATGTGCTTCACCCTCTAGTGTAAGGCAAGTGTCTAAAATAGCTTCAACCTATCTTCTAACAAGGAAACTGACCTCCAAAGGGCCATCCGCCAAAGCCTGGTACACAGAACTGTAGAGTGTTGTATTTTTTTATCTAACTACTCTCTGTTCTCTGGTGGGAGTTACTAATAGGCAAAGAAAAGTCTTGAGGTAGAATAAAAGTATAAGACAAAGACTAAGCAATGAGTAAGCTAATCTACTCCTGACTTTATGTCACTAAGGAACATTAGTAAAAAGCTGTAAATACAGAACCACAGTGCTTCCTGCTTCTGTAAGTGGCTGAGGGACTAAGTATTGGGTATAAGAATATAACAGAAGAACTTGGATATGCCTGAACTCACCACTCATCTCAGGTTCTCCTTTTTGTGCTGAGTTTTTAAGGGGTATCCATTAAGTAAATATTCACTGAAGTACATACTAGGCATTGTGCTTAGTGCTGGGCATAGACGTGAACAAGACAGACAAGACTTCAGTGGATATTCTAATGAGGGAAGAGATGATAAACACAGAAGATAATCACAGGTTCTGATAAAGTAAGGAAGGAAATAAAAAGTGTGATGAAATAAAGGATAAAACTTCAAGGTACTCAAAGAAGGCTGTTCTGTACACACAAACTAATTATTTAATGGACTTCTCAGCTTAAGTTAACTCCATGTCAACTAAATGTCCTTCAAACATGTTAGGAAAGAACTTTATTTCCTAAGATCATGTTCCAGGAAATGATTTATGAAGAATCCATGTGTTGTTCATTATGCTTTCAAGAGTCTAAATGACTCTTTTGTCAAAATAGTTCATACATTTTTTGGCAGAATTCTTCACAATCTCATGTTTCCTAATTGACTTACCTAGTGCTGTATACAGGGTTAGCAACAACACAGAATAGTAGAAGATGTTTAGTTTGCTCAGGACGTAGAGAGAAAAGGAAGTCAAATTTATAAATCCTGGAGACCCTAAACAGAATAAATTTGAAAAAACAAACAGTGAGCACATGCAAAGTTGTTTTCTTTCTTTCTTTCCTTCCTTCCATCTTTCTTTTTTTTCTAATTAGTTTCAGAGGTAGCATTTAGTGATTGGTCAGTTGCATACGACACCCAGTGCTCAGTACATTGAGTGTAAGGCCCATCACCCAATTACCCCATCTTCCCAACAAACTCCCCTCCAGCAACCCTCAGTTTGTTTCCTAGAGTTAAGAGTCTCTTATGGTTTGTCTCCCTCTCTGATTTCATCTTATTTTATTTTTCCTGCCCTTCCCCTATGTTCATCTGTTTTATTTCTTAAATTCCACATGAGTGAAATTATATGATACTTGTCTTTCTCTAAGTTCAATTTCTTTATAAGTTTTTCTAAAAGACTTCCATGGGCTATCTTTTGTTATATGGTAACTATACAGATGACACCACTTTAAATTCAGAAGTTGGGAGGAATCCTGAGAAGCCAGTCCAATTAGAACTGAAGAGAATAGAAAGTTCAAGGCAATGTGTGGTTGGGAGACACGCACATGCACACATGCACACACACACTTATAGCTGCATAAACATGTAGGTTTGAAATAGAGTGCTGTGCTCAAAGTCTCTGTTTTCTATGGGATTTAGTATCCAAATGTACAAACTTCCAAGTGGTATATAAAAATATACCAAAGAAGTATCAAAATTTCTCCAGTCTAATCTTAAGTATGAATAACCGTCCAATATTTCTTTCCCATATGTGACATAGCTCCTAACTCATAGCTATTCTCTTACTCTAACTGAAAGGGATCCCTAAAGCTCTTCGAATTAACATCTCTTAAAATATAGTGCCAAAAAAGCCAAGCATATAGGCTTCACACACAGAGTAGCTCCATTCTGTGGCCACAGACTAAAGTATCACAGATCCTCAACCTCAGCCAGCCGTTTTTCCACTCATGTGTGTGGCTTGTCATAAACCAGAAGACATGACTGGAAACTTGATACACACTGAGCACCCCTAGAGGTGAAAACTACTGAAAGAACCAGTCCCAATGAAAGACAGCCTGATGTAAGTTAAATAGTATGTCTTTCCTAATGGCCAACATATCCATTTTGTACTTAAAATACTGTTCAGTCTGACAGTTGATTTTGTACAAAACCTGGTAACAAATGATCTTTCCCACTTTGTGACATTCTTACTACTCATTCCTCTCTTAAGAGTCTTTCTTGTTCTAGTCTGGTACTTCTCAAAGTAGTCATCTATATGTCCACTTTTAATAATTATTTATTTTTAAATATTTTATTTATTTGAGAGCAAACACATGAGCACGAGCGAGGAGCAGGGCAGAGGGAGAAGCAGGCTCCCCAGTGAGCAGGGAAGCCTGACAGGGGGCTCAATCCCAGGCCCCTGGAATCAGGACCTAGACTGAAGGTAGACACTTAACCAAATGAACCGCCCAGGCACCCCAATAATTATTATTTATTGTAAATAAATGATCCTTTAGCCTTGGAGACAGCTATTCTCCAAAAATTTTTAATTTTTTTTTTAAGATTTTATTTATTTATTTGACAGACAGAGATCACAAGTAGGCAGAGAGGCAGGCAGGGGGCAGCGGGGAAGCAGGCTCCCTGCTGAGCAGAGAGCCCAATGTGGGGCTGGATCCCAGGACCCTGGGATCATGACCTGAGCCGAAGGCAGAGGCTTTAATCCCCTGAGCCACCCAGGCGCCCCATGCTCCAAATTTTAAGCATAAACTTTAAACGTGATTTTCTTTTTTGGCTCCACATTAAAATAATCTGGGGGAACTCTGAAAAAATAATCATGCCCAGGTCTCACTCAACAGAGATTCAGATTTAATTGGCCTGAGGGAGAGGAGAACCTTAGGTTGCAACCCAGGTGATTCTAAGCAGCCAGGACTGAGAAATACTGCTTTAGTCAGAGCTGAACATCTCCGCCATGACTGGCCAATGGAATCATCTGGGGGGCTTTATAAACTACTGATCTTAGATCCTACTCCTAGCAATTCTGATGTGATTGGTCTAGGGCGCTGGGTAGACACAAAGATTTTAAAAAAGGGGGGAGGGGGTTTGGGAGAAGGGGGTGGGATTATGGACATTGGGGAGGGTATGTGCTTTGGTGAGTGCTGTGAAGTGTGTAAACCTGGTGATTCACAGACCTGTACCCCTGGGGATAAAAATATATGTTTATAAAAAATAATAATAATTAAAAAAATAATTTAAAAAAATAAAAAAAAATAAAAGATTCCCAGAGGATTCTAAGGTGCAAAGTTAAGTAGTGTTGTTTACAGAAAAGAACTGACCTGGGGTCAGAACACTTAGGTTTTGAGTCTCTCCTTTGTCTCTTCCTAGTGATGAGACTTTGAACAACCTTCACAACCTTTCCAGTCCTTAGTGTCCTAATCTTTAAAACGGGGACAATAATACCTATTTCATAGGATTGCTGTATGGATTAAGTGAGATAATGTAGGTAAAAATATGTTATAAATTTCAAATAACTACACAAAGATATCGTTATCCCCACAGAATGAGGCTGGGGCCCTCCCTTAAACATTTTTTTATTTACATTATATGCAGGAACATATATGTGTACAATAATGGTTCTTGAACTTCTTCACAGAATTTGTGAAAATATATATAGGCAGGAAAACATTCAGTGGGATGTCTACACTCCCTCTGTAGTTAGCCATTTTACTGTTGAGTCATTGCTATGGTATTCCCCTCCCCTACAATCAGTCCCTGATCCCAGGAATTTCATCCAAGCCAGGAAGGGGTAAGGAAAATTTAGTTCAACAAGTATTTATTGTCTGTTATGCACACAGTGCTGGGTGCTGTGAGAAACAGAAAAGAAGTGGAAAATAGGAGTTCCTATAATGAGAAACTTACAGTCAGGTGGAGGAGAAAATGTATATATACATTTGGGGTGGTTATAGAAAGTAAGGTGACTGACTGGCCAAGTAGCATTAATTGTCAGGAAGGACTCCAGGGATTCAGAGAAGCAAGAGCTCATTATGACCTGGAAGGGGTGGAGAAAATGGGATGGAAAACGAGGGTTTGAGGTGAGCCTTAAAGGAGGCTAAGATTTAGATAAGTTTAGAAAAATAAAGATAACAGCCTAGGCAAAAGCACAGAAGCATAAATGAATATGGTGTTTGTAGGGAACAGCGGAAAACTATCTAGGCTGAAATACAGGTATAACTGGTTAAAAATGCGGCTAATTAGATAAGACCCAGCTGTGGAGGATCTTTAATATCTGGCAGAGACGTTTAGTCCTTTTGAGCTGTATTGTGATTTTCCCTCCCATTTCTGTTTGAGCTTCATATTATTGCAATGTAGCAGCAAAAAAACCCTGCTTTTTAAAATTTTTTAAAGATTTTATTTATTAGAGAGAGAAAGTGAGGATGAGAGAGAGAGAGCATGAGAGGAGAGAGGTCAGAGGAAGAAGCAGGCTCCCTGCTAAGCAAGGAGCCGGTGGAACTTGATGTGGGACTTGATCCCGAGACTCCGAGATCATTTCCTGAGCCGAAAGCAGATGCTTAACCAACTGAGCCACCCACGCGCCCCCAAAAGTGAATTTTTTAAAAAAAGATCAAGTACTATGGAAAAAGTACAGTAAGTTTGAAGAATGCACCTCACAGAGCTAGGACAAAGATAATTATAATAATATTTATCACTTGGTAATAGGATATTATGTGACACTTTAGAATGAAGACAAAGATAATTATAATAATATTTATCACTTGGTAATAGGATATTATGTGACACTTTAGAATGAAGACATCTAATACAAGGAACCATGACTAACCTTTATGCTCTGGATATCCTCGGTGCCTAAAAGTAATGAGAACA
Organism: Mustela lutreola; assembly: GCF_030435805.1. Classification (NCBI taxonomy): domain Eukaryota; kingdom Metazoa; phylum Chordata; class Mammalia; order Carnivora; family Mustelidae; genus Mustela; species Mustela lutreola. The sequence continues at coordinate 69,330,546 of NC_081296.1, read as the reverse complement.
GTGAGCTGGATCAGCACAATTATCACAAAAAGGACCCGGGCCTGCAGAGAAATTGGTGTTAGTGTGAAGCAGATACATGGGTACAATGACAGTTAAGGTTTTTAGAATGGCTTCATCAACAAAAATGGAAATAACACCATTGCCAGAAATGACTATGCAAGAAAAAGAAATCATCAAAGAGAATCAAACAACTGAGCCACCAAAAAAGAAAATTATAAATAGCCTCAGCATTACTCTTTCAGAATCTGGATACTGAGACTAATACTGAAACAAAGTAATTCTTAGTTATATAAAGTGATCAAACTGAAACAGTCCACCTTCACTGTCCTGGAAGTAGAACTGGTTTTATTTCAAGTTGTAGAAGAGTAAAGAAAAACCATACAAAGTGCACTGCAGGCAAAATGAACTAAGTCGGTATTTTCTTTTGCTTTCTCTGTCAGGGCACAATTCACTTGGAGATTAACTCACAATGAAGAGACATAACCTAGCTTCTGGTTTCTCAAAGTATGGGATCATTGGGATCGCCTTGTGCCTATTGGGAAGGCAGAATCTCAGGCGCCATCTCAGCCCTACTAAATCAGAATCTGTTTCTTATTAATGTTCCCTGGTGATTCATAATACCTCAAAGTTTCCAAAGCCTGATCTAGATGACTATTAAAAAACCCCCAAAAGAAAAACAAAGACACTAAAGGAACTTGTAAAACTGAGATACAAATGCCCATTAGTTATATTTCCAAAAAGCTTAATCATACAAGTAATACAATTAAAATAATAAATTTACATTGTAAGTCTGTGAAGATATATGTAAAGCTATGTCTAGAAAGTGAAATTAAGGGAGGCTTAAATTTTCTTTTCAGGACATCTGGGTAGCTCAGATGGTTAAGCGTCTGCCTTTGGCTCAGGTCATTATTCCCAGGGTCCTGGAATCGAGTCCCCCATCGGGCTCTGTGCTCAGTGGAAAGTCTGCTTCTCTCTCTCTCTCTGCCTCTCCCCTTGCTTATGCTCTCTCTCCCAAGTGAATAAATAAAATCTTAAAAAAATAAAAAAGTAAAATAAATTTCCTCTCAATATCATAGTGTGTCTCTTTGGTGTGTTTTATGTCAATACCCAATTAACAAGAGATAAATGGTTAAAAATATTAAGGTGGGGTGCCTGGTTTGAAGGCAGTGGGTTAAAGCCTCTGCCTTAGGCTCAGGTCATGATCCCAGGGTTCTGGGATTGAGCCTCGCATCGGGCTCTCTGCTCGGCAGGGAGCCTGCTTCCTACTCTCTCTCTCTCTGCCTGCTTCTCTGCCTACTTGTGATCTCTGTCTATCAAATAAATAAATAAATAATCTTTAAAAAAATAAAAATATTAAGGTATATTTATACCAATCAACATCATTCTTAAAAGTAACATAAACTGATACCAGAAAATAGTCAAATTCCTCAGTAGAAAAAAAAATTCAGACCACAAAAGAGCATGAAAATTACTGTTTTATATTAAAAACTCATACAGAAATATATATGAGAAAAAAAAACGAGTATCATAATGACAAATACAATGGTTATATAATAAGTAGTATGATAAAAGAATAATGTGGGGCTGATTTTACTTTATTTCTAAATTTTCCAAGTTCTCTACATTAAGCATGTATTATTTATATAGAAAGAAATAATTATTTTTAAAAGATCCTTAGTCCAATTTTACACAGTTCCTTTAATTCCCTTAGTTATTCTGATTTTATGGTATTGGTTAGAACCAGGTTCCAAAACAGGTATTACTTGTCAATATCTCTGCTTCTTTTAATTCAAATCAACTTTAAAGCATTGTCTTCTTCTAGACAAATAACTAAATTTTATAAAGTTTGTCTTTCTCGCTACATGATTATATTACTACTTTGGACCCACCACTAGATTCCACCGAATCTCATCGAAAGCGGAATTTACTTACCACGATGCAATGGTCGGTAAGAAGAATAAATGATGCCAGGGGATCAAATCTGAGGTGAATATCCTCTTGAACAGAAAATAGGTGGTGAACACTCTTACTTCTTCCAGCAGAATCCTAGTTAAAAGCACAGCAGTGACTCTCATGCACATTTATATGTATAATGTTCCAAGATTTAGCTTCCAGTAACATTTGTCCATTATCTCTGAATAGCTGTATTTTTTTTTCATTTATTTTTTGCTTCTTCCTATAAGCACTTTAAATATAACTTCTTTTAAACCCTGTAATTCTAGATTTGAACTGGAAATATCAGCATGTACTCACAATACATTTTCTTTTAAAGAAAAATTTGTGTTTTCCCTCTGTTCACTGAAAAGGCCTAGAATAGTAACAAATCCAAGAGCAAGGAGCTAGCTGGGCTAGTGCCCAGATTGTACTCTCAAAATAAAACTTCTCATTATAAGATCAGTGCTCTTTAGAGAAATAGCTGATTCCAGTTCCTGAACAAGAAAGACACAGGGAGAGCTTAGAATATCTTCATGCCAGAAAGCAAGAACCCCAACAAAGACTACTGCAATTACATCAAAAGACTTAGTGGCTAAATTGGAGAAGCTCCCACCAGCCAAAGGTAGAACAATTTGAACATCAAAAAGTATAAATGCCATGGATTGAAACATACCAGATCTATATATTTTTTTAAATTCTGAATTCACAATGATACTAAAAATAAAAGATTCATTTGGTTACCTTTGGCAGATGCTAGGGAAGCAATTCATTATTCTGAAAATCGATTTAGAAAAGGGAGGGTGCGGGAAGAATTAAGAATTTATCCTACCTTTCCTGTATAAACTTCTCTATCTGAGTACCAAATAGGTAAGGGAATTTTTTCTTTATAGGACTATTCAAATTAATACTCCTTTTACAAGGAGTGCCAATTTGAATATCACCATTGTACAACTCTAATGATATAATGGATCTAGGCCAAGACCATCAATAGCTGCTGGAAATCCTTCCGTGAAAAGCTGATTAGCTACTTCATAATGAATGGAGGGAAAGGCTGGCAGTGGGCTGGAGCTGGCTTGACAGGCTCACAAAAGCCAATTGTTAAATTTTCAGGAATTTTGCAGGCCAGTTGATATGCTGGTAGCTTCAAATCAGCTATTTTATACTATGGAAATTGGTATAAATCAGGGAAACACGACAAATCAGGGTTCCCTCTTCAAACCTGTCCCAAGCTGGTCGTTAGATATTTATCACCACATCACCGGATAAAGTTAACAACACCTGAATACAATGATCAATCCTAACATTACTAAAAGAGGGACAACCAGATAGCACAGACTTCTGATAAAAGCATAAAACAACAAATCAAGTATTCCTGCCAAAAAAAGACTCAAACCTGATCAAACCTCTAATCTAACAGCCACTTATAGAAACTAGAGGGGAGTGGACAAACATGCTCAATGATACATGAATGTAAACAACGTAAATCAAGAATATCGAAAACTCTATAGGACAAAAGACCCAGTTTCCAAAATTTTCCAAAAAATAAGCTGAAAGGAAAAAGAGTGGGGGGAGAAGAGAGTGGGACTCTTGTCCGGATTCTGATCTGAACCAACCACATGCTTGTTTTATATATATAAGACTGGGAAAATGGAACACTAGATAGCTTGAAATTAAGGAATTACTATTAATTTTTCAAGTGTGATGGTATTATGGTTACATTTTAAAAAATGATTCTTTTAGGGATATATACTGTCATATTACAGATGGAATGACATCAAGATTGGTCATGAGTTGGTAACTGTTTAAGTCGGCTAAGGGATACATGGGAATTCATTATAGTATTATCTCTTGCATATATTTTTAAGTTTTCTGATCATACAAAAGTTTTAAAATAGCAAAAAGAATTTTCACATGTGTTTATCAAACTTTTTTGCTCAAAATGTTATTTTAAGTTATACGTTCTTATTTTATTTTTTTTTATTTTTTTTTAATATATATTTTATTAATTTATTTGACTGAGAGAGAGAAATCACAAGCAGGCAGAGAGGCAGGCAGAGAGAGAGGAGGAAGCAGGCTCCCCACTGAGCACAGAGCCTGATGTGGGGCTCGATCCCAGGACCCTGAGATCATGACCTGAGCCCAAGGCAGAGGCTTAACCCACTGAGCCACCCAGGCGCCCCTATACGTTCTTATTTTAAAGCAGAGTTTGTCTTTAATTTTGAGATAGATTTCTGGAGTCTGCTCTTTCATTTGGAAAAGTAGGCACAATAAAGTTCTAGTTCTCAAACTTTAGTGTACATCGGAACCATTATTGGTGGTAGACTGTTGAAACAGATGGTGGGTCCCATCTCCAGAGTTTCTGATTCAGAAGTTTGGTATGGGACATGAGAATTTACATTTTTAACAAGTTCCCAGATGATGCTGATGTTACTAGTTAAGGAACCATGCTGAAAATTGATCAAAGGGTCTAGTTGCTACTAGGCTGCTCAGATCTATAGACAGTCAATAAAAATAGTGAGTGGGTAAAATGTTAAGATAATAAATTAATGTTGTCTCTCATAGATTTTTCTCAGACTTATCTATAGTATACTGTATTTGAAAGAGTAGAACTTGGGGTACCTGGGTGGCTCATTTGGTTAAGTGTCTGCCTTTGGCTTGGGTCATGATCCCAGGGTCCTGGGATTGAGTCCCGCATTAGACTCCCTGTTCAGTGGGGAGTCTGCTTCTCCCTTTCCCCCTGCCCCTGCTTATGCTTGCTCACTCACTCTCTCTCAAATAAATTATCTTTAAAAATAAAAATAAAAGAACAGAACTTTCCTGTTGACAAATGAGGGGACCAAGTTCACTATTTAATATTCAGTAGACAAATCCTTTAAAGTTATATAAAAGAAAACAGGGGTGCCTGGGTGGCTCAGTGGGTTGGGCCTCTGCCTTCAGCTTGGGTCATGACCTCAAGGTCCTGGGATCGAGTGCACATTGGGCTCTCTGCTCAGCAGGGAGCTTGCTTCCCCCCTCCCCTCTCTCTGCCTGCCTCTCTGCCTACTTGTGATCGCTACCTGTCAAATAAATAAATAAAATCTTAAAAAAAAATTCACCAAATTATACTATTTAAATATGTAGAGTTTTTGTATGTAAATTATACCTCAATAATATAAGAAATGTTAAACATGGAAAAAGTATATGTAATTTCACATGTCTACTAAGAATTTAACGAAGCATCCAGAAATGTTTCATGGAACACGAGCTATGGTTTTTTCCTCATAAAATCATAGAAGCTGGGGATTTGAGGCAATCCAAAGATTTGGGAGGTCCCTATCCCTACTGTGAACACATCTCCTATGGTTGTGCCTCCTCATAACTGTAAATAAAGAAAGGGAATCATTCATTCTAGGTGTACTTGTACCTTCAGGTTTTCTTTCAAAAATCCACCTTCTAACAGAAAGAACATTAAGAGTTCATTCCCAGTCATCCTTCCTTCCATATCCTCTCTGTGAATTTCTGCCTCCTAAGTAGAACACTTCAAGGATGCGTGGCATTGCAGAGTGCCTTTTCTTGCCTCTTCATCTATGAACTGGGGATAAAATTCCCTACCATAAAGGACTATTATATGGATTAAGTAAGAAATTATAAGGGTTCAGCCTTTCCTTGGAAGGAGCTCAGTAAACAGCTCCTTCCTATTCAAAATCCTTCTCTGGGGGCGCCTGGGAGGCTCAGTGGGTTAAAGCCTCTGCCTTGGGCTCAGGTCATGGTCCCAGGGTCCTGGGATCAAGCCCTGCATCAGGCTCTCCACTTGGTGGGGAGCCTGCTTCCCTTCCTCTCTCTGCCTGCCTCTCTGCCTACTTGTGATCTCTATCAAATAAATAAATAATCTTTTAAAAAACCCCCCAAAACCAAAATCCTTCTCTGTGACACACACACACATAAAAGATAATGAAAACAATTACATGTGTTTTCTGAAGGATTACTTAGTAATCTTCAAACTAAGACTTAATATTAGAAGATGAAATAGTTAAAAACTGTCATCAAATCTTAAATTTGTGGAAATTGACAGATTTTTTTTTTTTCCAGAAACTAATTCCCGAGCACAGCCTATCTCCTAAAGAATTTCCTAATGTTGACGAAAGCGTTCTATTTTGGTAATGAATGACCACTCGCTACCCCGGCAGGTGCTAGTGAATTAAATGCCCCAAGCTGAATCAGAATAGCAGGAAGACTGTTACTACATATGCTATCAATGCATACTCCCAAAACAAACAAAATCCTCTGGATGCCTTGAAAATTGCCTATCCTACAGCTTTCCAAAATAGTGACACAATTTTCCTATATTTGGAGATAGCAAGCAAAAGCAAGGGGACACAAATACATGTTTTCTGACTTATTCTATTATCTCTGGATATGTTGGGGAATTTGCTCTTGTTATTAAAAGACTCCAGGCAAAGTTGAAAGAAAATAAAAGAATGATTTTCTGGGGCACAAAATGAGGGGACTGTGCAAACTGAGAAGTCTAGTTTTTTGTCTCACAGAATTATTCCTCAGTGCTCATTTTTAGAAAATACTAAATCCAGTGTATTCAAAGTTTTTGTTAAGAGTTTACTTATTTATTTGAGAGAGAGAGCATGCCAGGGAAGGGGGCAAGGAGCAGAGAGAGAGGGAGAGAAACAAGCAGACTCCACCTGGAGCACAGAACCTGATGCAGGGCCCAATCCCACAACCCCGAGTTCATGACCAGAGCCAAAATCAACAGTTGAATGCTCAACAAACTGAGCTACCCAGGTGCCCCTCAAGTTTTTAATTAACTTAGTTTCATCTCTATCAATTGACTGAAAAAAAAAATCATATCAGAGTTTAGTGTGGTTACAGCCAAATCATTTATATGGCAAGCTGAAAATTACTAACTTACCTGGACAATTACTTCTATGTTATGTGTCCTGTTACTGTAGTTTCGTGGGTTCCACTTCAGTATGAAAATAGGACCAGACAAATGAATAGCTTGCCCTAAATGAACTCCATCAATCTTAACTGTGACAGAAGTAATGGAGGTCAAGGAAAAGGCCAAGACTCTAAAATGAGAACATACATAATAAGCATGTGGTTTTAGATATTTTTACTGCTTTTAGAAAGGAGAATAACTATTATAATCTGAAAAAAATATAAATGTAGGCAGAACCATCACACTGTATAATTGTTTATATGATCACTATTCATGATCTGGTTTCTTTCTGAATGGTGGCTTTTGGAGTTGTATAATTTAGCAAACCTAACTTGGTGAGAAATTAGAAATTATTTTCATACTTTTTAGAAAGGAAAATCATTTTCTTTTGACAAATAAAGCTGGAGTAGATCCAAAGTTCTTTCTGATAAACTCCTTAAATCCTGTTTTTTTACATAGGAAAAGAATATTGGTTAGACATCTTACTTTGTTAATCTCATGTTAATCCTAATCATGTTAATCCATCTACTCATTTGGTTCCCAACATATCTGTCCACAAGAAGCAAGAGCACAAACAGAATCAAGGCTACCAGGCCCTTTCAGAGAATACAATGTCTGAATCAGATATCCAGTATCTATCAAAAATACCTGAGAGTCACTTCACTGCTGACGAAAAAAATAAGTCAAAACAGCTCGATACCATTTTTCCAGATTAATTAGTACATCTTTTTAAAAGTAGAGCATCCAAAAATAATAAGAGTGCCATAAAATTTGTAGTCATTTGCCTGGTAACATTATAAATTAGTATCTGTTCTAAAAAGTAATTGGGTACCTTATGCACTGCTCGTGGTAATGTAAAATGGTACAGCCGCTATGGAAAACAGTATGGTGGTTCCTCAAAAAATTAAACATATAATTACTATGTGATCCAGCAATTCCATTTCCAGACATATGCCCACAACTACCAAAAGCAGGGATATGAACTGAGTATACTCACATTCACAGTAGCATTATTCACCATAGCCAAAAGGTAGAAGCAAAAGTATTGACAGACAAATAAACAAAATATTGTATATACACACAAAGGAATATTGGCCCGACTTAAAAAAGCAAAGGAATTCTAACACACTCTACAACATGGAGGAACCTCAAACATATTATGTTCAAGAAGCCAGCCAATTAGGGATGCCTGCGTGGCTCAGTCCGTTGAGCAATTGCCTTCAGCTCAGGTCATGATCCCAGAGTCCTGGGATCAAATCCTGAATCGGGCTCCTTGCTCAGCGGGGAGCCTGCTTCTCTCTCTACTTCTGCCTGCCAATCTGCCTGCTTGTGCGCTCTCTCTCTCTCTCTCTCTCTCTCTCACTCTGACAAATAAATAAATAAATAAATAAATAAATAAATAAAATCTTTTTTAAAAAGGTCAGCCAGTTAAAGGACAAATACTGTAGGATTTTCTTATATGATGTTCCTAGAATAGTGAAATTCAGAGACAGACCAGTACAATGGGTGTTGCCACAGGCTGGGAAAAGGGGGAAATTGGGGAGTTATTGTTGGATGGGTACAGAGTTTCAGTTTGGAAAGATGGAAGTGTTGATGATGGATGGTGGTGATGGTTGCCTAACAGTATCAGTGTATTTTAATGCCACTGAACTGTACACCTAAACGCTGGTGAAATGACACATTTTATGTTCCATATATTTTACCACAATTTCTTAAAAGAATAATGATTTTAGTTAAAAAAAAAGTAATTGGGCAATCTCTATCAAGAGTCATAAAAGAATTCATAATGTTTCACCAAGACTCCCACCTCTAGAACTTTATCTAAAGAAATTATTCAAATGGGAAAAGCATCTACATGCATCAGATGCTCATTCCCAAGATAGAAAATAAATGGAAAAGTTCACCAATAAGATAGGAAAATAGTTAGAAAAAATTGTAGAGCATTCTCTCTGTTGAGAGAAAAAAAAGTAGGAATTGTTTACAGACTGTGCCCTACCTTTACAATTATGTAAAAACATGCCTCAAAGAGAATGCCTGAGAAGGAAAAGTCAGAAATGTCATTAACAGCTCTCTCTGGGGCTAGGGAGATTACAGCAAGGCAAAACATGAAAATAAAATACACAAAAATGACAGTAGTAGGGCTATGGGTTTCTGGATTTTTTAAAAAATTTCAACAGCTTAAAAAAATATTTTTTAACTGAATGGGAATGAAGCAATAAGCATTTTATCTTTAAATAATGTTCAGATTGTTGGGAAAATTAAAGTGGGGCTTCTCATTGCTTTCACATGAGATTATAATCACATTGACTTATTCTCCATTAATATCAAACTGGAAGTAAATTCTGAAAAAGTGCTACATACCTGATGTGTGTTGAATGAAGGAGTCTTTCTAGTGGTTCATGTCTAGCACAACTATATAAGAGTGACTTAGGATTAGTGATAAGAACCACAGGCCACTCGCCAAAGACCAAATCTGCAAAGCTAAAGAGGTCATGGTCAAAAGCAAAGATTCGGTACCTAGAAGACAATAAGGTAATTTAGTCACTTTGTATTATAAGACGGTATGAAGGTAATACACAGAACAAATGTAAAAAATGTAAAACTATAGTTTCTGAGATCTTGAATTTATACAAAGTAAATAATATTGTTTCTGTCCTTCTTCCCTTGTCCCTATCACTTTACAGTTCATGTTTGTCACAAATGGGATCTCATTGAAGACATAATTTAACTGTGCCCTAGGACAATGCCTGGTACATAGTATGCATCCTTTCATTTCCAAACAAATGCTTGATAAATTAATTCATTTGGTTTCTGTACTTTAAGACTGTTTTGAATCTAAGACATTCATCATAAGCCTAATACCTGACATTCCTCATCTCATCAAAAATGTTAATATTAACATGAACACAATCAGAAATCTTTCATTCTTCTTTCAAACCTTTATTTCTATAATTGCAAAGAAATTAACAAAATTTATTTTGGTTTTCTAAATGCATGGTGAGAGGTACAGGGAGTCATTAAAGAATAACCAAAATTTTATATTTTCTACTTTTTGAACCGAGAAAAGAAATGATTTGACTATGGCAGAAACAATAGTGCTCACCAAATACTCCACATGCTCCCCTGCATTGCCCAGTCTCCCTGGTATTAGGTTGGGACCATGTGACTATTTCTGGTCAATGGGCTGTGAACAGAAGTGACATGTATCACACTTCTGGTCCAAAGTACTTAAGAGTGGGTGTAAGTTCTCCATGCTCTCTTCCCTGCCCTGGAATTGAGGTGTTAAGATGGAGGAAGTCTAAATCCCTGAGTCATCCCATGGAAGAGAGATGCCCTGGCTCATACCAGATTTACATATATGAAAAAATAAACATCTGCTGTGTTATTTGTATCCACAACAAAGCCTAGCCTAATATTACTAATATACTTTTAAAAGCTCTTCTATTATCCTAAAGCAATGTTTAGAAGGGCAGGTAAAGGTTAGGTCCTTAAATGTTTAGAAGGGCAGGTAAAGGTTAGGTCCTTTCAGTAAAACCCCAGGGTTGGAACAACAGGAGAGCAGGTGGGAAGAGAAAGAGAGGAAGTGGTTTCATGACATCACTTAACTTGTAACTATAGCATTTATAAGAAGTAAAGAAGGTGATCAAGGATTAGGAAGGCTATCTGGTAAAAGGCAATCCCAGCCCAGCCCAGCCCACAACCTCACAGTCATGAATAGACAGGTCTTAACTCAAAGTAATTACAGTTGCCAACTAATTACAGGCTTCAAGCATACCTTTAGACAGTTTCTAACAGAGCCAATTGAAATGAGTAAGTACCTTACAAGATGTAAAGCTATCTTTTAATTCATGGAAGTAGTTAAAAATAGACATAACATATTTAGCTTGAAAAATATTTACTGAATAAAATCTTCAGAGAAGTGAGTGTGAATAAATTAAACAGTAATTGATAAAACAATGTTCAACAATGAGATGATACTCTTCCATATTTAAGCTACTGTACTTGTTTATTCTCGAAATATGTATTTAGTTCTTGTCTCTTTATATACTTAACTATACTGTATGCTTTTGATAAACAGGTTATGTTTTCTCACAGAAAGACTTTAATCTTAATAAAACCAACTACTGTGTATTTGAAGAACTTAAAGCACTAACATGGTCATGACTACCAAGGTAGATATAAAGTTCAGAAGGTGATACACTTACAATTCTAAAATAAGTGTGGTCCATAGAGCACCTGGTGGGCTTTAAAAAAAAAAAAAAAATGCAGTTTCTTGAGTCCTAAGCCAGACCCATATAATCAAATTCTGTGGAGACAGGGCCTCCAAATTGTTATTTTTAATAACCTCCTCCACAATCCTTGTGCAGCCTAGAATTTGAGATCCATTTGGAAATGGATGCATCTTGAAAATCCAATGTAACACAGTGAGAGCAAATATAACTCTTGCAATGAGGTTTTTCACACCAACACACATAATATCTATATTACTTTAAAAACTTAGGGGAAATCAAAAGTTCTTCCTTGACTGGGATCACCCATGATAGCAATAAGAAAACTATCGTTTTAGCAAAACTTACATGTTTAAGTTTTATTTTGTGGGGTAGTTCCCTTACCTTCTGTTCTCTTTCCAGTCTCCCACCTCAAGTTCCAAAGTGCCCTGGAGGTGACGCGTGTGCAAAACAGGCATGAGTCCACCGAGAGTGTGCAGGTGCCCACACAAATATGCTGTAGCTGAACTAATTAAAGAAACATGAACAGAATAAGTTAAACAGGTAACTTGTTACGCCAAACTAATAAAAAGATCTCTTCAGGAGAGCAAGAGAAACATAAAAGAATTACAAGCAATTTTTATTTTGGAAGCCTGCCTCACCTCATTATAGACCGAATTCCAGGTGATGGAGAAAGGATAGTGGATGTTGTATAGTGTCCAAACCAAATACTGTGGTTGCTCTGACTACTTTCCTTGGCCAGTAGGAGAAGTTCCTCCATCTGCTTCTGAAATGGGAGAAAAACAGAGGGATCATTAATCAGGGCTCAGGCTGAAATCTACAGATTAAACATCTCCCTTGAAGTTTTATACTAATATTATGTCTAAGGCCTAAGCCCTACTAATTAATGGCCTGTATGGACCTGTATAAATTTCAAACTGTTTTCATATACATTATAATTCATTTGGTCCTAAAAATAACTCTGTGCTAAGTAGGACAAGTATTAGCTGCATTTGATAGATGAGGAAACTGAGAAATAGAGAACAATCTTTAAATGGCATAAATTTCTTTCATTTTTTTTAATAGAAATTCTTTACAGCAATTTCTTTATAGAAAATAAGAAGAACCACTGATCTCTTCAGCCCTGTATGCTGCACTGCAATTAATAAAGAGGAACTTGAAACTAAACTTCTAAAATAAGATGTACATATGCTGTACCTGAATGTTCACAATAGCTCAACTCAGAATAGCCAAAAACTAGAAACCATCAGTATATCCAAACAATGGAATGTTATGCAGTGATAAAAAGGAAAGAATTACTCAAACACACAAAAATATGGATGAATCACAGAAACATTACACTGAGCAAAAGAAGCCAGACAGAAGAAGAGTATGTACTATATGATTTCATTTACATAAAATTCTTTATATATCTATTTATCTATATATCTTTACATATCTATATAATCTATACTGACAGAAAACCCATGAAAAATCAATGGTTCTCTAGGATTGGGGTGAAGACTGACTACAAAAGAGAACTTTCTAGGATGACAGAAATGTTCTATCTTGATTGTGGTGACAGGTATACCAGCATCTATATTTTTTGTCAAAACTCTTCAAACACTTAAAATGAGTGCATTTTATTGTATGTAAATCATCCCTCATAAAGCTGATTTCAAAAATAACTTGTACAGGGGCACCTAGGTGGCTCAGTCGGTTAAGCAACTGCTCAGATCATGATCCCAGGGTCCTGGGATCGAGTCCCGCATCCCTTGAGCAGGGAGCCTGCTTCTTCCTCTCCCTTTGTCCCATACCCCTGCTTGCGCATGCATAAGCACTCTTCCTTTCTCTCTCTCTCAAATAAATAAAATTTTAAAAAAATAACTTGTACATGTATAAATATTATTAATTATCTATATAGTACTTATAGCAATGAATTCTTGGACCGTACCTTCAGGGTTTCTAGTTTGACAAGTCTTGGGGAAAGTCTGAGAATCTGCATTTTATGAGTCCAACTGATTTTCATGCAGATGATCTTTGAATCGTATATTAAAAAACACTGCTCTCAGGAGTAGGCTTTAACATAATAAGTTAAAAAACTGTCTAAAGACAGTTGGGAGAGAAACAAAATATACCTTCATTAAATAAAATGTGTAGTATAACACAATGCATCTCACAATAGTCTATTCACTTGATTTCAAGGTCTCCTGAACCCTCATATCACTTTGAATCTCTCTCGGCACTTAGCAAATTCTGCCCTTTATTATAGTTATTTCTGCACTAGTCTTATGCCCCTCCACTACAGTAAATATTCTAAGAGGCAAGTGACTTGATCTTATCGCTCTTGTATGCTTATAGGCAGGCACATACACCTTACCTATAGGCATGCGCTTATTAGTGAGCTGACATCTGTTGTACTATGAAAAATGGGAGGGTCTCAGATGTGACTTTCTAGACAGTTTTAATCCAGCAATGGTTTTCACCTCACTTGCTTTAACGGAAATTTATTTACTTCAGTGGTTGTCCTTCTTTTATTAAAATAAATAGAGTATATTAGTTAGAAATGGCAACTGTGGGGATTTAGGAATATACCCCATAGTATAAAAGCTATATGCCCTGCACCTTGCAAAGAGCATGCTGCACTTAGTACATATTTAATAAATGTTTACTGAATAAATATAAAATTTGAGGTACTTCTTTATGAGATTTTGGGACTAGAACAGGGATAGCAATGATAGTGCTCAAGCAGCCAGTGATTTCTTCTAGCCATACTTGTAACCACAGTAAAACTTTTTGCAAGAATTTCTAGATAAGAACTGGTTTACCTAGATAACCTTAAGTGAGCCACATTTATCCAAGAAAAAACAAAATAGATTAGCTACAAAAGGAAGGTAGATTTTTACTGTACCTCATCTAAAATTCCAAAGAAATTATAGGGTCTCTTAGGCCCTGGATTTGGGGTGGCATCCAAAGAGATGAAAGAATAGTTTCCAAAGGGAGTACTGTGGACATAATGGAAAGAGCCATCCTTACGTACAGCAGAATATTTCCTAAAAAATACAAGACAGGAAAGTTTTAGTGCAATCATAAAAAAAAAGAATAAGTTGAAATTCCTCCCCGTATATCACACTAAATTTGCCTCCCTTTGATAATCTCCTAATCTGACAGAGAAATACATCAACTACTCACAATAAACTGATTAAAAGAAATTTTAAAGATTTTTTTTCCCCATTGTCTACAAAGATTTAGGCAAACTAATTAATAAGTAACCAAACACAAGGTCATCAAGCAAAGCAGAGGAGATGGCTGGTTTAGGTAATCCATTGAACATTTAAAGAGAGGTCAATCAAAATCCAGTGAAATGGTACTTATCCATCATTGAAAAATTTAGTGAGGACCTACTACAGTACCTAGCAGAATTCTTGGAGTAATGGGATATGAAAGGTATCTGCATCCTGAAACAGGATTACAGAGACTTAACTCACAATAAAGCCTTGCAAAGATGAAGTCATCAAACCAGGAGAAAAATGTTAGCTAGGTCTGGGTCAGTAAATCTTCTTCAGTTCCTAAAAATACATCTGTAACATACATGGGGTATACATTCAGTAATGAAAGTCCTCACTGTCTAAGTATTAACAGTATTCAGGTGTCTGTAAGGTTGGAGAATGAAGAACAGCAGGAGAGGGTAGGTAACACAGTACACAGTGTAGGAACTCATTAGTATTTGTTGAATAAATGTGAAGGAAGGTATAGATTGGGGACATACCTATATTATTCAAATGTCAAAACATTATAAGAAGATAGATAAGGCACATAGGGAAAAATACAAATAAACTCCTGAAACCTAATGTGCTATCAGGGAGCTATATTTGAGCCCTGATAGCCATCTAAATCTATCATAAAATAGATTATCACAGGTAGTATAATTAAAAGTCAATTAGTTCTACTGCCTCCCTTCCTTGTATTTTTAAAAATTTTCTATTTTGGGAGGCACCTGGCTCAGTCAGTTAAGTCAGCAACTCTTGATTTCAGCTCAGGTCATGATCTCAGGGTCATAGGATCCAGCCCGGCACTGGGCTTGGCACTCAGCAGAGTCTGCTTATCCCTTTCCCTCTGCTCCTCCCCTGGTCACATGGGCTCACGCATGTGCACACTCTCCCTCTCTGAAATAAATAAATAAAATCTATTAAAAAAATAAAATTTTCAGGGCACCTGGAAGGCTCAGTTGTTTGAGTGTCTGCCTTTGGCTTGAGTCGTGATCCCAGGGTCCTGGGATAGAGCCCCACATCAGGCTCACTGCTCAGCGGGGAGCCTGCTTCTCCCTCTCCCACTCCCCCTGCTTGTGTTCCCTCTCTTGCTGTCTCTCTCTGTCAAATGAATAAATAAAATCTTTAAATAAAGTAAAATAAAATAAAATTTTCTATTTCAATTTTTTTCTCAGTAACATATACTCACATATACTATTTCCTTTCTTATATTTTTAACACATTAAAATCAACTATCAACTATCAACCAACTACTTGAAAATAGAGATTAAAATATATGATAGCTATTAACATTTTTTAAATTATGGATTTTGACATTCTCTGGGGGATTCTTAAGATCAAGATTTAGCTTTAAGATTTTTTTTGTTCACTCCAATTCAGTTTTCCTTTCCTTCTCCTACTGTCCTCCATATTATTCCTTATGCTCACAAGTGAAACCATATGATAATTGACTTTCGAGAGACTATGTTCTCTGAGAAACAAACTGAGGGTTTTGGAAGGAAGCGGGGTGGGAGGATGGGTGAGCCTGGTGATGCGGAGGGCACATACTACATGGAGCATTGGGTGTGGTGCATAAACAATGAATCTTGGAACACTGAAAAAATTTTTAAAAATTTTTTTTTAAAATCACAGTACCATGTTATGTAAATAAACAAATATGAGTGTTTGTTATTAGGAGAAAAAAAAATTTTTTTTCGTTCAGTCATTCTGGGTGACTCAGTCAGTTAAGTGTCTGCCTTTGGGTCAGGTCATGATCCCAGACTCCTTGGATTGAGTCTCACATCAGGCTCCTTGCTCAGCGGGGAGTCTGCTTCTGCCTAAGCCTGCTATTCTCCCTGCTTATGCTCACTCTCTTGCTCTCCCTCTCTGACAAATAAATAAAATCCTTAAAAAAACTTTTTTTTTTCCTTCAGGTTGATATACCTGTAATGTCCATATTTCAGGCTGTTAAAATGCTGCTTATTAAAAATTCAGATAGAGGGGCGCCTGGGTGGCTCAGTGGGTTAAGCCGCTGCCTTCGGCTCAGGTCATGATCTCAGAGTCCTGGGATCGAGTCCCGCATCGGGCTCTCTGCTCGGCAGGGAGCCTGCTTCCCTCTCTCTCTCTCTCTGCCTGCCTCTCCATCTACTTGTGATTTCTCTCTGTCAAATAAATAAATAAAATCTTTAAAAAAAAAAATTCAGATAGAAAAAAAAATTCAGATAGAGTTTAGGTGCTTAGAAACAAAAATATAAATGTAAGAAACCTTCAAGTGACTAATAGCTTTACCCTCCAGATAACCAGTCAGACCCAAAGTCCTGTTAATTCTTCCTTGAAAATGTTCCCTAGTTCCAGTCCAGTCACCATGAAAGATACAAATAGATAATAGAAAATGAAAGATAGTTTGTTCCTGCTCTTTGAAAAATGCCAGTGGAATTTTGATTGGGATGACATTGAAGTATAGATTGCTCTAGGCAGTAAAGACAATGTTCATTCTTCTGATCCATGAGCATGAAATACTCTTAAATCTTTTTGTGTCTCCTTCAATTTCTTTCATGAGTGTTCTGTAGTTCCTCAAGTATAGATCCTTTACCTCTTTGGTTAGGCTTATTCCCAGGTATCTTATGGTTCCTGGTGCTATAGTAAATGTAATCAATTCTCTAATTTCCCTTTCTATATTTTTTGTTAGTGTATAAGAAAGCAGTTGATTTTGTATCCTGCCACATTACTGAATTGCTCTAGTAGTTTGGGGGTGGAGTCTTTTGGGTTTTCCATATAAAGTATCTTGTCATCTGCGAAGAGAAAGTTTGACTTCTCCTTTGCCAATTTGAATACCTTTTATTTCTTTTTGTTGTCTGATTGCTGTTGCTAGGCCTTCTAGTACTATGTTGAACAACAGTGGCGAGAGTAGACATCCTTGTCATGGTCCTGATCTCAAAGGGAAGGCTGTCAGCTTTTTCCCATTGAGGATGATATTTGCTGTGGGTTTTTTAGATAGATTTTATGACAATCCTAAAATTTGTATGGAACCAGAAAAGACCCTGAATTGCTAAGGAAATGTTGAAAAAATAAAAACAAAACTGGGGGCATTACATTGCCTGATTTCAAGCTTTACTACAAAGCTGTGATCACCAAGACAGCATGGCATTGGCACAAAAACAGACACATAGACCAGTGGAACAGAGTAGTGAGCCCAGATATGGACCCACAGCTCTATGGCCAAATAATCTTTGACAAAGCAGGAAAAAATATACAGTAGAAAAAAGACAGTCTCTTCAATAAATGGTGCTGGGAAAATTGGACAACTATGGATACAAGAATGAAACTCAACCATTCTCTTACACCATACACAAAGATAAACTCTAAAGACCTCAACGTGAGGTAGGAATAAATGTGGAATAAATGTAGGAATATATATGGATAAAAGACCTCAACATGAAGTAGGAATCTATCAAAATCCTAGAGGAGAACATAGGCAGTAACCTCTTTGACATCAGCCATAGCATGATGTGGCTTTCAAGACATGTCCCTAAAGGCAAAGGAAACAAAAGCAAAAATGAACTTTTGGGACCTCATCCAGATAAAAAGTTTCTGCACAGCAAAGGAAACAGTCAACAAAACAAAGAGGCAGCCCACAGAATGGGACAAGATATTCGCAAATGACACTATGGACAAAGGGCTGATACCCAAAATCTATAAAGAACTCCTCAAACTCAACACACACAAAACAGATAATCACCTCAAAAAATGGGCAAAAGACATGAACAGACACTTCTCCAAAGAAGACGTACAAATGACTAACAGACACATGAAAAAATGTTCATCATTAGCCATCAGGGAGATTCAAATCAAAACCACATTGAGATACCACCTTATACCAGTTAGAATGGTCAAATTCGACAAGACAGGAAACAACATGTGTTGGAGAAGAGGTGGAGAAAGGGGAACCCTCTTACACTGTTGGTGGGAATACAAGTTGGTGCAGCCACTTTGGAAAACAGTGTGGAGGTTCCTTAAGAAATTAAAAATAGGGGCACCTGGGTGGCTCAGTGGGTTAAGCCGCTGCCTTCGGCTCAGGTCATGATCTCAGGGTCCTGGGATCGAGTCCCGCATCGGGCTCTCTGCTCAGCAGGGAGCCTGCTTCTCTCTCTCTCTCTCTCTGCCTGCCTCTCCATCTACTTGTGATTTCTCTCTGTCAAATAAATAAATAAAATCTTTAAAAAAAAAAAAAGAAATTAAAAATAGACCCTGCAATTGCACTACTGGGTATTTGCCCCAAAGATACAGATGTAGTGAAAAAAAGGGCCATCTGTACCCCAATGTTCATAGCAGCAATGGCCACAGTTGCCAAACTGTGGAAAGAACCAAGATGCCCTTCAACAGACAAATGGATAAAGAAGATATGGTCTATATATACAATGGAGTATTATGCCTCCACCAGAAAGGATGAATACCCAACTTTTGTATCAACATGGACGGGATTGGAAGAGAGTATGCCGAGTGAAATAAGTCAAGCAGCGAGAGTGAATTATCATATGGTTTCACTTACTTGTGGAGCATACGGAATAACACGGAGGACATTGGGAGATGGAGAGGAGAAGTGAGTTAGGGGAAATCAGAGGGGGAGATGAGCCATGAGAGACTGTGGACTCTGAGAAACAAACTGAGGGTTTTGGAGTGGAAGGGGTTCGGGGTTTGGGTAAGCCTGGTGGTGGGTATTAAGGAGGGCAGGTATTACATGGAGTAGTGAGTGAGGTGCATAAACAATGAATTTTGGAACACTGAAAAGAAATTTAATTTTTAAAAAAAAGAAAATGAAAGATTTCCATCTCCGACCTTTTCCTTTCTCACATTGAAAAAGGACAACTTTGTCCTCCAAGTTATGGTGACTCTAATAATATGTTAACCAGTGCTGTTTGACCTGCCACCCTCCAGCTGATGACACTGTCCCCATAACTATGGACTTTGTTAGATGGGGTATATCTCCTATACATTTCAGAAATAGCCCTTCCATATCATGCCTGGACTATTACAGGGCTCCTCTATTCTACAAAACTCCAATCTCCCTGTTTTTTGCTTATTATCCCTATCTTTTTTCTTTTTTGTTGTGTGATTGCCCTTTGTAAAGTATTATTTCATTATGTGACTTGTCTCCTTAGGAATCTATACTGGATTATGAACCATTATCCAACACATCTAAATTTCTACACTTGTCACTTAAGACCTCTGTTAACTGGCCCTAAGCTACCTATCCAATGTCATACCAGGCCTCAAAATGATCCTTTATTCTGGTGATACCAGTTTCCTTACTGTCCCTAAAAGCTCATTCTAGCTCTTAAAACTCTGGGGTTTTGCCTAAAATATACCCCTCAAAATTTCTTACTTCTCCAAATGCAATCCTTCTCTTATGGCTGGACACAAATTTTGCTTCTTTTATAAAGTCCTAACTTGCAACTTGTAGATATATAAGTTCTGGAGATCCAATGCACAGCATGATAATTATAATCAAAAGTACTGTTTTATAAACTTCAAAGTCACCAAGAGACTAGATCTTAATTATTCCTACCACAAGAAAATGATAATTATGTGATGGTAATTGAGGTATTAGCTAACTCTATGGTGTCCTCATTTTGCAACATATAAATGCATCACGTGAACATGTTGTACATCTTAATCTTATACAATTCTATATGTCAATTATATCTCAGTAATAAAGTCTCCTCTATGTCTAGCCCATACTAACTTCTGCCCTTTCCTATTTCTCATAGTGATTATCATGTGTACCAAATAATGTAGCATTTCATCAGTCATCCCTTCATGTTCTTTTCTAATTGTTTCCCAAACAATTCTTATTTCCCTTAACTGGACTTCCTTGAGGGTAGAGGCCATATTTTAAAATATTAGCTCTTGTATCTCTCATGCTATCCAGCTAATGATGGGCTCTCAACAAATTCTCACTACTTGAGTGATGGTCAATGTAGGACAAAGCTGTGGAATACCCCAGAACTGGAAATGAAACTGCAACTAAAAGAACCTGAACACATTGTAACCAGAGAGCTGGTTTTTTAACTCAAAGAACCTTTCATATTCATAGCCTTTTTCACATTCATGGCATATAAAGAAAATTTTAATATTTCTGTGACATAGTGGGATAAATGGACAAAACAACCAGGGTGACCAACTGAGCTCCTCACCCACTCTAGAGGCTCAGAGAATCAGTTACTCAGTATTCCTAAAATCCATAGTACTCTGGTAACAAGCTCTAATCTAAGTGACTTCTGCTACAACATGGTGACTACAGTCAAACACACTCTATTGTATATTTGAAAGTAGTCACAAGAAAAAAAAAAAGTTTCTTAACTATGTATGGTGATGGGTGTCATTGCAATATATACCTAAAATGAATAAAATGTTATATGTCAATTATGGATATAATTATGGATATAATTGACATATAACATTATATTCATTTTAGGTATACAATCTCTCTCTGTCAAATAAATTTTAAAAATCTTAAAAAAAGAAATGTTTTCACTCATTCACTGACTTGACTGCACCCCTCTTGTACTACTTCATGGTCTGTGTTCTGTTCACTACAGTACCTGTAATAATTCTCGACACTGTCCAGACTTGGAATGTTGAATGCATCTAATTAAAAAGAAAAGAACAATGAATCACTAAATTCTACTCCTGAAACCAATATTATACTATATGCTAACTAAATGGAATTTAAATAAAAATTTGGGGAAAGAAAAGCACATGGAAAAAAAAAAGAACAAACATCATCTATATTAAAAAGAAAAATATAAACATCTTAACAACTAAAGAAGAATGACAATACTTTCAATAACACTTTAAATGGCAGACTGCCAATAAATTAGCCTGATCGTTTTTAAAATTTGGTAACAGATTCATTTTATCTAGAAACTTATATTAGGTACTAGTAGAGAATAAGAAATACTTTCATATTATGTACTATTCAGAATACATCAATTTGCAGTTCTAAGACTGGACGGTGTTGCTGCTGTTTTAATCATGACTGATACATGGATCCATGCTAAGTGTTTCTAAACAGCTGATCACTTTGATAACAGGACCTAAGGCCATCTCTTCTTAAATCCTAAAGATTCAATAAGAAAGGAATTATATAATGGTAAGAGGTAAGGCAAAGGATGTTATAGAACACTTACCTGGAAATATAATGATTTCACAGAGCTTGATTGTCTGGTTGCAATAACTAAAATTTCTTACCAGCTTGGAATTCTAAGAATCCACTACATTTCTAATAACTTCAGAGAATAAGCTGTTAAATCCAATGTAGGCTAAAAGAGCTATTATTGTGTATGCAATCCTCTTACTATGTAAGAGAACAATACTGTTATAGTTAAATTTTAATAAAAACTAGTTTCTTCCTATCTTAACACAATACATAAACATAAACATATACAGTAAGCATTTGTCCTTATACAAATCAAATTAGATTATCATGAACTCCAAAGGATGAGCTCTGTTCACAAGATCTAATCACAAGAAGCTGATATATATTACTTGAAATAAATCAGTAGCTTGGTTTGAAAAACTTTTTTATTATGTACAGGCTTGCTTTTCATTACTAAAGAATTTGACCTGTGCCACTAATCAGGGTCAGGAAAAAAAGGGAAATGTAAATTCAGATCTTCTTCAACTTACAATGGGGTTACATCCAGACAAATCCATTTTAAGTGGCAAATATTTAAGTAGAAAATGCATTTCATACAGTGAACTTACTGATCATCATAGCTTAGCCTCACCTACGTAAAAAATGCTCAGAATGGTTACATTAGTCTATAGTTGGGCAAAATTATCTAACACAAGGTCTGTTTTATAATAAAGTGTTGAATATCTCATGCTGAAGATCTGAGAGTGAAAAACAAAATGAAAGCACAGGCACAAAATGGTTATAAGGTTAATGGCTCTTTACGCTGGCGGTCATGTCCAGTATCACCAGAGTATCATACTGCATATCACTAGCCCAGGAAAAGATAAAAATTCAAAATTCAAAATACAGTTTCTATTGAATGTGTATCACAGTCATACATTGTAAAGTTAAGTCAAGGGGTGCGTGGGTGGCTCAGTCGGTTAGGCTTCTGTCTTTGGCTCAGGTCGTGATCCCAGAGTCCCAGGACTGAGCCCTGCATTGGGCTCCTTGCTCAGAAAGGAGTCTTCTTCTCCCACTGCCACTTCCTCTGCTCATGCTCAGTCTCTCTCTGTCTCTCTCTGTCTCTCACTTGCTCTCCCTCTTGCTTGCTCGCTCTCTTGCTCTCAAATGAAATCTTAAAAAATATCGTAAGTCGGGCACCTGGGTGGCTCAGTTGGTTAAGTGACTGCCTTCAGCTCAGGTCATGATCCCAGAGTCCTGGTATCGAGTCCCACAACAGGCTCCCTGCTCCTTGGAGAGTTTGCTTCTCCCTCTGACTTTCTCCCCTCTCATGTTCTCTCTCACTGTCTCTCTCTCAAATAAATAAATAAAATCTTTAAAAAAAAAATCATAAGTCAAGCCATCATAAGCTGAACCATCGCAAGTTGGGGACCAGACTTACAGGGTATACCAGAGAAAGCTATAAAACAGATACCCCATCTTCAATTAATAATTCCGAGCTGCTTTGTAAGAACTATTTATAAAGAGCATTTTCTGATCAAACCAAAACTATGTATTTCACCAGACAGAATTATCTGTTTAAAATGATAGTTTTAAAAATATTTATAATTAGGCATACAGCAGCAATTAATAATCAAGTGAAGCAGATCAAATACTTAACAACCAATAAGAAGGTCAACCTATATAAAAACAAACAAGCTTACTGTTAGGATATTTTGCTGAGATTTCCTTACTAACACTACAATAATAATAATGTAAAAAATGTGAAGGGATTATCTCTATTTCTCTCCTCATACATAGAGATTTGTTTGTAATTTTAATTTTTTAAGTATACACAGTAAAATTCATTCACTGGAATGTACAGTTCCTTCGGTTTTGACAAATGCACAGTCATGTACCCACCACAATGGAACAGTTCTATCATTCCCCATAATTCTCTCATGATGGCTCTTTGTAGTCAGCCTATCCACCTCTCCCCCAATCCTTGGCAATCACAATCTGTTCTCCATAGTTCTGCCTTTTCTTGAATGTTACATAAAACATATAGTATATAAACTTATGGGTGGTAGCTTCTATTAGGCAAAATGTTTATCTATTGATTTATACATATGTATTTATGTATGTGGTATGAATGTATATACGTATGGACTGATTGATTTTAGGTTCCACACCCAATGTAGGGCTTGAACTCATGACTCTAGATAAGGGTTGCATGCTCTACCAACTGAGCCAGCCAGACACCCAAAATGGGTTATACTTTTAAACACCCTCTCACACAGGTTTTGCTAGAGGCTTTTCTTCATGTAAAGAAGGACCATCCCAACTTTCCCCTCAAAGGGTAGAAGTGACATCTGAAGTTTTAAAATCATATAATATAGTTGTATTTCATAGTTGTGGGCTTTGGTATAACTAAACCGTGTTACAAAGTTCCCATTTTATAAACTTATATTCCAAACTGGAGAATCTGGGCTCTCAAAGGAAAAAAAATCTAGTTTTAATTATATATGGGTGTTGACTCTTACCATGATTTCCTTTAACATCAAGCCACTTGGTTTTTTCCATGACCCTTGTCTTCTTCAGAATACCCTGGTAAGTTTGCCATTCTACCTCATGCTGCCTGGATCCCAAGTGTTCCTTTGTTTTGGCATCAGTCAGGTCTCCTGTAGATTTACATAAGACTTGAATCACAATGCAAAATAAACCCAAGGGGGTTAAAAAATGTTCTCAAATGCACACCGAAGGAACAAAGATACTTAAAGTACTTAACATGTATAAGCATAACAACTTATAAGTCCATCTATGTCCAAAGCAAGCCACACAAAATAGGAATTTCTTATTTTGAAAGGACTTTATTTGTTTCTCAGAGTTTAGCAAGTACCTATTTAACTTCCCATGATATTAGAAATGGGCTCTGAAAAAAATTATCTTTAAAGAGAGCAGTATAAAATGCGTCATAAAACTCTGACAAAAATGAAAACTATAAGAAATTCCAACACTCTGGGCAGATGCTTGATATCTATGACAACCATATTTTCCACACCCCAAATCAGAATATGTAATCTGACCAAGTGTTATTATACAGCAAGAAAGTGATCTGGAGGTGTGGTTGGGCAATGAAATACCAAAATTTCTGGAAAACAAAACAGACAGTTGAAATGGAGGTTTTCCATAAAATGAGGACTGATAAGTCATCGTATCAGCAGAGGTGTTTCAGTAAGGTGGGTAGGATATGAATCCCCCAATAGACAAGACAGATGCTCCTTTAGCTTTTTCTCCAACACATTTAGAGAGCAAATAGGAGTTGAAAGATTCTAGAGAACCCAAGTCAAAGAAGTACCAAAAGATGAAGAAAAGTGTCCTAAGTCACTTTAAGAATTGACTAATGCTGTTTAAAAAAAGGAAAGTTAGTTTTTTTTAAAAAAAGATAACTTTGGGGCATCTGGTTGGCTCAGTCAGTTAAGCCTCCCACTCTTGATTTCTGCTCAGGTCATGATCTCAGGGTCCTGAGATGGATCCCTGGTGAGCTCTGCCCTGGGCCTGGAGCCTCCTTGAGATTCTCTCTCTCCCTCTGCCCCTCCCCCAACCTCAAAAGAAAGAGAGAGAGAGAGAGAAGGAAGGAGGGGAGGGAGATAAGGAAGGGAGGAAACTTTTGATTTGTGGTTAAAGGGCTTTCCCTAATTCTCTTAAATCCAGAACTATAACAACGAACGAATACAAATAGAGGAGACAGTATACTAAGAAGAATCATGAGCCTTGCTTCTACTGCTTTGACAAAACCTTGCTATGGCAAGTCATTGATTGGTCTTGGATCTTGACTCAATTATGCATAGGCAAAGGAAATTACAATGTCCTATCTCCCCTGCAGGAGGACTCACCTGGGTCTGGGGCTATAGTGTTCCCAACATTCCCCATGTGAAAAGCTGCAGCCCTGGCTAGCATTCTACCATCCGGACCATAGAAAAACGCGACAGCACGGCAACCCTCCCTACCTGTTGCCAGGACGAGAGCTGGTTGAATGATGCGAATAGTTTCTGAACAGAACTTCTCTAAGTCTACAGCTCTGCCTGGATCACGAAACCTGCTCAGGTGAATGTCGGATATCTGCCGAAAGCAGGTATTAAACAGAGATATCTGAGTCAGGAAGAGGCAGCACGGACAGCAGGCGACCATGCAGCTCTCTCTAGGCGGAAGGAAATGGCAAGGATGTCCCGCAAGAACGAACCCCCCTCCAGGGAAGAACGAGCCCCCAGCCGGGAGTTTGGGGCCGAGGAGGTCGCACCCTGGCGGAAAGTGCCCGCGTCTCACCGCGTGGTGACGTTTCTCCACCCACCCCTGCCCTGCTCCCGCTGCGTCACCTGCAGACCCCAGAAGATGTTGCCGGCTCCGGGGCCCGGCGCGGGGTGCGGGCTCCTGGAGGCGCGGGGCTGCGGCAGCGGTGAGGGCTGACCCGCCAACCCATAGTGCTCCAAGAGCACGGCCGCCAGCGCGGCTGCCGCCAGTCCCGCAACCACCCTGATGGCCAGCACTGCAGCCATTCCGCCGGCCCGGGCGCGGCCCTTGCAGTCCGGGGCTCAGCCGGTGCTGCGCCCCCGGGAGCTGTTCTAGCTGCACTTCCGGACTCTATGGTCGCGGGGGCCTAAAGCGCAGCTCGGCCTCAGCCGCCGCACCTGCACCTTGCAAGGCACCTGCTACCAGCCAGCCGCCCACGTCTCTGGGCTGGGTTGGCAAACGGAATGCGGGTGAAGTAAAGGAAACCGAGACCCCCAGCGCCAATCAAGGTTGCCGAGGAGTGGTGGGGAAAGAACCCTGGTCTGGGAGGCGGAGGCTAAAGTCCTGGCTCCGCCTTAGTCAATCATTCCTGACCCCAATGGGTCAATTTCCTTACCCATAAAACGGAGCTAATGAAGCCTCGCGTGCGTACTTCACAGGCTTGTGAGAATCACAGTATGTTTAAGGACGCCATTTAAATTACTGTACAGATGTGACAGCTGACTCTCTCTCGGCCCTTCTGATTATTAACAACGTGTTTCCATAGGTTTTTCAATAGATGTACGTATGTTTTGTAAAGGTATTTTTTTCTAAACCTGATTTCTTACGCACTTGGCTATGTAATATCCCGTTGCCATTTAACAAACTGTAAATACTCCCTATGGGCAGTCACAGGAGAAGAATTAGATTCGGGTCCTGCCCTTAATTTATCTCTAACCATTCTGTTATTGTTGAACTTTTGGATTACTTATGTTCAGAATGTTCTGAATAAACATTCTGAATTAACATATGCTGTTTTGAAAGAAAAACATTTTTATACAACTAGCACCCTTTTAAACACCTATTTGAGTTATTTTCTTGGGATATGTTGCCAATATTGAAGTTATGCCTATTTTAATTCATTAAATACTTTTTGTGTACCTTTGGAAAGCAAGGCATTGATCTCAGCAGAAAATATAGCGAAACCTAAGTAGCTAAAGAACCATGATTCATTATTTAGAAGCTTAGGTAGGAAAGAGAAATATACAAGTAAGTTTAATGTAAGACCAATATGCCATGTGGCACAAGAGACAACAAGATATAAAAGGCCAGAAGAGGTTTAACCAGAACAGATCCCATCTATAGGATCAGGAAAAGTTTAAGGAGGTGTCATATAGAACGTGGATAGTTATTTCTGAGTGGCAGAGACTGGGGATAGTGTGGGGAGAAGCACGTTCCACCAGGACCTAACATGAATCAAAGCATTAAGATGAAAATGTAGGACCTGTTGAGGAAACAGTGTGTACTTTGGTTTGTATGGGCCTAGAGTATACTTACAGGAATAGTAGTAATTGAACCAGACCTTTAGTTTGAGCCACATTTTGGAAGGCCTGTATAAATGTCAAGAGTGAAGACAGATCTGGCAACAGCACAGGGAACCAACTGGACAGAGGAGAGGTATAGCAGAGACTCTGTTTAGAAGAATATTGGGAATAATCTAGTGCTATGGTCTGACTGTGTCCCCACAATAGGTATATGTTGAAATCCTAATACTCAATATGATGGAATTTAGAGATGGGCTCTTCACTTATGAACAGAATTAGTGTCCTTATAAAAGAGACCATAGAGAGATCCCTTCCACCATGTGGGGACACAGTGAGAAATCAGCAATCTGCAACCTGTAAGAGGGTTTCAGCAGAATCCAACCATTCTAGCACCCTGATCTTAGAATTTCACCCTCCAGAACTATGGGAAATATACTGTTATTTACAACCTACCCAGTCTGCAATATTTCATCTTAGCAGCCCAAACAGACTGAGACTGCAAGCAGTGGGTAACTGCAAAGTCCTGAAGAAGGAAGATGGGAGAGCGTGACACTGAGATTACAAAGGAAAGATCAGATGTAAAACAACTGTGAAGACCAAAACTACAGAATTTGACAGCTGATTAGATATTTGAGGGAAGAAAAAAAGATAGTTAAAAGCTAGTGCCAAAATTTGGAACCCAAGTGACAAAAAAATACTAGGGCTATGATATATGTGTGGAGAGCATTGTCCGTATGAACAAAGTTTTTGGTTTTGTCTAATGTTGCACTAGAAAAATATCTGTATTGATACCTTTAAACCAAATTTGGAAGATATATTTGAGATGATTTGATTTAAAACATAGGCAATATGGCATGTATGACAGGCATTTGGAGAGGCCTTAGAACAACTTAAAAAATATCAGAATAATTTTCCAGAAATGGAAGACAACAAGAATCTGCATGATAGATGATAGGAACAGACATGCTATTAAGACATTTTGGACTGAGAAATAATGGTTTAAAGTCACAATGGCCAGCAGTCTGGATTGCAGGCACTGAACTGTAACCAAGCTGCTTCACTCATGGTATTCATAGCGAGTCGAAACAGGAATTATTTAATGATGGTTAATGATTCTTTTTTTTTAATATTTTATTTATTTATTTGACAGACAGAGATCACAAGTAGGCAGAGAGGCAGGCAGAGAGGAGGAAGCAGGTTCCCTACCGAGCAGAGAGCCTGATGTGGGGCTTGATCCCATGACCCTGGGGTCATGACCTGAGCCGAAGGCAGAGGCCTTAACCCACTGAGCCACCCAGGCGCCCCCGGTTAATGATTCTTTAGGGAATACAGCTAATACACCACAAATCATCATACAAGGTGATTCTCAGTTCCTAACAGCCAAAGGAGAAAGGAGATTTCTTGTTATCTCATAAAGAGAGCAAGCAGCAATGCCCCATCAAAGCAAAATATTCTAGAACTAAAGTCAAGGAAGAATGTATCACTTGGGCATTTCACAAACAATGGACATTGTCATCAACAGTCTTAAACTGAAAAATGTGACTCTCACAAACATGTAGAAATTATCTTCAGATTACTATTTCTTATACTAAGTTTGTTTAAAAATCCAATAATGCAGGGCGCACGGGTGGCTCAGTCAGTTAAGCATCCAACTCTTCATTTTGGCTCAGGTCATGATGTTCGGATTGTGAGACTGAACCCCTCATCAGGCTCCAGACCCAGTGCAGAGTTTGCTTTAGATTTTCTCTCTACCTCCCCTTCTGTCCCTTCCCCATCTCGCATGGGCTCTCTCTTTCTCTCTCTCAAATAAATAAACCTTTTTTAAAATTCCAAAAATACGGTATGTAATAATTGTTCTGTGATGTCATTTTTGTGTAGAGCTAAAGTAATGTAATCAAAGTAGTTTTTTGTGTATGTAAGGATTTTTAAATTTCAAAATTGTGATATATAAAATATACCATCTTACCCATCTTTAAGTATATAATTTAAGTGCCATTAAGTACATTCACATTGTTGTGTAACCATCATCACCATCCATCTCCTGAACTAAACTAAAATACTGTACCCATTAAATACTGAAGCCTCATCCTCCCCTCCCCTCCCCACTCCCTAATAAATGTTTTCACCTATGTTATAACATGGGTCAGAATTTCCTTCTGTTTTAGGGCCAAATAATATTGCATTGTATAACTATACCACATTTTCTTTACTCATTCATCTGTGAAAGGACATGCAGATTATTTCCACTATTTGGATCTTGTGGATGCTGTTACTATGAACATCAGTGGGTACCAGACAGTTTTTCAGCTTCTTATGGAACACTCCATTCACCCCTTAAGAAAACAAATTTGAGGAGAATTTCATCTAAGTAGTTCAGGCTCTGTATAAGGAACCTGAAACACGAGCAAAAGTAAGAAATCACAGATCAAGGAAATTCTCACGCATATCATAATATGATGAACCTTTAGAACATTATGCCAGTAAAATAAGCCGGTTGTAAAAGTACAAATACTGTATGATTCCACCTATATGAGGTACTGAGAGTATTCAAATTCACAGAG
The DNA here is from genome assembly GCF_030435805.1 of Mustela lutreola. Lineage (NCBI taxonomy): Eukaryota > Metazoa > Chordata > Mammalia > Carnivora > Mustelidae > Mustela > Mustela lutreola. The sequence continues at coordinate 69,300,734 of NC_081296.1, read as the reverse complement.
ACAGAAAGTAGAATGGTGGCTGCCAAGGGCAATGAGAACTTAAGGTTTAATAAATACAAATTTTCAGTGTTGCAAGATGAGAAAGTACTATAGGTGGATGGTGGTGATGGCTGCACAACAATATGAATGCATTTAATGCCACTGTACAGCTTTGGTTGGGCTCCCTGCTCAGCCGGGAGCCTGCTTCACCTCCCTCTGCCCCTCCCCCAGCTTGTGCTCTCTACTCTCTCTTTCTCTCTCAAATAAATTTTAAAAAATATTTAAATATATATGTAAAATACTAAACTAAAAAATAAACGTGGGAAGCTTGATCTTAGGTTACTATTTTAAAATTTTATTTATTTATTTGACGAGAGAGATCACAAGTAGGCAGAGAAGCAGGCAGAGAGAGAGGAGGAAGCAGGCTCCCGACCAAGCAGAGAGTCCGATGTGGGGCTCGATCCCAGGACCCCGATATCATAACCTGAGCTGAAGGCAGAGGCTTACCCCACTGAGCGACCCAGGTGCCCCTTAGGTTACTATTTTTAAAAAGATTTTATTTATTTATTTGAGAAAGAGCGAGAGTGAGAAAGCAGAAGCAGTGGGGTAGCAGCAGGCAGAGGGAGAAGCAATTCTCCACCGGGCAGGGAGCCTGACAGTGAGCTCAATCCCAGGACTCCAGGATCATGACCTGAGCTGAAGGCAGTGGCCCAACCGACTGAGCCACTCAGGCGCCCCATCTTAGGTTACTATTAAAATGATCACCATTTAGGGGCACCTAGCTGGCTCAGTCAGTAGAGCATGAGAATCTTGATTTTGGGGTTGTAAGTTTGACCCCCTGTTGGGTGTAGAGACTATTTAGAATCTTTTTTAAAAACACGATTATCATTTATATGTCATTTTATGGTTGAGTAAAAGAAACATGGACCACACAGCTACTTTGGGATGTGGCAATCACGGCAAGTTTGGATGACATCAAATCCACTCTTACATGTGTTTATTTTATTTTTAATTTTATTTATTTATCAGAGAGAGAGAGGGGGAGAGAGCGAGCATAGGCAGACAGAATGGCAGGCAGAGGCAGAGGGAGAAGCAGGCTCCCCGCTGAGCTAGGAGCCCGATGTGGGACTCGATCCCAGGACGCTGGGATCATGACCTGAGCCGAAGGCAGCTGCTTAACCAACTGAGCCACCCAGGTGTCCCCTTACATGTGTTTAAATGTATATGATAGATGGGAAAACAGTCATAAGGTTGTCAGCTTTCACATTCCTGAGATACAAATGCTAATTTGCCATCCCTGCAATGAAGCATAAATCCAAAAGCCTTTAAAAAAAAAAAATGCAGAGAACTAATGCCCCCATCAAAAGTTAGAAAAAGCACCAAACTCAGAAATTAAAATTAAAAACTCCCAGAGAAATATGTTGGTCACATTATTATTATTACTTAAGATTTCTTTTTTTTTTTAAGATTTATTTATTTGAGAGAGAGAGAGAGAGCACAAGTGGGGGAGGGGGGACGGGGAAGGGCAGATGGTGAGAAAGAATCCTCAAGCAGACTCCTTACTGAGCAAGTCTCAATCTCAGGACCTGGAATCATGACCTGAGCTAGAATCAAGGGTTGGCTATTTAACTGATTGAGCCAGCCATGACACACTTAAGATTTTATTTTTAAGTAATCGCTATACCCAACATGAGGGCTTGAACCCACAACCCCAAGAACAAAAACCACACACTTTGCTCCACTGGCTGAGCCACCCAGGTACCCCCTGTTATTATTTTTTTAATATTTAAAAGTTAGCCTTTATTTCTTAAATTGATGGTGGATACACTGGTCTTCATTTTATTGTTACTCTTTAACATGTAAATATGTCACATGTAACCTTTAGTATTATAAAATATTTACCATAAATTCTTATAAGAAACACTTAATAAAAATGCAACAAATGCATACTTATTTTTCCATTAAAAATATGAAAAATATTGGGACGCCTGGGTGGCTCAGTGGGTTAAGCCTCTGCCTTCGGCTCAGGTCATGATCCCAGCATCTTGGGATTGAGTCCCACATCGGGCTCCTTGCTCAGCAGGGAGTCGGCTTCTCTCTCTCCCTCTGCCTGCTGCTATGCCTGCTTGTGTTCTCCCTCTCTCTCTCTCTCTGACAAATAAATAAATAAATAAATAAAATCTTTTAAAAATTAAAAAAAAAATAGACAGCAGGTGGAGTTGGGGCCATATTTTGTTCACTTCTGTTAAGAACAAGCTTTTGGGTTTTTTTGTTCTGTTTTGTTTTTGTTTTTGTTTTTTTTAGATTTTATTTATTTATTTGACAGACATAGATCACAAGCAGGCAGAGAGGGGGCGAGGGGGATGCAGGCTCACTGCTGAGCAGAAAGTCCGATGCAGGGCTTGATCCCAGGACCCTGAGATCATGACCTGAGCCGAAAGCAGAGGCTTTAACCCACTGAGCCACCCAGGTGCCCCGCTTTTGGCTTTTATTGCATTGATTTCACTGGATTTCTGCTCTGGTCTTTATTATATATATATATATACATATATATATATATGTATATATACACACACACATACATATATACACATATACATACACACACACATATATATACATATGTATATATATATATTTATTATTTATTATTTATTTTTAAAAATTTTTAAAGGAATAAGATGCCTGAATAGAATATACAGAGGTTGGTAGGCTGTGTTGACAGGTGCTCAAACTATCATGGGTCCAGCTTGGTTCCTCTTTCCAGAATATACTCAGATCCTGGACCAATAAATTTGTTCATGTTTATTTAATCTGTTCACCAAAGCACTTGAACCCCATAGTGATGCAGCCTGCTGCAAACTGGGGCATAAAACTCTCCACAAACTTGATGGAAGGACCCACTCTGTCTCTCTCCAAACCAGATTTTATTCTTCTGGTAGGTTGAGCCATTTCTGGCTCAACCTACCAGGAATGAGAGCATTCACTCTCATTTCTTCTCAGTCATGTGCTCATTTCCGTGTCCTGGCTCCTCTGTGAAGGGCATGCTCACTGGAGTTGTATGGCTTTTGATCCACATCCCGATTCTCTCTTTCTATTTGTAGTACCTTCCACAAGTTATTTATCTATTTCTCTTCCTAGATTTTCCTCCCCCCTTTATCAGGGCTAAAACGCTCTTGTGGTCAATCACTTGCACAGATAGGATTGTCTGACCAGCAGTGCCCTTAAATGAAACCTCTGGATTCAGGGCAGAGGATGAACCCAATATCCAGGTCTATATGGATCCCTAATCCAGGTCTGACTCAAGTTGAACCAGCAATCTGAGTTTCACTCCAGATATGACTCCCTAAGTATGGATATCTTTGTTTTTAAATAAGGAAGCCAAATAAGGTTAGTTGAAGCCAACCCCAGAAATGTAATCTCTGAACTCAGGATT